>NW_015090961.1:484559-646315 GCF_001431845.1 Calidris pugnax | reverse complement strand
GTTGAAGGAGGATGGAGCCGGACTCTTTCCAGTGGTTCCCAGGGACAGGACGAGGGGCAACGGGCACAAGCTGGACCATGGGAAGTTCCACTGCAATGTGAGGAAGAACTTGTTTGGGGTGAGGGTGGCAGAGCCCTGGCAGAGGCTGCCCAGGGAGGGTGTGGAGTCCCCTTCTCTGGAGATCTTCAAGCCCCACCTGGATGCTCCTGAGTGCTGTGCTCTGGGCAGCCCTGCTTTGGCAGGGGAGTTGGGCTGGATGGGCTCTAGAAGGTTCCTTCCAACACTGACAATTCCCTGATTCCATGATTTAGGGCCACCTGAGACTGCCCATAGTAGCCCACACAGCAGCAACGTGCTCAAGCACAGGCTGAGCCCAGAGCTCACCCCGTCCTGCCCAGGGACACGCTGCTGGAGCGAGGCACCAGCCTTTCTCCGACATATTCCCCCGGGGCTGTGCATCACATCTGATGTGCCTTCTTCGAGGAAAAAAAAAATGTGTCATTTATGGTACATTTAAAATTAATGCACATTTAGTGTTCTTTCCCATCCCGGATTACGCATCGCATGAGTGCTACAGCATGGGGCTGTGCTCGTCCCTGCGAGGACACCATCGCCCGCCGGCGCTGCTCAGCCTGCCCTGCCTGACAGACCGCTGCAAAGGCAAGATTCCCAAAAATAAGTGGTTCCAGCAGCACTGTTAGTGTTTGTACCTCATCAGTACCAGCTCCTGCCTGCTGCCAGGGGTGTCCTGTGTCATCCAGGGCAACTTGAGCTCAGCACAGTCTGTATCGAGGCCACCTTGGACCAAAATGTCACTCCTCGGTGATAAAGCTCTGCATTTCCAGAGCTGGAGGCCCGGCTGCTTCATGACGGGAAGCTCGGTCCTGTCTGTTACCCCCTGACGGTGTGTGAGGTTTAATTAACAGCCGTCCCTGCTGGTGGTGGCCGTGGCAGAGCGCGGTGACGGTGGCTCTGCCAATTACCTGTGGAAATGCCACCTCTGCGCTGCGTAATGCTCAGGCCCCAGGCACATCCCCGGCGCTGGGAACGCAGCGTCTCTGCAGGAACAACCCCGACACACAACTAGATTTAAGGCATATTCACTTCTAAAACTGGGGTGAACGTTAATAGCCCTTTGGTTTTGCTTTTCCTTACTATTATTATTATCTTAAACAACAGGCAAATGCTCTTACTGCTTTTGCTAGTGCCACTGTTTCCCCTAAAGGCCTTGATTTCCATGAGGGAAGGGTTTGGCAGCGCTGACCTGCCCAACGTGGATGTCCCCAGGCTGTGGCGAGTGGGACACAGCGGCATTTCATAGACTCATAGAATGGTTTGGGTTGAAAAGGACCTTAAAGATCATCTAGTTCCAACTCCCTGCCCTGAGCAGGGACACCTCCCACCAGCCCAGGTTGCTCCAAGCCCCATCCAGCCTGGCCTTGAACCCCTCCAGGGATGGGGCATCCATGACCTCCCTGGGCAACCTGTTCCAGTGCCTCACCACCCTCACTGTAAAGAATTTCTTTCTGGTATCTAATCTAAATCTCCCCTCTTCCAGTTTAAAACCATTACCCCTTGTCCTGTCACTGCACTCCCTGACAAAGAGTCCCTCCCCAGCTCTCCTGTAGCCCCTTCAGATATTGGAAGGCTGCTATGACGTCTCCCCGGAGCCTTCTCTTCTCCAGACTGAACACCTCCAGCTCTCTCAGCCTGTCTTCATAGCAGAGGTGCTCCATCCCTCTGAGCATCTTCGTGGCCTCCACTGGACCCGTTCCAGCAGATCCATGTCCTTCCTGTGCTGAGGACTCCAGAGCTGGACACAGAGCTCCAGGTGGGGTCTCAGGAGTGGAGAGCAGAGGGGCAGAATCACCTCCTGTGACCTGCTGGCCACGCTTCTCTTGATGCAGCCCAGGATGGGGTTGGCTTTCATAGAGCTGTCTAGGTTGGAAGGGACCTTTAAGATCATCTAGTCCAACCATCGGCAGCTACACCCCATCCCCATTTCCCAAGGGGGCTCCTGGGGGCGGGATGCGGGCACAGGGATGGGTGTGCTGCCGGCTCCTCTCAGCACTATTTATACCAAAGCCCGAATTAAAACCATTGGGAAAAAGAGGGTCAGACCCTCCATGACCTGAGGAGGGGATGGGGACAAGGAGCGAGGACACAAATGCCACCAGACCCGATGAGAGCGGAATCAGCCGGGGAAGGGGCCGCTAATGAGAGTCTGTGCCCTGGTGCCAGCAAGAGCCACATTACAAAACTACCTTCATCAAACAAACATCTTAATAATCCCGATGCCTCCTGCTGCGGGAAGCCACGGTCCCGTGGTGAAACCTCACATCCCGTGGCCGCAGGGCTCTGGGCACGGTGGGCAGCAGCGGGCGCCGCTCCAGCCTCGCAGAGCCCCTCCGGGAGAGGAAAATATTTGCTGTATTCCCCGTTTGCTGATTTTATTACCGGCTCTTACTCACAGCAACGGTAAATTAAACCCAGAGGCGCAGTAAAGCCCCCGCATCTTGACAGCTTAAACACAGTCCTCAGGCGGCACGCAAGGAAAATCGCACGCCGGAGGAGGTCAGGGGAGCACGAGTAAATAAGATGAGATTAATTTTAGAAGAAGACGCAGTGAGAATGACGTCTGCCAGGGAAGGAGCATCCCAGGTCCCACCGCAGCCCCGGCCGTTCCTGCCCCCAGAGCAAAGCCCAGAGGGGCCGCACAGACACAACTGGCTCCACACAGGGTGAGAAACCTCAGAAACAGCAGCAGGAGCCACCCCAAACAGCCGGAGCCACCACAAACAGCCAGAGCCACATGGCAGGAGAGCAAAAGCTCTCCCCCTGCCCACACAAGGCTTCCCAGGGAACTTGGACCAGTGCTTCCAGCTGCCATGTGGGCCATGGGGGTTCGTTCTTCTCCCCAAACCCCACCGGAGCTGTCACTAAGAGCTGAACAGCTCATGAGGCCACATTAACGAAGCAATTAAATAAGTTCGTTACTTGCATCAAGCCATTTGTAGTAGGTCAGCCCCAAGGTGCTGCCCCGTGGAGCCAGGAGTGCCACTGCCCACCAGCACGGGAGGACCCCGGCCATGGTGTCCCCTCGCCAGGCGTGGATGGCCCTTCCCCTGCAGGGACTGGGGCTGCAGTTGGAGTCCCGCCACCAAATTTCCCCCAAACACCCTCCTTCCTCTGGCTTCCTCTGGCTTCCCCTCCCCAGCGGGTGCCTGTTCTCAGATCACCAATTTGGGGCACGTCTGTCCCCTCAGCCAGCAGCCCTGGTCACTGGCCGAGTCCTTGGGCAGCACAGGCTGTGCCCGGGGGCAACTCTCACCCGGCTTCTCCATGCTTGGAGGGGCTGAGCCCCAACCACCAAGCCAGGACTGGTGCCGAACCTACCGTGAATCCATCACTGGGACATGTTTCTGAAAGCTCATCAAGGCTTCACCCCCAGAGTCGGCAGCCATCAGATGTGTCAAGTCAAAGGCTTTCTGAGGGACCCTTCCCACCACAGCTACTGCTCATGGCCGTGGTTCCTCAGGACCTCGCTCCCATCCTGCTGCTTCATTTTTGGCTTTGGCTGACATCAGGCTCGATGTGGGGACAAGTTCTGTGTCCTCTTCACCCAAGATGAAACCTTCAGGCTTCAGCAGCTGGTTTGGCTCCTGTGGCAAGGCCAAATCTGTTCAGTTCCTGGTCAGACTTCATGGGTAAAGACCCATGAAGAAGTCACAGGGAGAGCAGGCAGTTTCCAGCCAAAGCCAGCACCCACTGGGCCTGGCAGGATGGTGGCCCGGGCCAGGACAGCCAGGAAGGGCACACTTGGGCTCTTCCAAAGCTCCCTTCTCCTGCTCCACTGCAGCCACAGGGTTGTCACTGTAGAGCCCAGGGCACGAAGGGGTGACCCAGCATCCACCCCTAGCACAGGGCTGGGTGCCCACCTGTTTAAAGCCTCCACACATGGAACTGCACACATGAGTGCAGGATCATCAGGATGTACCCAGGAGGTGCAGGATGGAGCGGAACCACCGACGGGACCAGGCAGCTGGGCAGACCACAGCCAGCAGCGAAGCAAGCTGGAAAAATGATTCATCGAGTCCAACCATCAACCCTACTCTACAAAGTCCTCCCCTACACCATATCCCCCAACACCACATCTAAACGACTCTTGAACACATCCAGGGATGGTGACTCAACCACCTCCCTGGGCAGCCTGTTCCAGTGTCTGACCACTCTTTCTGGGAAAAATTCTTTCCTAATGTTCATTTTAAACCTACTCTGTTGGAGCTTGAAGCCATTTAGCTTTAGTGTCCAGTGCTCAGCTGCGGAGAAGGCGGCTGGGGGGAAGCTCTCATCAATTACTTAGAAGAGACTTTAGGTCTCACATCAAAGGTTTATTTTCTGTCTTTGGACATCTGAACTAAGTGCCACTTCCCCGTGGAACAGGGCACAAAGCGAATACAGAGGCTCTATTTTTCCATTCTATTCTTCTATTCTTCATTTCTTCTATTATTAGGCCCACTATTTTTCTGTTTTCTGTGACTCCTTTCACCCATGTGGCCACAAGCCCAGGGGCTCACAGCCCGGCTCCGGGAACGAGTCCAGCTGCCGGGAAGTGTAGAGTTGGGAGATACAACTTGGAAATTCCCTGTTGGAAGAGATGGGAAGAGCTCTCCTGGAACAGCATGGAGCGATACAGCAGCACTGGGATCTGTCCCCCCTCTGGAAAACAACCCACGGGCCCGTCCTGCCCCAGCCAGATCGGCCGCCGGGGAAAAGGGAACGAGCAGAAGCAGCGGCTGCTACAGGTGGCACAACACAGGTGTCTGACAAATGACAATCTGTCCTTCATCAGGAGGTTTGATCCAATCTCTGGTGAAGGCACTTTTGTTTTTAAGTGTATCCCTCGAAGGCTGAAGGCCACTGGCCCAAGATGGGCTTGGTAAGGGCAACCAGAGGACCTCAGCCACCCCTAGGGTTGGTCTGTACTGCAGCCCTGGTCTCCGTTTCCATGGGGAAGGTTCCTGTGCTGTAACCACCCATAAAGATAGATGTTGAAAGGACTCGCATCTGGTTTGCATCCCCTCATCAGAAGAACAAAGCTCTGAGTTGTGCTGCCGCTGCACAGACGTGATCCTCTTGTGTTCTTACACAAGACGCGTCCTCTTGTGCTCACCCAGCAGACAGGGTGAGGTGGGCACCCACCTGCACCCACTCCCACCCTCCCCAGGCTCACCCCCAGCTTACGAGCACCTTCCCCCAGGCATCACCACCCCCCTGTGACCAACGCCAACAGAAATTAAAGCTCTCCAGCCCAACAGGCAGCCTGTTGCAGCTGCTGGTGGCTCCACCTCCACTTCAAAAGCCATTTCTAACTTTTCTTTGCAAGAATTAATTCTTTTCAATGGCAGGGAATGACCTCCAGTGACCGCAATATTTGCTCTACAAATGCATTAACCAAAATCTGCTCCAAAGATCTGGCTGATCCTTGCAGGGAAAGTCTCCAACCGCTTCTGGAGGGGCCTGTGGCCAGCTGGAGGAGCAGCCAGGCTGGGTGGTCTCACCATGGGGACGGCTGAGGTCCCTCTGTCAACAAAACGCTGACATGAGGCTCTGACACTGGAAAATACCATTTTGTGTTAGAGGAACGGCCTCCCTGGGTAGAAACTGCACATTCATGGACACGATGGAGGAAAACACGATGCAGAGCAGGTAGAGAAGGAGAGCCTGTGCCAGCAGACAGGGGGAGGTTAAATACAGAGAACAGGTCACACTTCACAGTGTTTACAACCACCACAGTCCTTGGTGGTGCCACTAAACATGGTTCTGGCCTCAGAGTTGTGCTGCCCAGCTCTGGTCACTCCTGGAGGCATTGCTGCTGGTGCACATCAGAAGACCAGGAGAGCTCAGCAAAGGAGGCAGCTTTGAGGAACATCTTCGGTGCTCTGGTCAGATGACAAACCCCCTCAAGGCAACCCAGAGCTACCACTGAGCAGAAGAGTTTACATGAAGCAAGAATCAGCTCGATTATCCAGCCACGGGGAACTATTGGCAACGACAGATGTGAGACAAGAAGAGCAAGCACCAGGGGACTTCTGGACACGGTCCAACTCACATGGACTGCTGCAGCCCCCGGGGGGGAAAAGCACCAGAGATTTCTTTCCAATACCCCGCGTGGCTCCCGCTGGGGCGAGGAATTGAAAACCACATGGGTTTCTTTATGGGTCTGATACGAGGCAGAGGCAAGTTGTTGACAACTTTCTCTCTCAACACAAAGAACCACGCGGACATTTCAATCCAGCAAAAAGGACTTTATTTCACAGGGCAAATACAACCAAATAGTGATTCCAGAGTTGCCCAGCAAGTGTCAGCTCCATGATCCGTCAGTAAATGTTCTGCTGGTGGCTTGAGGATACAGGTTCTATAGCTAGCGCTCACATTAATTGATTTCTTAGGTTTAGATTTCAAGTGGAATACATTCAAGACTCGCTCCTGTCAGAGCACTGCTCACAAGTACATGGTTCAAAGTCGCTGAGGAGTTAATTACGCAGTTACCTGATTCATATGAAAAGAAAGCAACGCTGCGGCCAAAACCCTCCCTCTCTCCGGTGCTGCCGCTCGGAGCCCGCTCAGCACACGGAAAGGGCCTTCGCAGGAAAAACAGCGACCGGAACGTACAGCAGCAACAATCAAGGCAGCATTTACCTGCACGTTCCCAGCACGATTGCCCTCTGCCAGTCCCAGAGGGATAAATAACCGGCCGCTCATACTGGCACCTCTACGGAGTGTGTGGGGCCCATCAGCCACCCTTCACGGGAGGTCCAGGGGGACTTGGACACGATGTAGATACCTGTGCTTAGTGCTGGCAGCTGAATGCCCCCTACCCTGTCCGGAGAAGGACGAAAGCTTGCTTAATTTCAACTGGATGTTGTTTTACCTTTTTTTTTTAAAAATGTTTTATAAATACGGCTGCTGTCAGTACTGATGGTTACAGATCTCAGCAAGGTCGGACTCCTCTGAGCACTAGCTCGGCTCTCCCGTGCTGCTGGCCTGGCTGCCCACACTGGGGACATTCCTGCGCTGCCTTATCTGCATGTCTTCATCCTGAAGGAGGGGAAAAAATTGCAAAAAAATATGAATTAATTCTTCAGCATCCTCTCTGAGCTGGGTAAAATCTGTCCTCTTCCCCTCCACCCATTCTTTGTCCACTAACTGTTACTCACCGGAGATGAGCCCAGCAAACAAAATCTTTACACCACCACTCCAGCTCCTCACTGAAGGCACTGGAACCATCTTACATCCTCACGTGGGCAGGCACCTTCCCAGTCTGCTCACCTGCTCCCACTGAGAAACTGCTCATGTCCAACACAACAGGCGACTCCACCTGTTAAACCTGCTGGCCACACTAGCCCAGGTTAGGACAGCAGGGGTACCACCCTTCCCAGCTTTGCTTCTCGGGCTGTGGGCAGTGAAGTCTGACCTCAGGGTGGAGGAGGACCTGAGGCACCCAGAGAATCAAACAGCTTTGGTTGGAAGGGACCTCTGGAGGACATGATATAATGCTCTGCTCTAAGCAGGGCTACCTCTAATGCTAGATCTGGTTCCTCAGGGCAGCTATTTGGTTTGCAGGGATGGAGTTTCCACCATCTCCCTGCACAGCCCGTTGCAGTTCTCAGCCCCTCTTACTGGGAGATATTTCCCCCTGTAGCCAAGGAGGATTCCTTTTAGCACAAGTTGTGCCTGTTGCCTCTCATCTTTTTGCTGTGCAGCTCTGCTGCTGTCTCCTCCATCACCACCCAGCAGAGAGCTACAGGCAGACCCTCTCCTCTGTGCTGGAGCTCCTTCAGCCCTTCCTCGTGCCGTATGTTCTCCATCCCCGACCCCTCATGAACAAACCCACGGAGCTGTGGGGCCAGGTTTTAACCAGGGCCAGGTTTTGCCCCACACGACACCACTAAGAGCAAAATTATTTCTGCACAGCCCTCAGCAAGGCTGAGGTGCTTCTCTCAGGCGCTGCCTGTTTGCTGGGCAGTTCGTACCGAGTCGGAGTCTTCTTCAGCCTGGTTGCTCATGAAATCAACATAATCATCCTTCTGGTTGTCCAGAACTTCTTCCTCGTACTCAGTCTGGTAGTCTGACTCATCTACAGAAAGAGCAGAGAAAAAACACTGGTTTTAACCAGCCCGGAGAGAGGCAGAGACCACTGGCAGGGGAAGGAGAGCTGTCTCCACCAAGCAGTGGCCCTGGGGCAGGGTGGCTGCTGGCCAGCTCTCCCCAGCTCGGGGAACTGGCACTACTCAAACACACATCTCTGCTCTCCAGCCAGATCACAAAATAAACTGTGTCCTGTTTCTAAAGAGCTTGGAGCAAGAGCAGTGAGCTACAAACTGTCCATGATATTCTGGTGGCCGCTGGCTGCCCAGCCCAATGGGACACAAATGATGGCAATGGGGATATCATAGAATCGTCTAGGTTGGAAGGGACCTTGAAGATCATCTAGTCCAACCATCAACCTAACTCTGAAAAAAAATAAATAAGAAATAAGCAATAAAAAAATCACTAAACCATAGTCTTGAGGACCATGCCAACCCGTCTTCTGAACACCTCCAGGGATGGTGCCTCAACCACTTCCCTGGGCAGCTCTTCACAGAGTAGTTGCTGTTTCCCACCTGTCACTCCAGACAAGAGCTGTAAGATACCTCCAGAAGACATGCCTGCGAGCTCCAACCTCCCCTGGACACACTGGTCACAGACTCACGGGAAACAGGGTCTTCCAGGCACAGGCAAGAGATGGTAATTCCCTGCCTCACAATCCCTGGTCCACAGTGACATTTGCACTCCACTCCATGTGTACTCTCCACATGGGACAATCACCTGCTCTCTCTGGTAATCCAGCAGATGAGCATAATTTAGGGAAGCTGAAGAGCCGTGGACGCAGAGGCACGGTGGTCAGCAGCAGGACATGCCACCAAGCCCCCAGTCCCCAGCCTGCTCCCACGGAATGAGATACACCAGTGCCAACCCAACGCCTCTTCCAGCACCCTGAAGCGATCTTCAGGGTCTGTAGAAGATGGCGGGAGAGTCCCCTCCAACAGGACCCATCTCCCACAGCAGCTCAGCACTCACCGGAGGGCAGGAGCCCATCACCAGCCCTGGGGGCAGCCCCCAGCCCCATCCCAACCCAGCCTGGCACCACGGCACAGGGGCAGTGGGACAAAGCGAGCGGGCACTGGGCCACCTTCCTTCTGCACAGCTTCGGCACGTGGTTTTTCACAATGTAAGTTAATGCACTAAAACAGCAGAAAAATCTTTTTTTATTTTTGAGACTAGGTTTTCCGCCCCTTCCATGAGTTAACTCAAGTGCGCCTGGAGTTGCTGAAGCAATACCTGGTTTTTCACCCCACTAGTGAAGAAAGAGACTCCTGTTTAAACCAGATCCTCGATTAAGTATTTCTTTTGGGAACAGTCAGTAGCATCTGCTCTCTGCTGAAGACAACAGCACAGTCTGTTCCACAGCGTTTTCTTCTAACACAATAACTATGACCAACTGCTACAACATTAGGATTAAAGACATTTGGGGTTTTTTAATTTTTAATATTTTTTTTTTTACTGTGGATCAGAGGATTATCGTTAGTTTATACTAAAACCACAAGTGATAATCTTTGATGAAACACACCAGAGAAAGTGGAAACTCATCTGGAGAGCAGCAGAGAGCACCAACAGCAGTTTGCGGTTTACGGCTCCGATAAAGCTGACTGCCATCAAAACCAAACTCTTGGATTTTTCCAAGCACTATTTCCAAGCATTTAAGAGGTCTTTAGACAGATACTAAAAAACAGGAGAAGCGTGTTCCTTCTCCCATCCCTCAGACAGCAGCTCCAGCTGCTGGAGGACTGGAGGGGATAAGAGAACAGAAGGTGGTCCTGCTGTCCCCAACCATCACCCTCCATCACCCACCTCGTGGCTGAGTGTCTGGGGCTCAAGGGGCTCCTTTATGCTACAACCCCCCACCCAGGAGCATCAGGCAGGACCTCTGTGCCCTGCTCACCACACCAACACCCAAACACCACAGTTCCAAACCGAGCCAGTGAAGAGGAGATACCACCAGGGAAAGGTTCCCGAGCCACCGCTACCAGGGGAGCAGGGTCACAGCAGGACAGTCACACCTCTCATGCCAAGGACCTGCTTTGTGATGCTGTAGCTTTCAGCGTTTCTTTTACACATGCCTAATTTCTGCAGACAACACCACATTTGAAGAGAATGGGCGCCGTGTGGGGAGAGGGTTTCTGCTTCGGTAGCACTGACAGAACTCGACGTAAAGCAGGGAACCTGGTCGCTCATCACAACCCAAGGTGCAGTCCTGCTGCTTGATGAAAGTACTTTCCAAGCAGCAAAGGTGCCGAGGGTCACCCAGTGCCCGATAATTTCTCACTGTGAGGGTGGTGAGAGCCTGGCCCAGGTTGCCCAGAGAAGCTGTGGCTGCCCCATCCCTGGAGGGGTTCAAGGCCAGGTTGGAGGGGGCTTGGAGCAACCTGGTCTGGTGGGAGGTGTCCCTGCCCAGGGCAGGGGGTGGCACTGGATGAGCTTTAAGGTTCCTTCCAACTCAAACCATTCCATGATTCTATGATAACTGTGTCCCTTGGGAGGTTTTAGGATGTCTCCTGCTTCTTTCTTCCTTGCTGTATTGCAAGACCAGGGATTTGACACAATTAACATTTCCCTCCCCAATGGCTGTTGCTGTCATCGCTCTGCTACACAACTGGGTCTCCATCAGCCACGGCGTGCAGTGAGTGTGTCCCCTCATGCCATGAAACCTGGCCATGGGGACATTGCTGATTTGAAAAATGGGACGTGAAACCCACTGTGGGAAATCAGCCAAGAGCCTGTGTGACTTTGGTCCTCAGAAATCCCTTAGGGGTGGGAGCGTGACCAGAGGCACAGCTGAGCCACCCTTGGAGGAGGGCATCTGTGCTCCCCTGGCCACGGCTGAATAAAACGCAATTACAGCTGAACAAAGACAGAAAATCCCAATCGAGGAGGCGTTTGGATGCAGAACAGAAGCACGGCCACAAACGCCGCAGTGGCTCAGCTGGGAAAAGGAGCTTCTGTCCTCCAGCCCTTCCCCTCCTGCCCACCAGCAGTGCAGGTACCTGGGTCCAGCGCAGGGCTTTGCCCAGCTTCCCTCTCTTCACTCCTTCCCGAGGGACACACTGCTTTTTTCTTTTTGTTTTTAATGGTTTCAATCGTTGCTCTTGGTTTGCTCAAGGGAGAAGAAGAGCCCTCATTGACTTTTCTCCCCAGAGAAGACATGGCTCCTCACCTGGAGGGTCCACCAGCCTCTGTCCATCAGGGCCTTTCACCCTTGGTACTGACGCTTCCCCCTTCTCCCAGTCAACCCCAACGTGATCATCGTCATTTTCTTTCTTTAGAACAAAATTATTGACCTAATTTCTCCACCCAGCCTGAGCCTTGCAGTATCTTGTCAGGCAGAGCCTTTCCACATCCCTGTGGTGTGAGATCTCGCTCAGGAAGGGAATTCCATAGAGAAAAAAGGTTCCCCCCCTGTGACAGCGCCGTTTCTCAGCCAGGCTACCAAGAAGCACCCTGTCTTCTTACTGACGTGGGACAGAAGCACTCAGACCATCTTCACCACCATCACAAGCAGACAAACCAAAGGCTCAGCAGCACATCAGAGGAACCATCTGAGAGCCCCATGGCCACTGCTGGGGAGCAGCCACCCTCCCCCTGAGCTTGCCTTGGTGCAGACCCTTCCCCACATCGCTCCAGAGACCTCTTTAGCAAAAGCAATGCCAGCCCAGAGCCGCCGAGGTGATGCCACCCTCAGAGGAATGCCTTTACAGCCACTGCTCACCAAAAAATAGGCCAGGTCCCTGCAGGCAGCGCACGGAGCCACCCACAACATGAACATAAAAGGTCCTTCAAGACATGGCCCCCACATGCGTGACACAATCCTGCCATCCTCCCCCCTCCTCTGGGGTCTCCACAACCAACAGCCTTCCATGTCCATGAGGAGCACATGGTACCTGCCCATCCCGTCCCGAGTGCCCCACGCACAGCCCCTCTTGGCCCAAAATCTGCCACATCTCCTTTCTGAGACGTGTCCCATGCGTGCTCATGGCCTCACCCCGCAGAAGAAGGTCTTCCCGATGGGGGCGAGTAATCAGAAACTCTATGAAGGAGGAAGATCTGCCCCAGCAGGCTGGCTGCACTGTAGCAGGTCTCGATGCCCATGCCTTAAATAACCATGTTACATGAACTCTTCATCCTTATTCGCAGTGGCGGTTTCAACTGCATTTGATTAATATTTTCTTCATAAGGCATATGATGGCAATTAGCATTTCAAATTACCACAGGGACATCTCTACAAACAGTCACAGATGGGAGCACTGCTAACTTTAGCTTTCCCTCTGCGAGAACAAGGGATGGGGAGGAGGGGGAGAGACTGTTTATACAGAGCTCCAGCCCCTGGTGAAACGCTGGGAGATTTCAGGGCTGCAAAGCTGGGATCCGTTTTGTGAAGCTTCGGGCAGAGCACATACTGGGAATTTCTGCACTCCAGTGTCTTTGTCACCTGCGGGAGCCATCACTTGCTCCTCCTTAGACCACTGGTGCTCCCTGGAACAAGAGGGGCCAAAGGCAACGCAGGCACCGGGTCACTCCTGATCCCACTCGCTCGGCAGGAAGATCTGACCCCCAGCCTCTCCCGGAGGAGGGGGATGCAGAGGGTCTGACCTGGGGTGGGCTCAGGCACAGCTGAAGCTGGGGATCACAGAATGCTATGGGGTTGGCAGGGACCTCTGGAGATCATCCAGTCCAACCCCCTGCCAGAGCAGGGCCACCCAGAGCAGGTCCCACAGGAACATGTCTGGGTGGGGCTTGAATGTCTCCAGAGAAGGAGACCCCACCCCCTCTCTGGGCAGCCTCTGCCAGGGCTCTGCCACCCTCACAGCAAAGAAGTTCCTCCTCATGTTCAGATGGAACTTCTTCTGTTCTAGTTTGTGCCCGTTCCCTCTTGTCCTGTCCCTGGGCCCCACTGAAAAAAGCCTGGCCCCATCCTCCTGACACCCACCCTTGAAGTCTTTATAGGCATTGATCAGATCCCCCCTCAGTCTTCACTTCTCCAGACTCAAAAGACTCAAGTCTCTCAGCCTTTCCTCATCCCAGAGATGCTCCAGGCCCCTCATCATCTTTGTAGCCTCTGCTGTCCCCTCTCCAGCAGTTCCCTGTCCTCCTTGAACTGGGGAGCCCAGAACTGGTCCCAGTACTCCAGAGGGGGCCTCCCCAGGGCAGAGCAGAGGGGCAGGATGACCTCCCTCCACCTGCTGCTCACACTCTTCCTGATGCCCCCCAGGATGCCATTGGCCTCCTTGGCCACCAGGGCCCATTGCTGGCTCATGGGCATCCTGTTGTCCACCAGGACTCCCAGGTCTTTCTCAGAGCGGCCCTCCAGCAGGTCATCCCCAACCTGTCCTGGTGCAGGGGGTTATTCCTCTCCAGGTGCAGCACCCTGCACCCTTCAACCTTGCTCTTGTTGAATTTCATCAGGTTCCTCTCTGCCCAACTCTCCAGCCTGTCCAGGTATCACTGGAGAGACCTCCCATCTCGTTGGGATGGAGCTCTGGGGACAGGGGGACAGCTGGCCACTGCAGCTCTGCTCAGAAAACACATCAGCCAGCCCTGGGCCATGGCAGGGTGCAGCAGGGGCTGTCAGAAGAAGGCAGCGAGAGCAGGAGGAGCGAGGAGCCCGTCCCAACCCTCCCCCATCACCCCACTCACCATCAGCCACGGGGGCTTTCACGGGCTCGATCCTGGACACAATTTCTGCCAGGTCCGTAAAAGAGGTGGTGGGACAGGTCACGTTCTGAAACACAGCATTATGGTTTGGGCGTGTTAACAAATACACATAAAAAATCCAAACATTTTAATCATATAAAAATAATACTGAACAGACAGAAAGCTCTGGACACACAAATTCTCCACTTCTGCCCCCTCAAAAGCCATTACTCATCAGTGAGTAATTCACAGAACAACCCCCCTGATGCAGGCCTGGTGGAGGAGACGGGATTCCCAAGTGCAAAATGTGGGACAATCTCTAATGGCTCCTTCTCCATCCATGCAACAAGAATCCTTATTAAAAATTTAGCAAACTATAGAAAGGACTGCAAAGACGAGAATGGGAGGGTCTGGACTCTGTAAAAGATGGAGCTCATTTTACTTGTGCATTCTCCATCCCTACTTCTCTATGAGAGGGATGGGGTGCAGCCCCCAGGGAGTTCTCCCGGTCCCCTGGGAGAAGGAGAAGATTCTGGTGCCCAGGTGGGACACCACACGTGGTCCTGCCCTGACCCTGCAGAGCAGTGCGGTGGGGGGCTGCACGGACAGCCCAGGCACTGGGGTGACCAGGATGCCCCAACAAGCCCTGGAGCTGGAGGAGCTGCCACGAGCAAGAGCCCGAGGTACGTGGTCCGCCCCCGAGGAGAAATATTTCCCACTGCAATCCCTCTTTTCAATAAACCCTTTCTATTTTTGCTCCGTCTCACCCAAGCAGTGGGCTGAGCGCTCTCTATTTTGAGAAGGTGCCTGCTCCAGTTTCTCCTCTAACAAACCCCAACTTTGGCATTTCAGAACCGTTTTGGTCTTCCCACACGCCGTGCCGTGAGCAGCCCTGCCTGCCTCCCCGGGGCCAGGCACGAGGGCACCAGATGGAAACCTGAACACCTCTCATGCCTCCCCGGGGCCAGGCACGAGGGCACCACATGGAAACCTGAACACCTCTCACCTTTTTTTTTTTTTTAAAAAAAAAACCAAAAACAGTGATTTTAATTAGTACAACAGCAACGCTGACCCCAGAGGAAGGGAGCAGAGCTGGCAGGGGGCCCGTTACCGACACTGGGATGCTGGGAATTGCTGCCACAGCCGCCATCCCAAACCCCCAGACCCCGCCACGTGCTCCCAGACAGGGCTGTTTCCTAAGACTTTTGGGCTTTTATGAGCAATTCTTTGCTCTTCTGGCGAGAGCACTGATACCGTGAATCACACAGCCCCCGGGGGGGGTCACAGCAGAAGCCCATTACGGCTGCAGCAGATTGACCTTTAATCCCCAACTGACTTTTGATGTAATTTAGTACAGCTAAAGGCAGGTGCGGATCCAGGACAAGCAGCTGGGGGGGAGCGGACAGAGAAAAGCCCAGAGGGGATTAAAAAAATACCTATATGAAACGGAACAGCAGTAGCTCAGGACACACACTTTATATTTTGAAGTGGAGAAGCTCAGAAGCTCAGCGTGAGCGTTAAGGAACCATCAAGAAGGGTGAGTCAGCCCAGTCTCACTTTGAACATCCGACCTGAATGGTCCCAGGGAAGCGTTTGCAGAAGGCTCTTCCCCAGGACAGGGCGGGGAAAAAAGCATCTACATCTTCATTTTGTGCCATATGACTCAGAGAGGGATATGTGCAAGCTCTGGCCCCCAAGCAGACACAACAACGATGGAGGCAAACACCTGAAAACGTGGACTCTCACCAAGTGGACAAAGAGCCAGACCCAGTGCCAGAGTGGCCTTGGGAGCTCGGAGCAGATGGGGACCGGCTCTGGAGGGGACAAAAGTCCTGGGCACTGTAGGAACCGCTGCACAAAATCCTGCAGCGACTGTCACCTAAAGGTGCTTGAGTAAAACCAGCATCAGCTCCTGCAGACGGGCTGCGAGGACAGGGGAGATGGAAGGGCACCATGAGGGTGACTGGACCCATGGGAGCATCTCTTCAGGCCGGTGACAAGGGACAGTCCCATCTGCTGGAGGAGGCTTGGGAGGCAGCTGCACCCCAAGGTCTCAGCACCAGAACGCGGCTTGTGGGAAACCAGGCATCTTCCCACCCTCCGCTGGGGCTTTGTGAACAGGGATCTGACATTTAAGCACTTCCTCTCCCCACTTTTGAGGACAAAGCCACAGTCCCATCAGCCAACATGAGGCAAAGAAGTGTCTCGGATTCGTTTTAAACCTACTCTAAAACCTTTCCGCTGGTACTACTTCTTTTTTTTTCCAAGGAGGAAAGTATTCTCTTCGGCACAATCTTTATTAAATAAATTAGAGGAGAAAGACAGTTACCATTGTAGTCTGCTAGATTATATTTAGCTTTGACTATGAATAACACTTCAGTAGACAAAACTTCCCCGAGGAGGTCCAATTAATGGTACTGCATTATTCTGCGCTGGGGAAGAGTAAGGGTTGTTCAAGTGGAGTTTATGTGAGGTTCCTGTTGTTTGTGTCTTCAGAATTTGCATTTCTGAGACAAGGTAAACAGTGATCGAATGATGAAAGCAAAGGGAAAGTACCTCACTGATTAAATATCTGGAGTTTTAAAGTAAAAATTCAACGCTCACAACATGGAAACAAGATGATAAGAAACCGCACTCAGCTCTCAGATGTTGAACGCTCCAGAAATAGCTGAAGAACTAAAACATATAGAGTATCAAAAACCTTCGCTAATGAAAGGCAAGTTAAAAATATCAGCTGTTATCCGTGGAAGATAGCAGAGCTACAGGACTTCAGTGCCTCTAATGGACTAAAGGAAAAAAAAAAAGATAAAACATCCCAGTGGGAGCGTGCAATACTTGTTATTTTGTAGAAATAAATCTACTGAAACAAAAGTCTGATTTCTAAAAATTTCACTGAATTTCACTGAATTTCTAGAGTTGGAAGGGATCATAGAGATCATCTAGTCCAACTCCCCTGCTGAAGCAGGATTGCCCAGAGCTTGTCAGAGCATGTTACTCAGGACTGCATCCAGGCGGGTCTTGAAAATCTCCAAGGAAGGGGACTCCACACCCTCCCTGGGCAGCCTGTTCCAGGGCTCTGCCACCCTCACTGTGAAGAAGTTTCTCCTCATATTTGAGTGGAACCTCTTCTGTTCCAACTTGTGCCCGTTGCCCCTCGTCCTCTCACTGGGAACCACTGGAAAGAGTCTGGCTCCCTCCTCCTTCAACCCTCCCTTGAGATACTTGTAGGCGTTGATAAGGTCTCCCCTCAGCCTTCTCTTCTCCAGACTAAAGAGTCCAACTAAATGTTGGGTTTTACTGGACTCCAGACTTTTCTCCAGACTAAAGAGTCCAACTAAATGTTGGTTTTTACTGGACTCCAGACTTTTCAGAGGAAGAGCAGACCCCATAGGTCCTGGGGAGCATGGCTTTGGGCAGAGCCTTAGTGTCAGTGCGGGGAACGCACCGAGCTGGTGGTTCCTGCTCCATGACCTGGGCATGTCGCTGAGTCTCCCTCCTGAGCCCGGTATTTCCGTGCTCCCGGTGTCTCAGCAATCAGCATTTTCTGCCTCGTTACCAAGTGCACGCTCGGAAATGCAACGGCAGGCTCTGCCTGCAACGACATACGTGACATATCTGGTCTCCAGGGCAGTCGAGGAGCCATAAAAACCAGGGCAGATTGTGGTAAATGTTCGACGTGCTGCTTGATGCAGAGCTGTAATACCATGATTTAACTGAAATATGAGCCTGAACTACTGTATCCCATAGAATGGGCAATTTTAAAAGAAGTCTTCTTTTGAAGAGCCCTTTGTTACAGCAATGAATATGTTTGAGCTTGTTACCAGTTGGCGATAAAAGTTAGAGGATGAAATAGGACATAGCACCATTTCTGAGATACACGCAATTTTCTCTCCCTTGACTTCTCCTTAACACAGACCAGTTTGAAACTCCTCTGAACACGAGGTGTCAGGCAGAATGGGGACCTGTCTCCTACTGTATCTCCTAGTCCAGGTCCTCTTCCCAGTAAGAAGTAACAAGCTGGTGAGTTTTGGGGCTCCTCAGCTCCCATAAAGCCCAGTCCTGCTGTGCTCCTGCCATGAGCACCCACCCTGCCAGCAGCTTGGGTGGGATTCATCTGGTGACTGAAGCCATTGGCACTAGTGCCATTGGTCCCTTCATGTGGCCGGAGCCAAGGGAGCCCTTTGTCTTATCCCAACGGAGCCATTCCCATTTCATCAAGTGACTCACACCCAACAGAGGCTCCTCTCTCTGGTGACAAACGGGGGTCAAGAGCAACTGGCTCAGATGTGGGCACCATCCACCACTCAGTTTCTGGGCTAATGTCCCTTCCTCTCCCCTTCCTCCTGCCACGTCTCTCCTAGAGAAAGTGCTCGACCACCGACGCCTGGAAGAGCCGCAAATCCTCCATGTCGTGTTTCACCTCTATTGACTTTCCTCTGTGAGGCCACTCCAGTTATCATACATTTTAGCAACCACTTAAAATATTACTGCTCATTTCCCCATCTCTAAAAGACGATAAAGATGAATTACTGGGTAAAACATGAAGCCTTTGTAGCACTTGGGTTTTAAATCAGAGGAATTCAAAGGAGGGTGAGGATAATAAGCCAATATTTTATAATATTGTACCCATGTCCTCCAAAAGGTGATAACTGTTTCTTAAAAACAACTGAAACTTCCCACCAAGAGATTCAGTCAGCCCTTGAGTTATGGACCAACTCTCAAAGCTGACCTCAAACTGTAAAGCCAAGAGAATCTTATCCTACTTTTAATTAGGAATATTAACAGGACTGTACCCCCACAGCAACACGAGGTAGCCTGTGGATTTACCATAATCAGGCATTTACCCAACTGTACACCACCCGCTCGGGTATGCTCCAGAGGACAAAGGAGATGTGTGGAACCCGGTGCCTCGGCGGTGCTGCAGGGTTCTGCGGAGCCACAATGGTGGCTCTGGCTCTACCAAATGTCTTTTCTAATAGAAGGGTGAGGAAGAAAAGCAACAAAGGAAGAAACCCATGGCTTTGCAGGGATTTTAACTCTTGGCCATAAACACATCTCCAGCAAGGATCTAATTCAGGTTTTCTGGAAGCATCTGAGAACTGTCCGAGTCACATCCTGAAAGCCAGAAATGGCTGAGATCGATGCCAGCAACCCTGATTCTCATCCTCTGAGACCAGCACTGGGATGCTGGTGGGAGAAGCCACTGCCCTGGCAGTCCAGCTTCTAGTAGCAAGAACAATATCCAGGCACCACCAAAAGTTTGTGGCACAAAAATAAATGAAAAATACTTCTTAAAAAGTTACTCGTTCCTGCTCAGCTTTACTGGGGGAGGCAGAGTCCACCCACGCGTGCGAGCGATTGGTGCAAACGTGGCCCATCACCCGTCATGACAGACCATCTCTCTGGCAGGAGCTGCTGGGGCAGTCACAGCCCCGCTCCAGCTCGGTGCAGAGCTCCTCAATCAGCAGCTTTTGTGCCCTCAGGACGGCACATGGGGATGGAGAAGAAAAACCCAAGTGTGTAAACATGTCCACATGGGCTACATGTCTCAGACAGTGCTGGTTCCTGCTGAGCATCCTGCCTTCCCTCGAGGACCATCGTGCTGTGAGCAATTCCAGGTGCTGAGAAACAGATGATACCTTTTCTTGCCTAAAATACAGTTTTAACCAATACACGTGTGCTCACAACAAAGACTTGAGGCAACTGGTCATTCTCCATCGTGCCCCTGAGCAGCAGCACGCAGTCCCAGGCGCATCAACAGCTCTTGCAGAACAGCCCATTTGAACCCAACACTTACATCAGTTTTGGATTTGCAAGGCTCCTGCCGGTCTTTCAGCATATTGTCAAGGACTCCACTCCTGCACCAGACGTTAAACACTGTTTTCCCGTGCTGATATCCCACCTCCTGGAAAAAAAAAAAAAGGGTCAGTGGAAAAAAAATATATTCCACTCCTGCACCAGACGTTAAACACTGTTTTCCCGTGCTGATATCCCACCTCCTGGAAAAAAAAAAAAAAAGAGCCAGTGGAAAAAAAATATAATTAACAGCTAAAAAACCATTAGTCGCATCTTTTGCAAATCAGTAGGAAACCCGGAGGTCCACCCCAAGCCAGGCTGTATTTTCACTGCCTTCAGCCTCAGCTACACACGCTGTTCAGCCTAAGAATGAGGGGAACGATTAAGCAAACAAAGTGCTATTTTAGGTCCCAATGCTGATTTGACCTCCGACCCCAGGGTGGGCAATGAAAAGTGCCACCTGACACAACTATTTTTGCAGCAGTGGCCTCAAGCAGGCTGCCCACGGAATAACACCGTAGAAAGAGAAGCTCAGTGTGCATATAATGCCCTTCCAGCACTGGCTCGCTCTTTGGGAGAAGACACCACGAATGAATTTGTGTCTTCTCCCCTCTTGGCTCAAAAATAGCCAGGAAAGGAAAAGTTTTACACTTTTCTAGCAAATAAAAGTTACCATCGGGCACCTGGTTCCTAAATCTCTTGCAATAAGTTGGAGCAGATGGCACTGAATGTGCAAGTGCCAGTTTGCCAGAGCAGAAATCATAGAATGGTTTGAGTTGGAAGGGACCTTAAAGATCATCAAGTTCCAACCCCCTGCCCTGGGCAGGGACACCTCCCACCAGACCAGGTTGCTCCAAGCCCCCTCCAACCTGGCCTTGAACCCCTCCACGGATGGGGCAGCCACAGCTTCTCTGGGCAACTTGTTCCAGGGTCTCACCACCCTCAGAGTAATGAATTTATTCCTGGTATCTACCCTCTTCCAATTTAAAACCGTTGCCCCTTGTCCTGTCAATGGACGGCACATGGACAACACCGAACCCACAAACTCCACGTTCCTCTCATTTAACAGCATAAAGTAATTTGCACTTGGAATAATAACATTAACATGGAAACAACTGGAAAAAATATATTGATTGCTCCAAGTTTTCCTCTTTTTCTAACAAGACAGCAGAAACTGTGTTGAAAAATCAAATGGGAAGGAAGGAGAGAGCGACAGGTGTGGGAGCCCCGGGTCCTATTTCCAGCTCCGGCGCTGGCACCAACCCCCCCAGAGCTGGAAGCAGCCCCAGCACTGTCTCCCTGCTGGTTTTTGGGCCGGGGTTCAAAGCACGGGAGGCACTTCAGGCTGGAATTCACCCCCTCGTAATCTGCTGGAGCTTCTCAGCCCCGGGTGGCTGGGATGGCTCTGGAGGAAAAGGGACCTGACGGATCTACGGCTGGCTGGGACACCCTGCTCCAAAATAACTGCCAGAACCAGAGCTCTGGGAAACGCCACGCACCGGGCTGATGCAGAAGAGGGGTTTTGAGAAGAAGAGGGGATTTTTGTTCTTTTGAATGTGCTGGTTATACGGTGCCCATTTCTATTTTCTGTAAAATCCAGGTACAGAGCTGAAATAAAAAAACCCCACTACATCACAGCCTATAACAGCCTGATGCCCAGGGTGCCCTTTCCTTTAAGGTCAGTGCAGTTTAAATCTCCCCCGTGGCCAGCAGTGATGTAGCTGCACTGCAGGGAGTGAAAAATCCAGGAGGGTGCTGCCCCCCACACCTGCAGCCTCTCGTGCCAGGAACGTGCTCGCAGAAGGCGGCATCTCTGAGAAACCACACTTTTCTCAAGTTTTATTCCACTGAGAAAAATGTGCATGTCTTTAAATCTCTTTAACGACACCAAATTAGACAGAGACAGAACAATGATTTGACAGCTTATTATCTGGTCCCCGTGATGAACTACCAGACCCCTCCATCAAGGTTTTCAGAACGGCCAGGGCACTCCATCTAGCGAAGAATATTATTTATCAGCGAAGTCTTAGATCCACCCTTGGCAGCCAGCACTGTTTGCCCAGGAGCTGCGAGACACCAAATATCCTTGAGAAAATATTTATACGGGGGAAATCAGCTGGCGGTTTGGAATAGCTGCTGTCCTAAGGACTCTCTCCAATGCAAATATGGAGGGCTTAATGGTTTTACTGGTTTTGTTTAGTATTTATAAGATGGTATGAGAGAAATCAACCCACAGCCTAATAAGTATTGTAGGTTCTCACTGTATCTATAAAGAAGATCATTCTAAAGGAAAATTGGTGATGGTTTTTTTTCCCCAGCTCAGGAGAAGAGCAAAGCCATGCAGAAACACCTGAAGACAGATGTTTGTGTGACTGAAGGAGGCGAAAAATGGAAAGAGACAGTAAAATAACTTCCTCGACAAGAGGCAATGAGCCAGGATTGCCATCATTACCCCAGCCTGGGCAGAGACATTTTTGCTGCAAAAGCTGAATTCTGTCACTAAGACAATTCGACCGCACATCTGGAGCCCTCTCCTCCCGTGCTGGCTCCTCAAACACGGACAAAACTGAACGCAGGGCCATGTAACCCGGTACCACCCTTTTCACAACGTCCTTCCACTGACATTGGTGCCATTTTCCTGACACTCTATCAGGTGCAGAGGAACCGCGGGTGATAGGTTTTATTAATAGAAGTGTTGAAACGTTAACCGAGCCGGATATTTTAGCACGTTGCCCTCCATTTGGGTGATTCACAGCCTCCCCTACAGACTCCTTCAAATCTTTCACGCGGCAACAAGCTCCATAACGAAGGGAGAGAAATGACACCCTTTGACAAACCCCAACTGCCCAAAGCAGCTCAGACACCCCAGGGTTTTTACCCAGCAGCTGAGCAAGAACCGTGATGAGACAGAGCGAGGAGCTGATCCCTTCACAGGTCGTTATACAATCACGGTTACTAACTCCATTTCTGCTGTTAATCCAACCTCACCAGCCACGACATCGGTCCACGGCGTTATTTGGCGTCAATTCTTCGCTCTCTGCCAACTGACACCTCTCACTCCCCAGCAGCTTAGGCACTAATTAGCACGGCAGAGCAGCGGGTTTCTGTGGAAGGACAACAGGGCGGGGAGCTGCCTTCCCTGAAGATGCACTTACACAGATTTCATCGAATTTCCCGAAGTCGAGGGTCCCGTAGCGGTCGATGGGTGGCCGGATGTACTCGCAGTAGTCGCTGTTCTTCACCATCTCCAGCTGCCTCACGCAGCACACGTACGCCAGCCGCGTCTGGATCTCGGCCATGTTCAGCACCTGTCGACGAGGCCACACACACCCATCACCATTCATTCAGAAATTTCCTTTCAGGATACCTTCTGCATTCACAATGGAGAAAAAGCAAGTTATCTATCCTTTTTTTTGGTTGTTTGTTTGTTTTTTTTTCCCCAAGAACACACAAAAGCCTGCTGAAGCCTTCACACACCAGCACCTCCATCTGTTTCCCGGGCAGCGTGGACAGGCAGCCAGTGAGTCTCCATAACCCACAGCAGAAAGGGAATTGCCTTCAAACAGATTGCTGCAGTTCCACGTCAAACTGAGTCTCCCATTCCAGAATCCAGGGGTACCTCAAGAGAGAGACCTCTGCCAGGTGAGAGGCCACAAAGATGATCAGAGGGATGGAGCACCTCTGCTATGGAGACAGGCTGAGAGAGGTGGGGGTGTTCAGTCTGGAGAAGAGAAGGCTCCGGAGAGACCTTAGAGCCCCTTCCAATATCTGGAGAGAGCTCCAGGAGAGCTGGGGAGGGACTCTTTGTCAGGGAGTGCAGTGACAGGACAAGGGGTGATGGTTTTAAATTGGAAGAGGGGAGATTTAGATTAGATACCAGGAAGAAATTCTTTGCTGTGAGGGTGGTGAGAGCCTGGCCCAGGTTGCCCCGAGAAGCTGTGGCTGCCCCATCCCTGGAGGGGTTCAAGGGCAGGTTGGAGGGGGCTTGGAGCAACCTGGTCTGGTGGGAGGTGTCCCTGCCCAGGGCAGGGGGGTTGGGACTTGATGATCTTTAAGGTCCCTTCCAACTCTAACCGTTCTATGATTCTATGACACAGTGATGCTCCAAGGCAGACAACAGGGATGATCTCTACAGTACCAGGGCCAAGATTTCACAGAATGGTTGAGTCAACAGGGACCTCTGGAGATTGTCTAGTCCAGCCCTCCTGGCTCAAGCAGGGGCAGGTTGTCCAAGACACGTCCAGCTGAGTTTTGAATATCTCCACAGATGGAGACACCAGAACCTCTCTTGTTGGCCAATGTTTCACCACTCCCAGTGAAAAAAAAAGTGGTTTTTTGGTGTTCAGAAGGAATCCCATGTTTCCATGTGTGCCTATCACCATTTGGGCAGCTGGAATATTTCACTGGGCTCTACTGGGAAGAGTCAGGGTCTTCCATTTCCCCCACCAAACACTCCCACCACTTGCTGGGAGGAGCATGGTCAGCTCTGCCAAGGCACAGCAGTGCACCCCACAGCTGCACCAGCTCCAACCAGCCACTTCTCGGGGAGACCAGGCCTTTTCAGGGAAGGGAGTTATCACAGAGGAAAACTTCAGATTTCAGAGCAGTGCCCACAGTTTGTGGTATCTTCCCCAAGACAAGTATTTCACTTCCAATTTGAACAGGGGAATGTGTTAATTGTGGTTGGGAGGGAAGAAGAAACAACAGTATTCCCTTGGGGGGCAGCTGCAGAGCCAGATAATTTAGGAAAT
This sequence comes from Calidris pugnax, assembly GCF_001431845.1. Classification (NCBI taxonomy): domain Eukaryota; kingdom Metazoa; phylum Chordata; class Aves; order Charadriiformes; family Scolopacidae; genus Calidris; species Calidris pugnax. The sequence goes on along the minus strand of NW_015090961.1, from coordinate 621,977 downwards.
GCACAGTAAGTAACAGAATTGGCCTGGCTGCGTGCAAGAGGAAAAAAAACAACCCAAGGATGCTCTGCAGCCCTGTGTTTATCAGCAGCAGTAACGTTAATTACTGCCTAGTGCTAAAATCTCCCTTAATCAACAATTCAGAGACATATAGGATAGAAACACTGAACTGGACAAAGTTATTACCTGTATTGGGAAAATTTGTAAATTATGACTTTATCAAATCTTAATGCACCTCTAAGAAAAGGTTTCTTTGCTCTACAATTCTACCACCCCCTTCCCAGAGTGGGGCTCTACCCTCTCCCATGTCACTGCCTTGGGTGTCAGGGCGCTGCCCACGGTAAGAGCTCAAACCCAAGAAGGACAATGGTCTGTCACCAGGTTTGCTCCCTGAACGGACACAGGGGAGTTTCCTGCTCCATCCATGGAAACAGCTGCCATTTCAGTAGAGTCTACAATACCTTGACTTTCTCGGCCAGGGGATTCCACCTCTTCCAGAGCAGCCACCAGCCCGACAAACAGTCACCGTAGTTGGTGAGGTCTGTTTCATCCCGGCTCCCCACGTCGATCGCGATCACCACCTTTGCGCCCATGGACCTCACAACATCAGCTGGTGGGAAAGAAGGTCATGTCAGCACCAGTGCTGCCAAAGCTCAGGTACCTACAGCCGGGGAGCATATAACCTGACATCGGACCTACCATGAGCATCTCTTGGAAGAGCCTCAGATATCATGTGCAGCAACTCTGCCGAGACCATTACACCTTGGTGTGGCTTGGTGCGGCTCACACATCAGCTGGTGGGAAAGAAGGTCATGTCAGCACCAGTGCTGCCAAAGCTCAGGTACCTACAGCCGGGGAGCATATAACCTGACATCGGACCTACCATGAGCATCTCTTGGAAGAGCCTCAGATATCATGTGCAGCAACTCTGCCGAGACCATTACACCTTGGTGCGGCTCACAGACTCACAGAATGACATGGGGCTGGAAGGGACCTCTGGAGATCATCTCCTCCAACCCCCTGCCAGAGCAGGGCCACCCAGAGCAGGTCCCACAGGAACATGTCCAGGGGGGGTTCGAATGTCTCCAGAGAAGGAGACTCCACCACCTCCCTGGGCAGCCTCTTCCAGGGCTCTGCCACCCTCACAGCAAAGAAGTTCCTCCTCATGTTCAGATGGAACTTCTTATATTCAAGTTTGTGCCCGTTCCCTCTTGTCCTGTCCCTGGGCACCACTGAAAAAAGCCTGGCCCCATCCTCCTGACACCCACCCTTGAAGTATTTCTAGGTGTTGATCAGATCCCCCCTCAGCCTTCTCTTCTCCAGACTAAACAGACCCAAGTCCCTCAGTCTCTCCTTGTAGGAGAGATGTGCTAGTCCCCTCATCATCTTGGTAGCCCACTCCACACTGACCATGAGTCCCCACTGCTGAACTGCTGGAAAACATCTCTTCTGGGGTATGTTCTGCCTGGGATGGGTGGGATGACCTGACTCTCTCTGAGGCCACGCTGTCACCAACACGAAGGCAGCAGCAAAACTCTAGGGCAGGGAGGGGGGAGAGGAGGTGGGACACACACAGCTGGGGTCCACAATTGCACCAGAAGTGGTATAATGTGACGGAGCAAGTTAAACCCACGTTAACTCTCCGTTGTGCAGCAGTTCTCATGGGAACAAAGGATCTGGGGGACATGAAGAGGACACAAGTGGCAGTGGCCTCAGCAAGGAGAGTTAGCAGTGCTGGGGTCAGACCTGCAGATAGAAGGTGGTGAAGGGAAGGAGCAGCTCAGGAACCGGAGGGTTGCAGTCTAAGAAAAGCTTTGGGAGCCAAGAGAAAGATTCATACTTGGAAGTGGGAGAGAGATGAGGCAACACTTCCTACTTCAAGGTCAGCAAAAGGACTGCTGCAGCCTTTGGGTACGGGCAAGGATTTAGGGAAGTGCCAAGGGAGGGAGGTGAAGGACATGTACCTCACAGAGTGAATTTATATTTCTTCCACACCCCCAGAGTCCAAGATAGTTGCAGTTTCCAGAATAGTTTTGCGTAGGAAAACCATAGCTCTGAAGAGCCAATTTAGATGCTTAATTTAGAGGCTTATTTAAATCAGATCTGTTCTGTAACTTGGTTTACATTTCTGGGCTCGTTCAGTCTATTGTGTCTTTTCCACCCAGTGTCACCTGCAGGAGCACTCTTTGCCCTCTCCGATATTGCAGGTGGAAGAGGTGCCTCAGTTTGCAATTCGTATTTTTGCTTACAGACACAGATGGAGAACTCCAGATGCAGATTTTTGGGGGGTCAATTTTGTTTTATTCCCATTTCTGTTTTATAGGCAAATCCAGCCCTGATGGAAAAACACAGTCTGGGTTTGTCTGGAACATGTAAATGGCTCGGGTTGCCCAGATGCAGGGTCTCTAGCTTAGATTCCTTCCTCTTTATTTGTACACGACACCACCTAGCTCTGTCCCCTCTCGGCCACCCTCCTGAGCTCCTGCCTTCTGACCTTCTGATGACAGCCCTGACACAAAACACATCCCGAACACACACAAGTGAATTCACCTGCCTTGGACCCTTTGGGGTTCAGTCCTCACAACACCCCAAACTCCACAACACCCCCTGGAACACCCTGTGAGCCTACATGGTAACAGCTCACCAAGACACCCAGCCCGTCAGCCGAACCCTTCGGGCTCTGGGAGACACGAGCCTGAACGACAAAGGGTTAATGCTTTCTCAGAATTAATTCTTATTCAACTGAGACTTTTTGAAAAGAAAGTCAAAGACAGACTATATGTTTGCGGTTTAATTTCTGCTCCCTCCTTTCAGCGAGCACTGAAATAAATTCAAAATTGGCTTGGAATTATATGTTCAGAATCTGTCTATTAGGAAATACTTCGTAACAAAAAATAGTCTTAATAAAGCCATGACAAAGCAAACACCTAGGAAACTGAGAACAATGACTCCTGGCAACCATCGTGAGGATAGGGGTGTCTGCAATATTTCTCCTTGGTTCATTTTGGGGGGGAAAAGGGGAAAAAAGAAAAAAAAGAGGACAAAGTTTTCCAAGCTGTTTGATGGGCCGTGTTCTCACAGAATCCCAGAATCTTCATGGTTGGAAGGGACCTTTGCGATCATTGAGTCCAACCACAAAAAAAAAAAAACAAAAAAAACCCCCACCCTCCACCCACCCACAAACAGACACAAACCAACAATCTCCGGCTCTAGAGCATGCCCTGAAGAGCCATGTCTACACCGTTCTTAAATACCTCCAGGGATGGTGCCTCCACCACCTCCCTGGGCAGGCTGTTCCAGGGCCTGACCCCCCTCTCAGGAAAGTCATTCTTCCCAATATCTAATCTAAACCCCCCCTGCCCCAACTTCAGACCATTTCCTCTGCTCCTGTCATTATTCCCTTGGGAGAAGAGGCCAACCCTCACCTCTCTACACCCTCCTTTCAGGGAGCTGTAGAGGGCAAGGAGGTCTCCCCTCAGCCTCCTCTTCTCCAAACTAACCATGCCCAGTTCCCTCAGCCTCTCCTCGTAGGACTTGTTCTCCAGACCCCTCCCCAGCTTGGTGGCTCTCCTCTGGACATGCTCAGGAACCTCAATGTCCTTCCTGTAGTGAGGGGCCCAGAACTGAACACAGCCCTCGAGGTGAGGCCTCACCAGTGCCCAGTCCAGAGGCACCATCCCTGCCCTGCTCCTGCTGGCCACGCTGGTCCTGATACAGGCCACGATGCCATTGGCCTTCTTGGCCACCTGGGCACACTGCTGGCTCATGTTAAGCCAACTGTCCACCAACACCCCCAGGTCCTTTTCTGCTGGGCAGCTTTTTTTCCTTCTTGGCAGCTTCTCCCCCGCTGCTGTGTGCACCTACCCGGCAGGTTGTTGATGTAACCCCCGTCCATCAAGAGGTGCCCATCCTTGGGGTCACAGAGGGGAGGCATGTACCCGGAGAGGGACATGCTGGCGCGGACGTACCTCCAGAGAGAGCCTGCAGGGACGAGAGGGAGGGGACAGACGCGGCGTTAATTACTGCCATGGAGGTGGGGCTTTTGCACTCATTAAAATAATGGGGAGACAGAGGCTGTCCTGAGAATACCCTTCCAAAGTTATTAAAGCAGTTTATTATTTTCTATACCATAATCCTGGCGAGGGGGAAACAAAAAAAAGCCCGGCTGTGCAGACATACAACCAGGCAAAGGCCTCGGAACCCGCAGTTTTAAGCCCATGTCTCATATTTATTGCCTTCAAGGCGATTTCAGCATATGCCTGACTGCAGGGATCATCTTTAGTGCTTTGTTGAGCTTACCCCGATAAGGAAAGAAAAAAGCTTCTCCCGGGGACAAAGGGATAGAATAATAATCAGACTGAAGTGCAGCTAAAGCCATTATGTTCTACAGAGATCCACAAAAACCCCAGACTTTTAGCAGGAGCTGAACACAAAAAATATACGCTGTAGAAGCCCAAAAATTCTGTTTTCCCTGCTCTGTAATAAGCAAAACATTTCCACTTGTAAAAGCAGCGTGAGTACATGGTGGTGATCTTATCTCTGCTTAGGACATTTCTGTTAGTAGTGCTGTAAGGAAGAAAGTTATAATCTTTTAAGCTGTTAGAAACAGAAAGTTTAATCAAGCAGAAATTGATTGGATCTGTTTCCTGTAAAACATTCTGCTTAAGGCTCTGATTTAGTTATTTCTCTCTTAGCGTTTGCATCAGCTGAATTGAGAAGACACTGCATTTCCAGAGAGGCCGAGTCTCGTCTGGGAAGCGATTCTTTAAAATATCAAAAATAAGTAAGACTTGCAGTGTTAGCTCAACTCTCAGCAATTAACTACTCGAAGAAATTGATTTTTTTTTTCTCGTCTTTTTAAAATAACAGCTCTGTTTCTAATTATAACCCAAGCCCTCCTAGTGTTTAGCACAGGTCAATGCTGGCTGCTTTGAGTTTCATTATTAATAGCTTTCGTTGAGTTGGAACTTCCACCCAAGAAAAACGCTGACTTCTTGTCAGAAGATGAGATGGAACTAAGAGTTTCCTGCCCTAACGATGGGAACAGAGAGTCTTACCTGCCCCAGCTCAAAAGACAAAACATCAGAGACGTGGCAGCAAAGGCTTCAGCCGCCCACGGAAATATCTGGGGCTCCTGGTGGGCTTGATCTGGCTTCACTGGAGCCTGAGTCACGGCACCATTAGCCCAGATAGACAAGTGTCCCACGGGGCTGGACACAAAGGAGAACCTAACCCAGCCTCTGCTTCAGGCACAGGAGTCTCTCCATTGGGAAAACAGCTTCATTTAAAGGGACTTTGAATCTTAAAATGCTTTGGACACATTAGGTTGATTTACAGCTGAAACATCTGCATTTTGCAGGATGTTTTAAGGAAACAGAACGGTGTCAATGGACCCATTTTCTCTCTAAACAGCTAATATAGCATCTCATTTAATTTCTTCCCAACAGCTCTGCTCCTTGTTATGCGTGTACCACCACAGTTTGGTGCTCAGCAAACAACAGAGAAGGGAGAAACAAAAGGAAAGACAAATTTAAAGGCAAGGAAAATCCCAGGAACACGAGGTGACACTGAAGTCCCACAAAAGGCAAGGAAAATCCCAGGAACACGAGGTCCCACGTCATTATTTATGACCTGGCTACACACTCACCGTCCGTGTGGACCCTCATCGCTGAGGCAGTGATGTCGGTTGTGATAGTGAAGTAAGGAATCCACAGATCCTGCAACAGAGGAGATCCCAATTTTACTAAATCTCTAACCTTGTACTTAAACTAAAGCCCATCCCCAGCGCAAACCAAACAACAACCTCTGTGTCTTACCAGAGCGAGCTGCAGACACAAACACCTGCACGGATGGAGAAAAACCCAACAGCTCTGCGTTTAAGTTCATAAATTTGTTTCTCATGCAAACATTTCATTCAGAACCAAGGCAGACAAACCCCCTTATTTCCCTTTTTTAATAGCAAGACACACTTGTTCCAGAAGATTGTCCGTACAGAGCGGCACAGAAGCCTCACCACCCAAACCACAGTTCACCTTCTTTCTGATAGCTGTTTTTCTCTCAGATGGAGTGTGGGGTTCTGAGGATAACCCTCATCTAAAGAGACTCCCCAGACTCTTTATTGCTGGAGGACAGCGTGAAGTGAAGACCCACCTTTTCTATATTCCAGTCTTATCTAGGTTGTTAAATACCTGCTGCTTTTGGCCTCCCCTGGAGACACAGCACTAAGCTGGAGAGACCTTCGATCTCACCCAGTGCAGCCATTCCTGCCTTTCACCCAACAGCTTCCATCCGAGGTGGAGTTCACCCACCACACAGAGCACGTCCTTCACAATCACGTTCACCACGGATGAGCACGCAACTCCTCAGCTCCCCCTGACCCCAACCTAGGACCACAGCAGGCAGCACCTTCCTCACCTCATCTCCTGAGACACCAGAGCCCAAGACAAAGAGGGAAGAACGTGAGTCATGGCCTCTGGACTAAGCAACATTCAGTTTGCACCCTGTGGTGATGAAGCTGGGGTCAGTTCAGCAGGAGACGCAGAGCAATGCTGCTGAGACCCAGACCTGCCTGGAGTCAGAGGACAACCCAAACCTTTGCAGCATTTCCGATAGGAACAAAGGATCCTGCAAGGTAGGTCTGCAAGAAGACCCCAGAGGTTGCTTGAGATACTGGAGGGTCACACAGCAGTGAGGAGCGTGGCACATAAGGAGAATGGTTGGGCTTTACAGGTTTATTCAATGGGGCTCAAACCAAGGAGCCCTGCTCCTGGCAGAGGAAGTTCTCCTGCTCCTGGCAGAGGAAGTTCTCGCTGCTGTTTCAGCCGTGTCTGTACTCACATCCCACCAAGCTGGAAAAACTGGCCTCCCAGCTGCCTCGGGGTTTGCTGGAGAGAGGAGAGTTTTGGAAAGTCTCCATGGTGCCTAGTGAAGGCTGCAGAGGGGAAGGAGGAGGACTTGTGGGCATAAACTGAACTTATGCCCGGAGAAGAACAGCTGATGGTTCTGTGTCAATCAGAAGAGCCCAATGGAGACTGAAGAGGTAACCCTGCCTTCCCAGCCAGCCTCTTTCTTCACAGGACAAGGTATCTGGGTCTTCTCTGGCACAGCTTTGATGTGCCTCAAACTCAAGCCAAACCCGGGTGTGGGTTCCAAAACTCTCCCTCTCTGCTCAGCCTCTATCTCTGGTGTACGACTCCGTCCTGTTCAACACGAAATTCTGGGCTGCCAAGAAGGAGGGTTTTTTCTAGCGAATTTAATCTCTTAAGCAGCTCTGCGAAGATGGTGGGATTGGGGAGGACGAACAGATGCTGCACAAGTATTACAACCCATCTGGTATAAATGCCACAGGAGGGCGGATGAATAAAGTGTGACTACGGGAGTATTAGGGGTGTCTCTCCACGCTAAAGATACCCTGGTGATCACAGCTCTCCCTGCAGCAACAGCATTTTAAGCAAAAAATAGGGGAACGGGGAAAGAAGCCTCTCTGACACTTCCTTTTGTGAATATCATTTTGCATGAATATCATGCAAACACATGCAGAAAAGAAACTAAACCCAGGCCTACGAGGCAGTGATGGAGACCGTGTTTCTCAGCTATCACTTCATTTAATTTGGGGACAGAGCATTATTCAAGTCTGAAACAGGACTTGAGGAAAGTCTTTTCTGATTCCTCACACCTGAGCCTCCCACTGGGATGACCTGCAAGAGCAATTTGTGCTTCTGGCACGGGGGATAAAAATTCCTGAGTCCAGTGCTCTCCCAGAAGGATGGGTAATTTCAGAGGAGCAATAACTCTATTTCTTGAGAAATCTCTTTTCAGCACCCTGCCCTGGATTTCTGCGTGTTTTGCTGGAAGAACTCGCCCAGGCTGATCTCCTGGGCTGCCTTTGGCTGACATGGGCAGCAGCAATCCCGGGGGTGCTGGTATCCAGGGCTACCCCACAAACAGCATCATGGGAACCCGGAGACACCTGCGGTACAGGGACTGTCAGAGAGCAAATTTAAGAGAAAATGGAAACCTCCCTTTCAGTGTCAGAAATAACAGTTCAATCTACGTGGCTCCGATGCAGAGGGATGAGGGGATGCGTGAGAAGCGCAGGAGAGACACCCCACAGCCACAGGGAGTAAAAAGGAGGATCTGGGCCAGAAATTCCTCATTTTAAGCTTTACGTAGAGACACAAGGGCCGGTCCCCACCCCAGCCCCTCGGGGAGGAAGTTCTCAGGTTCTGCTGCCATCAGCCTCCAGACACACTCTGCGTTCCTCAGGGGATAACAGACTCCTGCTGATGCGCATTTCCAGTTGGAAATCACTGCCACCCACCCCCCTCCAAAACCTCTCCAGCCACAGAGAAAAGATGGATGTTTGCAGTTTGGATGCTCTGAAATAATGCTTTAAGAAAACATTTGTTCGAGGCTTAATGCGTCTTAGTTCAGCTTCTGTTACTTTATAGATTACCCTTTACACTTTTAAGCAGCTTTAAATCTCTGGCTGCCCAGTGACAGGACGGGTTAACCTGCGCCGATAACGGCAACGGCAGCGAAGGAGTGACTACCTACTGACCCTTGCAAAGCCACACAACGTTTCTCCTTATTTATCTCACACCATTTCTCCTGATTTATCTGACAGAAGCAGCATGAAGAGCAGCTTGGACACAGAGTGAAGGTTCCAGCCTGTGACCCTCAGCACGTGGGGCAGAGATGACGCTGTCGGATGCCTCAGAGCTGGGTTTCTCTCGGACAGAACCTTCCTGTGACCACAAGGTTAGAACAGATCATACAACTACAGCTGTTAAAAATTGTAAGGAAGGAATCGACCAACTGCATCTTAAAGGGAAGTACAATAAATTTGGCTGCTGAAATCAAAAACAGTGACAGACAGACCAGGGAAAGCTGGGGCCACTTAAGCTCAGAGATGTTCTTCCTGGAAGCTGTGCCCAGCGTCACCTACAGCCTCACGCTGACACGCACCATCCCCAGCTCCAAGAAGGTCCTGGTCCTTTGCACAAGCAGCTCCTCGGCTACGTCAAAGCAGAGAGGAGCTGGGGCAGTCACTGGACAATCACGGAATTTCCTATCAGCTGGAACCAAAGAGAGGAGCTGGTGTGCTCCAGGAGAGGACACGTGTGATTAGAGAACGGAGAGAAGGGCATGGCTGGTGCTGAGAAATAACCAAACAAAAGTAATTCCCATCTCGGAAGGACTTACCGCTCTAAAACTCCCAGCACCGTCCCCTCTGCACAGCAAAATGCTATTTTAAGCCACGTGATGATTAATCACTTCCATACTCGCATTTAAGTAGGGAATGTTTTAGATCATTTTTAATTAAATATATTTAAAGTATATACAGCATTAATTTGCTACATAGTTTTTCACAACGAGAATTCCAAACACGGGAATAATTTGGTTCAAACTGCAAAGGAGGTAAGATTGCAAGACTACCCACACGATCCCTGGGCTTGGTGACAGTGTGCTTTGTGAACTGCTGCTGTGAGGGACAGAGGGCAGGTGGGATTGGGAACACAAAGGAGGTAAGATTGCAAGACTACCCACATGATCCCTGGGCTTGGTGATCCAGGAGGAGAAGCCCTGACAGTGTGCTTTGTGAGGGACAGAGGGCAGGTGGGAGTGGGAACGCGGCCACTGGCTCGGGCAGAGCATCCAACGCCTCACAATTAGGAAAGTTCACCACATGCAAACCAGGGAACGGCACACTCTGACCTTATCGTGGGTTTCAACGGGCTCTTCCTAAAAACTCAACTCGAGCTTCAAAAATAAGATTTTAAAAAAAGGCCAAACCCATTGCTACCCTCTTCAAGACCTTCTTCTGGTGTCCCCTTAGACCTGACTTGCAGAAAAATAATGATAAAACAGTCTCAGCAGTTCTACTTCAGGGACAGAATTTTAACTTCTGCTCTCAGACAGCGGGATCCTTTTGTCAAACAAAAGTAGCTACAAATAATCTACTCCCTGCGCTTTCTAAATCCACCAAAATGAAATAGGCACCTTCCTATGTTCATGTAACATCACATTCAGTTTTCACAAGTTCTCAGTCATCCCCCAGCCCCACATCTCACACGAGCACAGAAGAAAACTCTTTCTGCTACAACAGACACAGCGACATCGTTGTCTGTACACAAAGGCATTAAACAACCTACCTCGATCTGCTTATCTTTGAAGATGTTGTTGATGCTGCTGTTAAAAGCTGCTCCAGAAAACATGGATGTTATTGGATATGTCAAGTCTAGAAAAGTCTTAAACACCGAGTTCATAACCTAAAAAGGAAAAAAAAAAAAAAAAAGACATTTCAAAGGTAAATACATGCAAGGATCCCCGTGTGAATGTCTGCATTAATGTATGCAATTCCAGAGACATCATATTCCAGACTCTACAGCCAACACGCTGGAAGTGCTGCCAGTGTCAGTACAAAAGTTGCCAAGGGGACAGAAACACAACTACAAAAACTACAACCAGTAACTGCTTGCTTGGTGTCATAAACTTAAAACAAAAAGCAGCAAACTTTGTCGCCGGTTTGCAATAAGGCTATGGAATAATATACATTTGTGTGGCTTCCCTTCTACCCATAAATCAAAATATCCCTCCAAAGCAGCGTGCACGGCACAGGGTTCTGCCTTAACAAATGTATGGGAATGGTACAGTTCAATTCTTGATTTCATTTTTTTTAATAACAAAAACATATTATTAGTTATCTCCCTCTTCATCATCCTTTCCACAGCGTGCATGTGCTTCACCGGCACGGAAAGGAAATCATAAATCTCTACTATAGAAATCTGTACCACGCAGAATCACAGAATATCTTTATACATCTCTTCTCATTTGTGGATCATACCTCATTTTTCTTCCAGTCTTAAATCTTTTATCTGCCTCAGTGTAAGCACTCACAGAAACCTTTATGTGATTCTCTGGGACGGCAACAAGTCACACGTTAAAGAGCTTTAAACACACTTTTTATGTCTCGATGTCCATTATTTTTCATTCCCAAAGCCCGTGATCGTGCCCCTCACCTGCTGCAGCTCTCGGGTACTGCTGGGGCTGCTCTACACAAAATCCATAATCCAAACCCCACGAGGTTTCCCAAAGCCCATAGACACCCATCCCATTACAGACGAGCTGCAGGCTCTGTCACACGTGTCTCTTCTAAACACACACACAAACTGTAATTAAGCTTTCAGGGATTCTTTTCCTATTTTCCATTTGAGCGCATTACACCCGGGCACTAACCTACAAGATAAAATGATGAAAAAACCTGAACTCTATGGCATTACGGTCCCTGTATTTGTCCCACAGCCATGCTACTGGTCTCAAATCCTAATAAATCCGAACAAAATTCAATATCTAATATATTACATAATACTCAGTTAAAATGTAGAAGGGAAGAAAGCCCAATTAACTCATTCACAATTAAATAGGGTTTCCCTGGGTGAAATATTTCTATAAGGTGAAAGATCTTCTCTCTCTCCACGGTGTCTCTAATTAACAAACAGCAGCAACGTGGCTCCGTACCCGGCAGAGCCGCAGCCTCCAAACCCCCCCTCTATTAAAGGATCCACCATCAACATCTGGCCCTCGCTTTACTCCAGCAGCGACTGGAAGGAGGGCAGGATTAGCTGACATCGTCATGTCCAGCTGCTTTTAAATAGACATTAGGTATCTGCCCAGAGGGTACGTGTCCAAGTATTAAAAAAAAAGAAAAAAAGAAAAAAAAAATCCTTAAAAACAAGTACATAAACAAGAACCGTGGGAAAGTGTAAAAGTGTGAGCACAAAAGCAATTAGGAACCTGTCACCTTCATTCACATCCCCATTTGAGGTTCTGAGGGGTGAGGACAGTGTGCCAACCTGACTATAGACACGCTACCCACAGCTTCAGAGTTAAATGGAATTAGTTTTGTACTTAAAATAGGGATTTGGTCTCTGACATTACTTAGAATGATTAAATGAGGGAAAGAGGCATTTATAGAAAGTCCTTTATTTAATACCGAAGAAAAATCTCTCCAACTCAGCACCAAACATCGGGCTATCCTCGTGGCAAATGATCTTTATAATGCTGAGCCTCTACATTTTCCCCACAATTAAGGCTTGCGGTAATCTTGTACATGAACAAAATACTTCTAATTAATGGTTATTTCTTAATATTCTCATTTCTCATCACCGGAAGATGCCCTTTTCGCTGACGCTGATGGCCAACAGCCTCCCTCCACCTTCCAAGAATAGCTGCTACCATTTTCCAGATAAATTAAGTTAAAGACTAGGGTTTGGAAGGGCAGCCAGAGCCTTCTGACGCGGCCCCGCTCCCTTCCCTCCACCAACCACGAGCTCCCGGGCCATCCCTGGTGGCTCCGAGGAGGACACATCTCAGGGTCCCTGCGTACAGCAATGGGAAGCCCAGCCTGAAGGCATCTCCACTGGTTCCCCCAGGAGACAGTGGGTATTTTCCAGTTCTTCATGAACTTCTCATGAACCTTCATCTCTACAGCTCTGCTGCAAGACAGGCTGTCTTGTTAAAAAGACCTTCAATCCTAAAATTATTCTTAAAAGCTACCCCGTGGTATAACTTCAGCAAGGAAGGGAGGAGGTGGTGGTTCTGCTCATGGAGCAGAAGAACAAGAGCACATGACAATGAGCAAAAAGAACCCTGAATTTTAATCTCTGGCTATTTTGTTCTTTGCTGCAGAGTGATGGTAAAAAAACAGGATAATCCCAGGATTGTTCAATGTTCCTGAGTATATAAAAAAAAAGGGTAGGGGAAAACTTGTTGCAAAACCAAAATTTTAAAACAGCAGAACAGATTAAATTTTTTTAAAACTACTAGAGATAGCATCCAGAATTCCCTTCGGCGCCTTTCCAGTGTTCACGTTTCAATGAAACAAGCAAAGGAATTCACAAAGAAAAAGATGTTAAAGACAAAATAAAGACATAACTTAGGCCAACAGCTTCAGATAAACAGCACTTCAGGGATCCATTTATCCCAAAGGCGGGAATTACAGATGATGGAAGCTCAAATTTAAAGGTAAACTATTAAGAAATCTAAGAGTTGAAGAAAATTAAAATTAATCCATGTAAGAAACCATGCAAGAAGCCATCTCAGAGAAAGGAGAAGGGGAGAGGTAAGGGAAGTAAATTATGTTTAAAATCAGATTCACATGTCCTGATCCTGGAACAGTCCCATGCCATCTGTGGGATCTTCAGTCGAGGTGGTCGCTACGGGGCAGAAATAGGATGCTTTGGTGCCTTATTTGGGTATTTCAAAGCAACATGCACGTTTGGATTTTGTGTGCAAGCATTTATCTGAATTTCTCAAATTATAATGCTTGATTTCGGGTTAATTTCAACATCCCACATAACACAATTGAAACGGTAAATATGAACCATCATGCGTTATCGCTACATGAAAATAGACTTTTTCTGCACCTCAAGATATAACAATTTTTTATGATCCAATTTTTAAAAAGACACCCAGTATTTTTTTCTTCTATTGTGAATAATCTCAACTACTGAATTCCATCTGAGAGGCAGCCAGAGGTAACACTTCAGCTGGCTTACAAGGGAAAAGCAATATGCCCTGCTTTAATTCTTGCGAGAAACCCAGTGAATAAAACCTTCCAAAGTGGCTGATAAAGTTTTAAAGCTGTAATTAAAGCCGCAGCAGAGCGGCCTGGGCAGCTCCGTCCTGGAGCGCCGGGGGCTGGAGGACATCCAGAGCAGGTTCTCGGCTCATCAACCCAAATTAAGGGACAATACGTGCACACTCATTTGTGTGCAGTCTGTAACAAACCCCACATTTATTTAGGATGTGCTGCACTTCACAGCTGGCTTAGCCCATATTTACCTTTTCCCGTGCCAGAGCCAGCACTAAGGCACTGGAACCGAGACTCCCCACACCGAGGGGACTGGGACCAGTTTATTTTCACAGAATCACAGAATGGTTTGGGTTGGAAGAGACCTTAAAGCCCATCCAGTGTCACCCCCTGCCCTGGGCAGGGACACCTCCCACCAGACCAGGTTGCTCCAAGCCCCCTCCAACCTGGCCTTGAACCCCTCCAGGGATGGGGCAGCCACAGCTTCTCTGGGCAACCTGGGCCAGGCTCTCACCACCCTCACAGTAAAGAATTTCTTCCTAATATGTAATCTAAATCTCCCCTCTTCCAGTTTAAAACCATCACCCCTTGTCCTGTCACTGCACTCCCTGACAAATAGTCCCTCCCCAGCTTTCCTGGAGCCCCTTGAGGGACTGGAAGGGGCTCTAAGGTCTCCCCGGAGCCTTCTCTTCTCCAGGCTGAACAACCCCAGCTCTCTCAGCCTGTCTTCATAGGAGAGGTGCTCCATCCCTCTGAGCATCTTTGTGGCCTCCTCTGGACCCGTTCCAGCAGATCCATGTCCTTCCTGTGCTGAGGACTCCAGAGCTGGACACAGAGCTCCAGGTGGGGTCTCAGGAGTGCAGAGCAGAGGGGCAGAATCACCTCCTGTGACCTGCTGGCCACGCTTCTCTTGATGCAGCCCAGGATGGGGTTGGCTTTCTGGGCTGCCAGAGCACATTGCCGGCTCACGTTGAGCTTCTCATCCACCAACACCCCCAAGTCCCTCTCCCCAGGTCTGCTTTCTAATACCTCATCCCCCAGTCTGTACTGATAGTGAGGATTATTCCTGCACAGAACCCTGCACTTGCTCTTGTTAAATCTCCTGAGGTTCACCTGGTCCCACCTCTCCAGCCTGTCCAGGTCCCTCTGGATGAGATCCCGTCCCTCTGGTGTATCGGCAAGACCACACAGGTTTGTGTCACCTGCAAACTTGCTGATGGTGCATATTTTGCCCATCTCCTCTGGTCAGGAGGTATCTTTCCCGTAATATCCCGCCCCACTCTTCGTGCCAATCGAGTTTGGCACCGTTTGCCTACTCAGCTGGGGTTTTGTGTTTGTTTGCAGGGATCTGGGCTCGGAGCTGGTGTGATACAGGAGGATCTGGCAGACGAACAAAATCAGTGCAGGATGCTGTGATTTACCCAACGCGGCACCTACTGACGAAGCTCTCCCTCCAAATTCCATGGGGAAAGGCCCCTCTGCGCTCCCCATGGCGTGGGCATCCCACCCCTCCCCAGAGGAACCCTGCACTGCGCTCCCCCTCCTCACCACTCCCATCCATCCATCCATCCATCCATCCATCCATCCCTGCACCCGGTCCCTCACGGGATACAGGTGCAGCATCACCCCGGCAAGGCACAGAACAGCCTTTTTTCCTCAAAACAGCAGATGTAACAGATCAAGAAAAACATGGGGATCCAGCCCAATAGCAGCTTCATCTGTCACACACTGGGGCTGATGGTTCTGCCCCCCCGGCACGGCCGCCTCGGCAGCTCCAGCAGCTGGGCTGGCCACAAACCGGTATGAGAGGGGGAAAAAAAGGGACAAATTTTTGGCTGGATCAGCTCATTAAACCACAGCATCTCCCAGTGCGCAGCGTCAGGGAGAGGCAGAACCTCACGACTGCGACCTCAGAAACCCCCCACGTTTATTTGAGCTGTCGTGCAAATCACAGACAGCAAAGGACTGCAGCTCCTGCCCAGCAATTCCTCATTCTCATTACGGGAAGCTTTTCAGCTGCACGTTCCTGTAACCATATTCAACAGCAGAATATTCCCTTCTTTGTGAAATATTTATACTTCGAAATATTAGTGCTCCAATTAAAAAAAAAAAACCAAGAAAACCCAACAATCTGGAAACCTGAAAGCTTTTCTTTGTTTGTTTTGCTGGTTTAACATAGGTAGAGAGGACTCGGAGGCAGCACACAGTAACCAGCCTGACTGGTAATTTCCATACCCCCCTGTATTTTGACAAAAAGAGTCATTTGTTTCTTTGATGCTTCATTAGATCCAGAAAACACATCCCATTAAAAATATTCCTTCTCCCAGCCCCAAGTGTACAACTAGAGATACGCTGATTTCTAAAAATACCAAAAAAACAAATAACTGCAGGACAAAACCAGCATTTGTGTTGATGGATAAAAAAAAAAATTAAAGAAAACATCAGAGTTACCTCATCCATCACAACAAAGACATTTCAAAAACTCCCACGGGCTAAAAAAGCCAGGCTGCAAGGTTTTGCACAAAGAGCACTCAGCAAATAACCTTCACCAGCAAAAGCTCCCAGGCTTCAGAGGAGCAGAATCAGCAGCTTCTGGAGCAGCTTCAGGGAGTGCTCAGGCCTTTCTGAATAATGTTGGTTTAACCAAGGACGGTCCCCAGAGCATCCCTTGCCCAGCAGCCACCTCCCACAGCCGTGCTGCCCTGGGGACAGTAGGAACAGCCCCAGACACCCCAGAATTTGGGGTTAATCTGGTGGATTTGGCACCTCGCTCACACCTTCAGGTGGAACCCCCACAACCCTCCCCACTGTTACACACAGAACTCAGCAAGAGGAGCCCCTCTCCGAGCTCTGTCTGCAGTTGCTGCAGCACAATACAAGAGAAAATAACTCAGAATAGCCACCGTTAAAAAGATTTATAATCCCTCGAGGTACTTTGTACATTAGCTGGGATCTGAACCTGGAGAGAGGGTTTTCATGGCTTGTTTCAATTCCCAACGCAACTGTTTTGCTGGATGGTGCTGTTAGTGGTGAAAAGGGCTTCAAACAGAGCGGATCCATCCATTTTCATTCTCAAACCCTTGAACAACCTCTGGGTTTGGATGTGGGCCTGGCAAGCTTGTCAAAATACTCATGAAAAACCTCAAGAAAATCCATTCTTCATTAATAAGATGAAATGGCCTCTGTTAGAGCAAACATTAACCTTTCCTCCAGCTACTTATTTCCAGATTTCAAGGTACCAACACCTGAAACAGCCCGAAGCTGGGCCAAAACCTGCCTTTTTCTTTGTGAAATGTTCAATGAGCTCTGCAATTTGTGTTCAATAGTCACTGAATAGACTGAATTTCTTCGTCTCTTAACTATTCTTGGTAAAAGCGGGTGTGATTCCAGATGGGGCTGGCAAACCCGAGAGCTGCAATGCTGGGAATGAAGCTTCTCTGATGGGAGCACAGCCCTGAGATGCCCAGAGAACAGCTTTTCCAGCTCTGCATCACCCCCCGCGCAGAAGAGATCTGACAAGTTAACAAAGAAGAGGAGATAATCCTCTGGACAAATGCTGGGAGGAAAATTCCATGGCTCCAGCCTAAGGGAGAGCAAGGGAATCACAGAATGCTATGGGGTCGGAAGGGACCTCTGGAGATCATCCAGTCCAACCCCCTGCCAGAGCAGGGCCACTCAGAGCAGGTCCCACAGGAACGTGTCCAGGGGGGTTTGAATGTCTCCAGACCAGAGAAGGAGACTCCACCACCTCCCTGGGCAGCCTCTGCCAGGGCTCTGCCACCCTCACAGCAAAGAAGTTGCTCCTCATGTTTAGATGGAACTTCTGATATTCAAGTTTGTGTCCATTTCCTCTTGTCCTGTCCCTGGGCACCACTGAAAAAAGCCTGGCCCCATCCTCCTGACACCCACCCTTTAAGTATAGGCATTGATCAGATCCCCCCTTGGTCTTCTCCAGACTAAAAAGACTGGAGTCCCTCAGCCTTTCCTCATCAGAGAGATGCTCCAAGACCCTCATTATCTGTGATGAGTCCCAGGGCACTGAAAAACATCACTGGGAGGTACAGCCCTGTGCTCGCCCTGCCCCGATACCGTCCCGTAAGCGTTTGGTAATGACCAAGGTGGGAAATAAAGAGTGCAAGGTTAAAGAGGCATCTGACACCATTCTGTACCACGGTTTTTATGTCTCTAATCTCAAGCCTCCTCCACCTATGCGATTCCGACAAACTGCTCTGTGTCATAAAGAATTTATGTTCCAGGTGCTCTTAAATAAAAAGCACGAAATGCCCATTCTTCTAGCAAAGAGTGACAGGGAGGTGAAGCAGAGTCCCATGCTTCTCTGCCCTCTAGGAGAGCCCAAACACGCCGGGGCCTCAATGTGTATTTTAATGCCCCAGAACATCTATCCTGCAAAGTCACTGGTATCTCACCAACATCCAGCTGATTTCGTCTCAGAGCCAAGGCGGGTGAGAAGGCGGTTGGGAAAGGAAAGCCGTGTCCATGTGCCAACTACAGACTCCCATTTCCCCCTAAAACTCAAGATCTAAGCAGACTGAGAGCTTAATCTAATTTAGAAAATTCCCTGTGGAAAGCCACCAGGACAACGTGGTTTTCATATGGACAATACAAAGCAAAGCAGTAAATTTAAGAAGTAACACTAAGCTTCACCTCTGGTTGATTTGAACTCAGTGTGATCTGGTGTTAGTACCATTTTCCCCCAACATCTCATACAATAAACAAATTCACCCAAAGAAGTCACTATTTAAAACAACCTTCCTAAACCTTGGTTTAATTATGAAAACATGTTTTGGTATATTTGTATATATTTAAATTTAAATCTTTCTCCTGAACCAGAGTACCACCACTGTGGAGTGAATGACACATGTTGTATTTAGTTTAGAGAAGGATTACCTCTGTCAATCAGTTCCACTGACAAATGACAGCATGTGAGAACGAAAGAGAGAAAATTATACAAAAGAGAAACACATTTGTTGAGAGCTGGAAAGGAAACAGGTTCCAGCACATCGAAAAGAGAAGATAAAACAAAGATAAACACGGGCCAACAACGTCACTCTGCGCTCAGAGTGTGACTGGAGCATCGAGCGCCCGAGGAGGTGGGTGACAGTGACAGCTCCCCCCGCTCCCTCGGAGCCAGGAGGGCCCTTTTCCCCACGCAGACACCCCAGTGAGGATGGTGGGACATCGCTCTGTCCCCAGCCCTTACCATGGCCCACTGCCTGGCCTTGATCCGCATCTGGTTGTAGCTGCGCTCCTCGGCGTACAGGGCGCTCATGAAAGCGCCGATGGACGTTCCTCCAATCATGTCCACGGGGATGCCAGCTTCCATCAGCGCCCTGATAATTCCCACCTGGGAGCATCCCCTGTGCCAAGAAAAGAAAAGGGTTAAAAAAAAAAGACATTAACAGACACTGGAAGAGCGCAAAGACATGAAGGCCACCTTCTAAGGGATCTTGAGCATGAGCTAGCTCAACTGTCAACCTCTCGCTAAACAATCCTCAGTGCCAGAAAGGAACATTATGAATGAAGAAATCTTCTAACAGACCCCCCAAAAGTCCTAGGAAATACAGACCACCTGGCCCAACTGCAGTATGGAAGGCAGGGAGAGGAAAACCACAGCCCAGAACCAAGCTGGTGGATACACAAAGAGAAAGTCAGTGTGGCTTTAAGGAAGCAATGCATCAAAAATCTCCTGAGGTCCTTCCAAAGCAGCCAAGAACAGCAGGATTTCAGAGACCCTTCCACAAGAGTCTTTTCCAGTGATTTTTCAAAGAAACTCAGCCAGCCTGGGAGCACGGGATGGGTCACAGCATGGACTAATAATGAATTTGAAGATGGAAAACAAAGAGCAAGAGGAGACAAGGAGCAATGAGAAGGCAGGAGTTTCATTCAGAACATAGACCCAGCAAAGGGGCAGATGAGGAGACAACGTTTGAGGATGATGCCAGTTCCTTCAGGACAATTCTTTGATTTCAAGGAGTGCAGAAGGAACTCAGAGCAATGATGGAACCGAGTGAGAAACAACAGATGAACCTCTGATGATGGGACAAGAGAAAAACAGAAGCAGCGATGCCCCTGCAGCAAGGAGCTCTTCACCACCACCCTCCCAGGGCTGCAGGAACCACTGTGGATATTCTCTGAAAAATATTAACCTTGTGCTCAGGGGAAACTCAAAAAGAAAACCAAAGAAACCAGAATAAAACATAAGAACATACATCCAGGATGCACCAGCATTTTGAGAACTGCAAGCAAGCTGAGACTTCTCACTGAAAAAAAATAATAAATAGAGCTAGAGAATGACAGAGAGAAGCAAAAAAGATGACCATAATATGGAGAGGACTTTACGTGAGAAGAAACTCAAGTCTCCAACTGGAGAAGATCACAACTGACAGGAGACACACAGGGCCAGCCAAATCACTGTGAAGAAAATTTAATTTAAAGGGAAGAATTTACACGTAGACACGTGTATTTAATACACAAATTGAGGAACCCACCGCTACCACACACTGAAGAAGTAAAGTCACAATGGCTTTAACTGTGGGCTGGAAGAATCAAGGGGACCAGGTTGTCAATGGCCACTAAACATGAAAAATGGAGGTGAAACCTTGCGTTCAGGAAGCTCAGAAGCTGCTAATTGTTGCAAATACTCATTTCAGAAGCAATTGCTACCACCTTCCATCAGAGCAGGGGTGGAACACCTGAGCTGGTCTTACAAACAGCGATCCCCTGATGGGAGAGGGATCCCCCCCGTCCTACGGAACCATCACAGAAACTCAGAAATTAGCAGCAGGTCACCTCCTGAACGGGACAACATTGTGACCTCCAGTTTCAATGCTTTGCCCAGTTAATATCAAGTAAGTATTAGTTCATTTCACCTGGATGGCTGCTTTGCAGTCCAACCCCCAGAGCTGTAAAATCCTCCTTTTCCCATTTCCACCCCATTTTTTTGTTCCTCATGGTTTGCTCTATTTCCGTCCTCTTTCCCCTTGCTGTTTACATCCTATAAATACTTGTTAACAGCTGCCAAGTCCGCCGTAGGTGTCATTTGGCCAAGCTATGCTGAACACATTCTTTCCATCCAAATAAATCCCCTCCAGCTGCTGAAATGCTTTGAGACAGGTTCTGGGTTATACTGGTGTAAATGACTTCAATGACAGATCTGCGCTGGTGTAACCCAAGAGCAGAAAACAGCTCGTTGAGCTTTCCTCTCCACATTCTCCTTCCCCTGCTTTGCCGTTGCTTCTGCTCGTAAGGTGCCCGAAGTGAAAATAATTCTATTTTCATCCCTGCCAGTGGAGCCCGTTGTTTTTAAGGCTTTTAGGTGGCAGCTATTTTTGGCATCTGCTTCTAGTGCCGGGCACTTGCTGCCACCTCATCCCTGTGCCTCCGTCACCAGCTGATGCTGATGTTTCACTGAAGAACACACCTTGCACCATCCAACCTGCTTCCTGGAGAGAGCCTACGTCCTGTGGATTCGTTAAGACACGTTTAATCCTGTAAAGCATTTCCTGCTCGGAGAATTGTAAACTCCAATTGTTTGTAAACTGGCCAGGACCAGCTCCAGACTGGATTGTCCCCCTTCCACCTCTTCTAAAACTGCATCTCCTCGTTTACGTGTTCGTGCATCCATAAAATACGAGGGACTTGACGTGACCACTCAGATTTGGTTTTACTTTGCCGTGTGGTGCCCTTGGATGAATAACAAAAGATTATTATTATTTCCCTTGGCAAGCCATGGCCTGCGTGCCGTGCGCCGGCAGAGTCCCTGCCAATGCCCAGGGTCTGTGAAAGCATCTCCAGCGGATGCATCGATTTCAAAGCACTGACCTGCAAAATGGGAAAAGTATTTTTCTTGCTCAGAAAGAGACCTCCTATCGACTGTCAGACTAAGTTCTGTTTCATTTATACACAATTACAAAGCTGATTCTCCCAGTTCCAGCATCCTCGACAGCTCTGCAGTTGAATCCATCTGTGCAAACTAAAATCCCGAATGTGCCTGAACAGACCTCATTTCTCCATGTGCCACGCGGCCTCACACGGATATTACGTCTTCTTCTGCTGGGAGGGCTGGAGCCCCTCTGCTGGAAGGACAGGCTGAGAGAGTTGGGGGGTTCAGCCTGGAGAAGAGAAGGCTCCGGGGAGACCTTAGAGCCCCTTCCAGTCCCTCAAGGGGCTCCAGGAGAGATGGGGAGGGACTCTGGATCAGGGAGGGGAGCCATAGGACGAGGGGGAAGGGTTTGACACTGAAAGAGGGGAGATGGAGCTGAGATGTGGGGAAGAACTTCTTTGCTGTGAGGGTGGTGAGAGCCTGGCCCAGGTTGCCCCGAGAAGCTGTGGCTGCCCCATCCCTGGAGGGGGTCAAGGCCAGGTTGGAGGGGGCTTGGAGCAACCTGCTCTGGTGGGAGGTGTCCCTGCCCAGTTCTACAGTTATAAATGGTCTTCCCCCTCCGTACAGCTTTAGGCCATCATCACCCCAACAATCTGTCACATTCCCCTGTGAAACTTTCCAACACCACCTCGCTGTTGGTTCTCTCTTGGCCGTTTCTTGGCAGCTCCAGGTGCACATACAGATGGACATGATGCCAAGGGGAGCCAAAGGCCAGAGATGGTGCTTTCCCAGCAGCATCCCACACCCCCACAACGTGCTGGTGCATCACCCATACCCAGAGTGGGCAGCTCTCGTACTACGACTAACGACTAATGAAGAAAAGAGCTACGTCCCTGTTAACAGTAAGAGAACTAGCACGGGGAAAAAAAACAGGGATCATGGGCTTCTTGTAATACCAGGCACAATTTCCCAGGGAATCTGCCCCATTTTAGGGCAACATGTGAAAATACACGAGTTTGGCAAGCGGAGTTTGTACAAAGAATTGCTTGTGGCAACGCTGTATGTGTGTCCATCAGTGCTGGAGCTCTGGGGTGGAGAGGAGGAAGGGACAGGGAAAATCTCCAAGTTACCTGGTTGACAGGGAGTGAATGTCCCTTACCCAGGAGTGAAGGAGGAAGGGGGGAGGACATCTAGATGGAAGGAAGGAGGTCTCGGAGAGGGATGTGCAGCATGTGTTGCTGGAGCTGCATGGACAGCTGTCCTTTGCCTTAAAGCCACCGGATGGTGCAGCTGGAAGGAGCGTTTCCCCTGCTGGGATTAACGCCTGTCCCCAGGACAGTGACAGTGACAGGGACTTCTGCCACCAAGGACAAATGACCTAGAAGATTTATTTTTCAAATAATTTCCACCAGGACCTGAAGATTTCCCCGAGAAGCGCAGAGTCTATATATTTAAAAAACCCTTTTTTCCATCATATATCGCTCCCTGGGAGAGTGCCCTTCGCAGAGAGAGCGGAGAAAGGGCACCCACCAGTTTGAGGAAGGACTGGAAATAAGAGCCAGGCTCCGGTGTCACCCCTGCCATTGCCCCCAAATGGATATGAGTGGGGCAAGTCACAGGCTGCTCTGGGCACCAGCCGCCCTGCAGTGGCACTTACCGCGCTGCTCACCAACCTCATGCTTCCAATACGCCTAAAAAGCCCCCAAAAGCAGTGCCTGGCTGCCTAAATTTCAAGCACCATCTCTTCTCTGTACGAATAATCACAAATAAGTGACGGGGAAGCAGGGAGAGGGGGCTGAAGACACGCTTCCTTGAAATAACAGGGCACGGCAGAAGGTCCTGCAGGAAAATTCCTGCTCCTGAAACCAGCCCTTGCTTTCATCCCCCCGGGGAAATGCCACCGGCATGTGACAGGAACGCACGGCGGCCAGAGCACAACTGATAAAAGAGAAATTCTTCTGCGAGACGTGCGTGTGTCTGCTCCACACATGCCAGGGCTCAGATTAGACACAGCTCCGGGGAAGGAGCGAGGAAACGCAGCCGCAGGGTTGAGGTTAAAGCCTCAGCAGGACGACAGGCGGCCTGTCCTCCCGGCTCGCGTCGGGGGCTGAAAAATACACAATTAATACAAACCCAGAGACTGCGCACCAATGTTTTATCCATCAGCCAACTTTAACACATCAATAGGATGCTGCCTGTTGGCGTCAGGAAGAATAAACGTGAGCACACAGAGAGGGGACACACGTTCTTCAGAGGGTGACGGTGGGAGCAGCCGGGGCTGTGGCTCGGTCACCCGCACCCCTCGGTGTCCTCTGCAGGGTCAGGAAGGGTGAGAAAACACAGCTCAGGGGTTCGGCGGCCCCAGCACCCACCTCTCCTCCTTGCTGACTCGTCACGGGGAAGGGGATCTCTCTGAACACAAGGAAGAGGTCATTTCCTTTGATTAAAAACGGGATTAAGGTCACGGCTGCTGCAGGGCTCTGCTGTGTCCCCCGCGGAGCAGAACACAATCCATGACACACCAGCAGAGCAGGTGCTTGCTGCACCTCATTCCAAAGTTAAGTGGGAAAATAGGTAAAAAAAACCAGAGAAATTGCCAAGGGGACTTTACAGAGCTCCACTAGAGCCTAACAAATGTGAATTAAGGCTCCCTCATAACCTTAAAACTCCTGAAGAGGCAAATCTATACCAATAAAACCAGCTTTTCCTTCATGAAACAGCTTCAATTCAAGGCACGTCAGGAGCAGTTGTTAGAACGCCCGGCCCAGGGGGTGAGCACACATGAATATGTATTTCCTACAGCCATTTCAGAGATGAGCACAAGTGGCACGTTGGGCAACCATTCCTCCAACGCTGCCTGGAAAGGCCTAGAGATAAACCGAAGGCGACCGAGCTTCCAGCCACTGGGAACGGAGAGCACGTCCCAAAACGCCAGCAGGAGGGCTCACCTGCACTTCTGGGACCAGGGTCCCCAAAAACAGCACTGGTTACTGAATTAGTGGGTGTTAGATGAATACACACAGCTACAACCACTACAGATGGCTACCTGAATAGCGTTTTACCTGAATTACCTTTTCTGCCCTGCAGAAAAGGACATGGGGGTGTTGGTTGACTGTTGGCTGAAGATGAGCCAGCAGTGTGACCAGGTGGCCAAGGAGGCCACCAGCATCCTGGCCTGTGTCAGGAACAGCGTGGGGAGTAGGACTCAGGAGGTGATCGTCCCCCCCATACTGGGCACTGGGGAGGCCCCACCTCCAGTGCTGTGTCCAGTTTTGGGCCCCTTCCCACAAAAAAAACATTGAGGGGCTGGAGCGGGTCCAGAGAAGGGCAACGGAGCTGGTGAGGGGTCTGGAGCACAAGTCTTGTGAGGAGAGGCTGAGGGAGCTGGGGGTGTTCAGCCTGGAGAAGAGGAGGCTGAGGGGAGACCTTCTCACTCTCTACAGCTCCCTGAAAGGAGGGTGTAGCCAGGGGGGGTCGGTCTCTTCTCCCAAGTCACAGGTGATGGGACAAGAGGAAATGGCCTCAAGTTGCACCAGGGGAGGTTCAGATGGAGATTATGAAAAATGTTTCCACGGGAAGGGTTATGAAGCCTTGGAATGGGCTGCCCAGGGAGTGGTTGAGGCACCATCCCTGGAGATATTTAAAAGGTTGACATAGTGCTTAGAGACGAGGTTTAGTGATGTTTCCTTTTGTTGTTTTTTTCTTTAGTTCTTTTTTTTTTTTTTTTTTTAATCAGAGTTAGGCTGATGGTTGGACTCGATGATCTTAAAGGTCCCTTCCAACCCAGACAATTCTATGATTCTGTGATTCTGTAACATCTGTCACAGTGGTGGTGTTAGATAAGCTTCTCAGAGTTATGCTGGAGGTGCTCATTGTACTGGGGCAGGGGGAAGGTTAGATGTTATTTAAATGAAGGGCTATATAGAGTCGTATCTGGAAACGTGAGATACAAAGAAGTTCCTTTTTTATATAAAAAGAAGCATTTTTTGGCACCTAATCCCAACATCTAATGGCAAAGTCACTGACTTAGAAATCAAGAGAGTCTTCTACAAGTTGCAACTGTATTATCTCCAATTTGGCACCTTCAACCCTCTGCAGCCGCAACAACACGTACAAACATTGCTCTGAGAACTCATTGCACTTGTGTCTTTCCAATAACGCTATTTCTCAGCTTTCCCAACCATAAAACTTCCCAGTATCATAAATTTGCCGGGCTAATTACAGTGATTGATCGTCAGCTCTGTAGGATACCAGAAACCAGACCGCTGCATTTCTGCTCCTGCTGTTCTACCTGCACACTTAGGAGGAAGTTTCCAATCAGGACAACATTAATTAATTAGTTAAGCCCCATTTCTAAGCTAAATAGAGGGAATAATCCCACCCTACTTGGTTCTAACACAAACATCCAGTTACCAACAGGATCCTTCCCAGCAGCTGCTTTCTCCCTTCACTGCCCATTTCTACAAGTGTCCCCGGTTATCGATCCAGAGACCTGATTTCTTCCCCCCAATTAGCAACAGCCTCCTTTCATCCTCCCACTTAGCTTTGCCCTCAGACTCCCACCATCTCCTTCACTCCAGACAAGGAGTCATCTTCCCTTTAGCCCATTCCCACATTAACCCCATGCACTCAGGGCTACGCAGGCGCCTTCCGCAGAAAAAGTGACTCATTCAGGCTGGATATTAGGAAAAATTTTTTCACTGAAAGGGTTATCAGGCATTGGAATGGGCTGCCCAGGGAGGTGGTTGAGGCACCATCCCTGGAGGTGTTCAAAAGACGGGTTGATGTGGTGCTGGGAGGTCTGGTTTAGTGATGGTGATGCTTTTTGTTTGTTGTGTGGGTGTCTATTTTTGTCAGTGAGGTTGACGGTTGGACAAGATGATCTTTAAGGTCCCTTCCAACCTAGAAGATTCTGTGATTCTGTGATTCCTCACAACCCCAGTGAAACCACCTTCCTGCAAGAAAATCCAAATACAATGTCCTTTTAGCACTGATCGTGTTTCTGCTCTAGGTACTAACTTTAGAACAAACTTTAAACAGAGGGATCTGTGCCTGACACAGAAGTAAATGAGCAAAAATGGCTCAGCCCTTCCAGGAGGGCTGACAGATCTACCCAGTCCTGGGGTGCAAAGGGATAGGCAAGTAAACCATTGGAGGGGAGAAAAAATACAAAATAAACCCAGAGTAAAAGTAAATCAGAAAATGCACCAGGGTTTTTGTTTTCTGATCCCACCACACAGCTCTGGGAGGTGTGTGCAGGAGGAGGAGGAGGGGAGAGAGGTGGGAACTGCACCCCCATTGCTCCCTGCCTGGGGAGGGTGAACAAGATCCTGCTTCTTACACTGAGCCAAGAAACAATTCAGTTAGCTGAAAATAAAAATAATTTCTTTGGAAAACAAATATATCCTCCCTCCTTCCCCCATCCCTTTGAGAGTTAATTGTGAAAAGTTTTAGAAGAACCCCTTCTGAGCACAGAGTCTGGAAGGTGCAGAAATAACCGACAGAAGCATTGCTTGTTAAACAATTTAACTGTGATTTTACTCACAACTTCTCTAATCTCCTCTTTCTTAGCAGGAAAGCTCATTGCCCAGACAAGGTTAGAAAGAGATTCCTAAAAGTCACATCAATGCAAGAACTTCATCACCTTCCTGAAAGCATGTGGACTTGCCAGCAGAGCATTATGACTGCTACATGGAAAGCATTCCCTCAAATTTCCACCTCTCTAACACCACACATGTTTTTTTTTAAAGCTGATAAAGAGAGATGCAAAATTAGTAACAAAAATTAAACCACAGCTCCACCATCTCCTTGTTTAATCTCATCTATATATCAACACACAGCTAAAAGTAAATGAGTTTGGTGGGTTGAAGACTGGAGATTAGGACAGGACAGTCCAAACAAAACACTTGCAATTCATTTTTTTTTTTTTTTTAAGTCATAACTTTGAAGTAGATGGCTCCCAGGCTCCTGCTGCTTGGAGGGTTTAATAGCAGCCATTAAAATCTTCAAACCTCCATGGGAAATGGGAGCAAACGAGCAATTACATAGGTGCTACAGACGGGAAGAAGACAAATCAGATCACTAAGCATTACGTGGGTGCCAAGCCACAGGAACGTGGCTTTTATG
This sequence comes from Calidris pugnax, assembly GCF_001431845.1. Lineage (NCBI taxonomy): Eukaryota > Metazoa > Chordata > Aves > Charadriiformes > Scolopacidae > Calidris > Calidris pugnax. Next base: position 594,417 of record NW_015090961.1, on the reverse strand, counting down.
TGCATGTGATGACCCAAATATTACATAACCCACCGAGCAATTAGCTCTCGGATCCAGTAACAGCCACGCAGCTCTGTCCATGTTTTAGACAAGATTTTGAACTGAGGCATAAACACAATTAATATGGCTGAGCTCTCGGGCAACACACAAGATGGTCTGTCCCTGAAGACATCAAAGCAAAGCCTCTCAGGAGCAATTATGCTGCGGTCTCTTACCGACCATTTGCAAACAGAAAGTCTGAAGCCTTTGGTAGGAGCTCACAGCCACCTCTCAGGAGGTTTTCTCAACAAAAGCAAATACTCAGAACTCACTGTTTCATTTTTAGGACTTGGATTTTGTTTGTTCAAACAATATATTCTAGGGCTGACCTGGACAAGACTCAAATCAGGTACCCAAACAGAAGTTATCATCATATTTTCCAAGGAAGAGCCCACATTCCTCACCATTCTCCTTCAGCCTCTACAGAACAGCACCATCTCAAAAAGTCTTATTTTGTCTTTCAGGATAAAAAGCTTAGATTTTTGTTATTTTAGTTCCTGGATATTGCCTCACAGAATCACAGAATCACAGAATGATATGGGGTTGGAAGGGACCTCTGGAGATCATCTAGTCCAACCCCTCTGCAAAAGCAAATCTGCTTTTTGAAAGACAGAAGGAATCCAGGAGTCTGATTGCCCGGCCGACACTGGAATTCAGGTTTGGGTTTGGTTTATCTCCATGTGGCAATGGATGCTCTGCTCATGACGAGAGCACGAACACGCAGGGCACAGGCCACTTCTCAAACACCTACATGAGTCACAACAAGCTCTGAAGCCCCCATACATCAATCTGAGCTTCGAAAAGGGGTATAATAAAGAAGAATTACAACTCCTCTGTGCACCGAGATACAGATATCTATCCACACAGACACAACACCATATCGCAGGTCATCACACGGCCTCCCTTCCTCTGAAACACACCTACCCCGTCAGGCAGCAAACCCTGCGTGAAGGAGGGTGATGGGCACAGGCTGACGAACGCAGAGGTCACGAGGATTAACCTCGGGGCTGCCAACTTTCTGCCCTTCCACCTGTCAAAAGATTGATTTGGCTCGAGGCAAAGGAATTACTTTGAAGAAAGGGAATTGGAGGGAGGAGATTTCAAGTATTCAAGGGTTGTTTTTTTTCATGACAAAGTAGATTCAGTGTCTTTTGTATCATTTTGAAAAGAAATCTTGCTTCATCAGCCGTTACTGACTGCAGATGCTGGATGGTAAAGTTTCATTCTTCCGTTTAAAAAAAGGCAAGAAGCATTTTTCAAGTTCCTTTCATATTTCAGTTCCATTTCCTGACACCTTTTACAGCAATATCAGGATGAAGGATGTGATCCTTTTAGCTGTGCATATCCTTCAAGACCTGTCTTGCTATAGGAAAGGAGAGCAGAGTCCTCACACGCCACCTCAGTATCTTGAGCAAGCAATTGGAAATGAAAAAAGTTCTTCACAGAAAGAGTGGTCAGACACTGGAATAGGCTGCCCAGGGAGGTGGTTGAGTCACCATCCTTGGATGAGTTTAAGAGTCATTTAGATGTGGTGTTGGGGGATATGGTGTAGGGCAGAACTCTGTAGAGTAGGGTAGATGGTTGGACTCGACGATCCCGAGGGTCTTTTCCAACCTGGATGGTTCCATCATTCTATGAAACACAAGTTTCATGGATGCTGCCTGACTGCATTGGGAGAGAGAAAGAGACAAAACAGGAATTGCAAAAATTCCTCACTCTTCTCTTGCCTAAGTAGAGTTTAGGAAATAGTGTGAAGTGAGTGCAGAAGGAGCCAATCTGTGCCTGACTGGCCCCGTACAGCACCGCTGGACACGGGTGTCTTGTCCAAACCCAAGCAGAGCCCAGCACCGCTGAGCACCGCTCTCCACACCACCAAGGCTGCCCGAGGACAGTGCTGGACCCACATCACCTCTCCAAGATCTCCACGTCTAGCCATTAACCTTTCCAGGATGCCAGGAAAACAAACATCTCCCCTGTTAGCCCAGTAGGACCTGGCACATCCTACAGACTCCATTTCCGAGGCAGTGCCTCAGGGACCTGTTGGTTTCCATCAGAGCCCCTCTCCTCCAGCACCTCTGCGCTCCCGAGAAGATACCAGAGAAGACACAGAAGACATCCCTGCCCAGAACTGGCCAGGGACTACAGGCTTTGCTTGTGTGGGCTCTTTGCTACCCAGAACAGGCAAGGATACTCTCGAAGCTCAGTAGCCCCCGCAAACACGTTGACCATGTCTTGGCACTACACCTGGACAACACAAACAGGGTTACCAGCGGCTTGGTTATTTCTCAGCCACCACGTGCTGGAATAAAGAGTTCATTTTATCATAATGATTGGGATGGATTATAGAATTGTCTAGGTTGAAGGGACCTTTAAGATCATCTAGTCCAACCACCAACCTAAGGTGGTTAAAAAAACATCACTAAACCATGTCACTTTCAATCAACCATCCAACCCATGAGACCAAAGCACAAATCCATATACATTTCAATGGAACACCACCCTCCTAAAACCCCAAACAATTCTCAGTGGTAATGGTTTATTCCTCACTTCTATGTAAGCGCTTCGGAGCATTTTATAAAGGGTGACCTGCACTGATGCCAAAGCTGAGATGGGAAACACCTCTTTTTACAAAGTTAAAAAAACATCACTAAACCATGTCACTTTCAATCAACCATCCAACCCATGAGACCAAAGCACAAATCCATATACATTTCAATGGAACACCACCCTCCTAAAACCCCAAACAATTCTCAGTGGTAATGGTTTATTCCTCACTTCTATGTAAGCGCTTCGGAGCATTTTATAAAGGGTGACCTGCACTGATGCCAAAGCTGAGATGGGAAACACCTCGTTTTACAAAAGGAGAATACAAGTTATACACGTTTAAGCCATTTCCTCAAGCCCACACAGTGTGAGGAGCTGAAGAGCAGCAAAGTGAACCCCTGACTGCCCATCCCTGGTGTCTGAGAGCTGACCCCAAAGAGCTGCAGTAACTCAGGACACCACGACAGCCCAGAGAGGCTGGTATTGCTCCTTCAGAACTATCCTGGCCTAGGTAAGAAGGATGAACAATGGTTTTAGCAAGAATTTTGTTTCAAAATTTTCTTCAGAACAATTGTTTTATCAGACGGTGGTTTTTGAGTACTTCAAAGAAGCAGAATCTAATTTTTACACATTTTTCAAGCCGTCATCCCTCTCTCTACTGTGAATTTTAAGCACTGTGAGATAGAGATAACAAACGGACCTGTACCCCAGTACAAACCACTGAGAGCAACCTTAAACCTTGCTATCAATAATCTATTTGCGGAACACAGTGTGATACTGAAACTCACTGCAGAATCCAAGAATTATTTCAAAGCCAAGGGCATTTCTGTTGACAAATAAGGACCCTGCCTGGTACAGCAGAAGCAGTTGGCAAACCACCTTTTTTGCAATGGGTCCTTTGAGAGAGAACTTGAAAGCAAAGACTGGGAAAGGAAGAAAAGGGCTGATGTAAAGAAAACGAGAAGGAATGAGACTGGAAGGAAAAGGCTGCAAAGAGACCGGCTAATATTTGGGCTGGGATGTGGCAGAAAGGGAAAAGGGAGACTTACAGACTAAGAGACATGGCCTGGTAAATAGATTATATACAATTTATACAGGAATGGAAGCATGAAGACGACATAATTAAGCAAGTTTTCAAGACAAGTAGCACTTTTTCCTCTCCAGCACAAGGAACTGGTAACACCAGCACGTTTGGCTCCGTAGATCCCTGTCCCCACACCTCGGGGTGCCCCCAGCGGTCTCAGTCTATGTAAAATTCTGAACCCAGTAAAGGAGCTGAAAAACATTTACTGTGTTCCAACTTATGTGAGGAACATCAAGAGCCTGGGAAATTCCCATGGGATTTTCTTTCATCCCTTCTGTGATCTCTATATTGAGTATGTTTAGGATCCCACTGGGAGAAACACTGCTCTGTGTTCTTTACAGGAAGATCTTGAGTGCACATCTCTGGAGGCACCTTCTGAATTCAGGCACCAAATTCCCTCACTCTCCCCCCACATTCTTGCAACAGTGCATCATCTAGGGGCTTGTGGTCAAATTCGATAGCTTAAAAAAGCAACTTTCCTCATGCTTCCAGTTCCTGCCCTGTATTTGAGGCTCAGTAATTGATCTTACGAGCCCTCCACCTCCATTTGAAGGGCTGCAGCTCCTCAGGGGTAGTTTTAAGACAACGTCCACACACACCTCTCCCACTGATAGGAGTAAAAAGCCCCATGTTGATAGTTATCCGTCTTAGCAGAGGAATAAGAATTAATCTTCCTTAACTGCTGGAACTGAATCCGAAGCACCTGCACCATAAAACTTCACGCAGTGTCCCCAGGAGATTGTGTTATTGCCCAAGATTGAGCATCAGGGTTTCATAACCACGGGGCTGCCATCGCCTGTGCCGCAGGAAGGGAACTGTGGCACGGAAAGCGCATCGCCTGCATCCCACGAGCAAACTGCCCATCCTGAGGACAGCACTTGGCCATCAGAACATTGGTCCCGCCTCAAATTCCAGCTTTTTATTCCTCAGAACACACATTGTATGGGTATGAGATGTCAGCTCCAGCCCCTACTGCACCCCATGGCACCAAAACCCTTGTCCTCAGCCAGGAGACTCCACTTTTATTACACCCTCTCTAAGCTTAGATGTTTTCTGGGCAGTCTTGCCTATTTTCAGGGAACAGACATGCTTCTCTCTGCTTTTGTGGATGGTGGGGCAAAAGATGACACTCCAGAAGGGACCTTAGTGGCTGGATAACTGGTGCAGCTCCAGCTCCCAGTGCTCCTCTCCAGGGCAGCAGAGCTGGAAACCAGATCCTCCTGTGGTGCTGTTTGACCTTGGTCTTTGGTAGAGCCAACAGCAGCACCAAGAAAGAAGAGGTTTTATTTCTAACATCCCTTCCTCGCAGCACATTGCCCCAGTGAGTCCAGCTGCTGCGTTACCACATTATGCTGCTCAACATTTGCATGTTCATTAATTTTGGCAGCTCTTCCTTAGCCAGTTCAAGCGAGGGAAAGAAAACAATGATTTCATAGCTTCTCTCAGAAAAAAGCTGATGAGAGTTTCACTGGAGGTGAAAGCAGAATTCCTGTTGCCTGCAGTGTGTCCTCTTGCCAAACACCAACGATCCGCATCACGCAATGAAGAAGAGAAAGTTTCTCAGAGTTAAGATGGCAAAATCCAATTAAGTAGGAAGCATCAAGCAACCAAATAACAGGGTAACCACAAAACGCCTCCTGTCCTCAATTATCATGGGAAAAAGACAGAATTAAGAACCAGCCTGCCCTCACCCAGGATGAGACCACAAGGTTTTTGTACATTTTAATGCTCCTCTCCAAGTCAGAATAACAAATGAGACCGACAAACAAAACAAACCCCAAAACATACCCCTATCTTTATTAACAATTTCTGACTTTTCACATCAGCATACTGCAAATTCAGCCTCTGCACTCATGCCAACTCTGGTACCGCTTAATTGCTCAGCCTGTAATTAAAGTACTGCGTTACAGGCCATGGAGCATCAGCAACATGTCCCTTCCTCTGCTAATAGCAGCCAGGAGCTCCCCAGAAGGCTCTGTCCCAGAGGAGAGCAGCGTGCAAAGACACTACAGCAGGAATATAGTATCTTACACATTTACTCCCTTTGAAGTGTTTTACATGGATAGGGCAGGTCATCAATATTCAAATTTAATTCCTTTTTAATCAAGACGGAGCAGGGGAGGCACTACAGGGTTTGTTCACACGCAAGGGCTCCTCACCTCCTGCCAAACTCACATTCAGCAAAGTAATACTATCTTCTAAAGTTCTCAGAATGACTGTTTCAAGTTTTTCCTTTACGTTATGTTGGGAGCTTTCCATCAACCCTTCTCCACCACGATTGCTCAGATGCACAAAGGGGCACGGTGACAGCTGGGAAACCTCTCGACGTGGTGCCACGTTGGACCCAGCCTTCAACTAAGAGTTGCTTCTACCTGCCCTGGGAGATGGACATACACTCCCACCACATCCCCAGCCAGGTGTGGGCATGACCTGCCTTCTCCTTGTGTGACCCACGTACATAGGACAACCGGAGCTGTACGTCCTTGGCTCCTTCCAATGGGACAATGCGGTTCTTCCCAACCCGACTGTGCCAGGAATTACTCATAAGCTGCAAGTCTTTGTCCCAGTGCAGACAAAGCACATACCAACTCTGTCTTTGTGCCCTCTGGATGGACAGCAGTGCCAAGGGACCAGTCTCCGGTGGCAGAGAAGGAAAGCAAGGCTGATAAACAGCTTTTTACTCAGATTTGCCTCAATAAATCAGAGTCGCAGCCAAACATAATGGACGCAGCGAGAGTAAAGCCTCCTTGTTCTATTCTTCATGGAATTATGGGCCTTGGAGTCAAACACTGGGGGTGCAGAAGGCAAATGAGATCTCTGAGAGCAGAACAACTACGAGGTCTGCCTCTTGGACAATCTTCTAGTCCTTTCATCGTTGGGTAAAGCCATCACACAGAAGACGAAGCTAGGCTTTGAGGAGCACAGAGACCCCAGTTGTCAGCAGGCGATGGGGTGGTGGATAGACCTGCATCCTTGGTTTTCCAAGGTCTTCTCTAAAAGCATGGTGTGTCAACACCCTGCACGGGGCATGGGCTTCAGGAGCATGGACAGACAGAAGAGGCAATGAGTGGGCTCACCAGACACAAGTATCTCCATAACAAGGAAGGCATACCTTGCTTCTGCTTTTGTCCTCCCTTTTTCAGAGGGCCAGAACTTAAAATAAAGAAGAAAAAGCAGAAAGAACAGGTTGATGAAACAGGCCAACTGCCCAAAATGAAAAGGCCTGAGTCTGAGTCGAATCCCCAGAGTCAGCAGGAAAGCGCTGGGGGGAAAAAAACCTACTTGACATATCGAGAGCTGAGATGAAATAGGTTTGAGGAGAAAACTAAATGGGAAAAAGAGAAAAGAAAAAGATGCCCCGATCGACAAATACCCTTTGACAGCAGCTCCTCAGGGAAGGCTTAAAAGCTCTGCCTGAAGGACAGGGTGGTGGGGAGAAGGGGAAGGCATGGTGTGCTGTGGAGCCTTGTGCACCACGTCACACGGACGGGGCAGGACACCGAGGGGGAGGAAGGGCCATCTTCTGATGGCCATCTGATTTTGGTAAATTTAGAATCATAGAATCATTCAGGTTGGAAGAGACCCTTGGGATCATCACCATATCACCATATCCCCCAACACCACATCTAGATGGCTCTTAAACACATCCAGGGATGGTGACTCAACCCCCTCCCTGGGCAGCCTATTCCAATGCCCGACCACTCTTTCTGGGAAAAATGCTTTCCTAATGTTCAGGCTAAACCAACCCTGTTGGAACTTGAAGCCGTTCCCTCTCGTTCTGTCATTAATTACCTGTGAGAAGAGACCAGCACCAACCTCTCTACAGTGTCCTTTCAAGTCGTTGTAGAGAGTGATGAGGTCGAAACCACAACAACAGCGCACTCAAAAAAGGCCAAGTAACTTCTTTTAACAATAGCTCTTTCCTTCTCAATACGCATATCTTACAGGCATCACGTATTTGTATCCCACGTGTTACTGCCAATGCAAGTTCCTGTCAAAATGACAAAGTGGGAACCAGTCGACTGCTTCATGTTTCCCCATTGTGCCTTTGTGGAAGAGGCATAACGTTGGACCAGACTCACTCCTAGAACAATGCCATTCCAATCAACAACAAAGCCTGTCATCACAGTTTCGGTGAAGTCGGTCTTCTTAAAGAGCACAACTCGCTTTTTCCCCAAAGCCCTAGGGATTCCCGGATACTTCCGTGTTAATTATTTACTCCCCATAAATTTTAGTTTTCCAACAGCTTTGCTAAGACAGCGATCGAAGGGTGGGCTGTACGTGGGATGGCTAAAGGTCATGGGAACGATTTATGGGAGGGTTTCTGCCTTTGTTGCAGGATTTGGTGTGTCATTATGTTTGCAACTGCATTTCAAAGGTATTATTTCTCTAAACGCAAATCCTCTTTCCTTCCCTCAAACTCCACAATGTTTCTGACTGAAATTAAGTAAGCACTTAACAAAAGCAAACCACTATAATTTTAGAACCGTATCACTTCAATTTGTTGTATTTTTGTACTCGCAAGAGAAGTAAAACCTTTAGTTCCTCTGAGCTTTTTGTCATGACAAACCACAAAGATAATTACTAGGAAGCTGCTCTGGTAAAACCGCCCAAACCGACTGTCATTGGGAAGCCAGAAAAACACCCCCAAAATAACAACTAAATAATTGATATTACTGGAGTCACAGAAGACAATGCCTTTAACAGAAATAACCGCCAGCACCCTGTAACTATGGGCTTGCTCCGGGTTGTGACGGGGGTGATTCACGCTGCTCCAACATGGTGGGAGGTTTTTAGTGTGTTATCCAAAGGCTGCACTAATGATCAAGTGTCCCTGACCCGTCAGAATGTTTTTAGCTGGAATGGACTTTAATCACAGGATGACTTTAAGCACCCAGTGCATAATCCCTGGAAGTTCCCCTCTTGGTAGGGACGGGGACCTCAGAACTCACTTGGACCCGTGAACCTTCCCAAGGCAGATGTTTACACAGTCCAGAGTAACCTCATCCTTTCCCCAGAGTCTTAATTATAGTCTCACTTAGAAAACGAAGTTTTAAGAAATCCAAACCTTTCATCTAAACACAATTTAGAAGACAATTCAACTACAGAAACACCAGTCTGTACCTCTCCCTTGAAAACACAAGGCTCACACCATCCACGTGCCAGCCTGAACCCCCAGAAAAAGCATTTTAGCCCATGACATGAATAGGGTTTCAGAGAAAGAAGAAATTATTGTATTTGTCTGTTCTGCCATTTAATCATCTTAAAGTCCTCCATATTGCGTAGAAGCAGGAATGAGCAAATTAATGGCTGATGGGACGAGGTGACATCGCTGAGCGGGCGGTGACAGAAAACCTGAGGCCAGCAGAGAGGCCGTGCCATGGTTCAGAGCTGCGGAGGAGGACACGGGACCAACAAAGAGGCTCAATAATCCTGCTCTCTCTTACCTCTGCTCCTGAAAACCAGCAGGCGGTAGCTTGCAAATTAAGTAGGAGAATAAAAAAAAATAAAATAAAATAAATAGTTTGGCAAAAATTACAGCAGTGTTTACAGAAGGACGAAAGGAAGAGAATGAGCAAAATGTGCTGCCAGAAATATCGAAGTGCACATATTTTATCATGACACAGGCTGTAGCAGAGACAGAGACACCAGATCGCTGCGAACAAAAATCCCACCCGCTTTGAATTCGACAGAAGCCTTTCGAGATCCCCCAATTAAGTAGAAGTTTCCCTCCTCTGCTTTACTGTGCGTCTCCACAGGACAGTGCTTCTCTCAGAACTGAAATCCTGAGACCATCCCAGGTGAGGACTCTGTGGAGCCAGCGGGATAACGGCACCTTCGCAGACACTCAGGGAAGAGCCGCGGCGCTGCCTGTCTCAGCCTCAAGGGACTAATCACAACAAGCTGACACAAAGGAGCTCTGGCCTTTCCCCTAACGAATACACCCCCCAAAGCACACACTGGCCCCAGCTCTGGCCTTTCCCCTAACGAATACACCCACTGGCCCAAAGACAAAACTGTGATATTTCCCTGGATTTAAACAGACAGACGATGTGCAAATGATATATTTTATTTTTGAGAGTGGTATTTCAAAGCACCGTTTTAAAGAAGGGCTTCAAGCACACGGTGATGAAGACAACGGAGACGGCGCTCTCTTGAAACAAAGGGCTACTAAATTCTGTGTCTGTCTCAACAAAAAACTCTCAAAGTAAAAAGGGTTTCCAAAGAAAAACGTCAGTAATAATTTATTTCCAAAGCTCACTAGGAATTCAGATGGAATTCTAAGCGAGTGTTCAGCACACACCTTGCCCCCACGTCGGCAAAAATACAATCCTTCTGAACAGTGAGGCTGCCAGAGGTGTGTGGGAACCTGGGGGTTTGGGTCATTATGAAGAAGAGAACATTGTCCCATTAGGGGACATAATTCTTGCTGCTCAAACTTTGAAGAGCTTTGGGGGCCTTTGAAATATCGTGAGCCATTTTCTAATATAAAAATCCATAGGGGGAAAAAAAAAACCCAAAAACAATCCATAGTGTTGGCCAACAGAAGAAAGAAGAGTCACATTTAGTGCCTTGGTCACCTCCTGGTATTAAGCTCAACTGATGAGATGTCTCAAGAGGTCACAGACACTCGTGTTCCCTCTGCAGAAACCCAAGCACAAACCCGCACAGTGGGTTAAGTTTGTGTAAAAATAAAAGCAACTCCTCAGCATCTCCCCCAAAACGCTGCTCACAGAAGGGCGCTGGCTTTACAGCGCTTGGGCTATAGAAGCTGAAGTGACCGTGGTGCCCCAGGACCTGGCAGAGGACAGGCCACCTACCTGGCTCCTCCGCCCCCCAGCACCAGCGCGATGGCGTTCCCAGTCAGGACACGGGCCAGGCGAGAAAAGTCGGAGTGACGGTCCGGGGCCTTCTGGAAGACGCGTTCGTACATCTCGATCTGCAGAAGGGAGGCAGAAGTTGGTCACTTCTAAAGCTGGGGCAGAGTCTACCCTACCCCAACAACACACTGCTAAAAATCTGATGGCTGCTTGTCAAAGGGAAGGAGGGTTAATGAACCATCCAAACAGTCCCAGTGACCATAGAATCATAGAATGATCATAGAGTCATAGAATTGCCCAGGCTGGAAGGGACCTCCAAAGGCCATCTAGTCCAACCCCCCCGCAGTCAGCAGGGACACTCCCAACTAGACCAGGTTGCCCAGGGCCTCATCGAGCCCCACCTTGAATATCTCCAGGGATGGGGCCTCAACCACCTCCCTGGGCAACCTCTTCCAGTGCTCCACCACCCTCACAGTGAAGAACTTGTTCCTAATCTCCAATCTAAATCTGCTCCCCTCCAGCTTGAAGCCATTGCCCCTCGTCCTGTCACTGCAGGCCTTTCTAAACAGTCTCCCCCCAGCCTTCCTGTAGCTCCCCTCAGGTACTGGAAGGCTGCTATTAGGTCTCCCCAGAGCCTCCTCTTCTCCAGGCTGAACAACCCCAGTTCCCTCAGCCTGTCCTCGTAGCAGAGGGGCTCCAACGCCCTGATCATTTTAGTGGAGTGGCTCATTTAGTGGCTCCTCTGGACCCATTCCATCAGGTCCCTATCTTTCCTGTACTGAGGGCTCCAGACCTGCACACAATACTCCAGGTGAGGTCTCACCAGTCCCTCATACTTTTATAGTAGCCGGGAGAATTTCATCATAGTACAGTATTTTCTCTGGAGCTATTCTTCTTTCCTGACAAGGATCTGAAGTTACTGGGAAGCAGCCCAAGTCTGCCTCTGCACCACCTTTAGCATGGTTCTCGCAAGGATGGGGACACTCCCAATGAGGAGGCCTCTGCTCCCTACAGACACCTATCAACATGACCCTGAGGTGGTCTTTCCTGTCGTCAGCCATGCACATATGCTGTGTCCAGCTCTGGAGTCCTCAGTGCAGGAAGGACATGGAGCTGTTGGAGCAGGGCCAGAGGAGGCCACGGAGATGCTGGGAGGGTTGGAGCCCCTCTGCTGGGAGGACAGGCTGAGAGAGTTGGGGGGTTCAGCCTGGAGAAGAGAAGGCTCCGGGGAGACCTTATAACAGCCTTCCAATACCTGATGGGAGCCTACAAGAGAGATGGGGAGGGACTCTGGATCAGGGAGGGGGGCCATAGGACGAGGGCTGATGGTTTCAAACTGAAAGAGGAGGGATTGAGATGAGATCTGGGGAAGAAATTCTTTCCTGGGAGGATGGTGAGACCTGGCCAGGGCCCAGGTTGCCCAGAGAAGCTGTGGCTGCCCCATCCCTACAGGGGTTCAAGGCCAGGTTGGAGGGGGCTTGGAGCAACATGGTCTGGAGGGAGGTGTCCCTGCCCAGGCAGGGGATGGGACTGGATGGGCTTTTCTTCCAACTTCCAACCCAAACCATTCTGTGATTCTGTAATTTTATGATCCATAAAGAGACATAAGCCCCTTATCCCTCTGTTTCCTAGAGTAAGGTGAAGTCAAACAATTTAAAGAGAACACTACCTGTGTCACAGTCAGTTCCACATCAGAATATCATGTAGCACCATCATGTCAGACTTCCCTTGATACGTGGATTACAAGTAAAGTACAGCAAAGGGACCAGCCACCCAAGCAGGACTCTCTTACCAGCTTGGGCAGGCTTCTTTTGGAGAAGACTCTGCGGGGGCAGCGGAGGTGAAGATGGGCAGAACACCAGCTCCGCATGTTGAGCCATTCCACGGTTCGGGAAGGGAGAGGCCCATCCTCCTTATGGAGCAGGATAAGCTGCTTCTGGGCTCGGACCGCTGTGTTCTCCAGCATCCTCTCCAGCTGCAGCACAGACCAAAGGAATAGGGGTGTCAGGTATTTACTGCTACAGTAGCAGTTTAACAGAAATATGTATTGTGAAATACAGATATATAAATATACACACACACACATCTATACATCTGACCCCTATCCCATCTGAATCTCCAGACACACTAAGGACCCTCAAACAAGATTGCTTTAGACAACTGCTCTGTTAGCTGTGGGCTTCCATAGCATCCAGAACTCCAAAATCAGACAAGGAATTCAAACCCCACTACTTAAAAATGAATGCTTTTTACCTAAACCACAGACCATTAAATGCACAGCACAGACACACGCTGTTCATGCAGAATGAGATCGCTGCCCAAGCCAATACTTCAGCCTACAAATGTTCAGCATGTTTTGTTCTTTCACTTCCAATCAGACCCTTTTTTCCTCCTTGCATTCCTTATTTTTATTTTTTTTGGTTGATTTAGGCAACTGATGGAGACTGGCTTTTACTGTGCTTCCTGCCTCCCACAGACAGTCATGAGGAACCAACACAAAGTGACACACAGGAACGCTGCAGATGGTGCCAGTCCCAGGCTCTTGGGGGGTCAGACTCAGCGCTGCGCAATCCTAAAAAACCCACCGGTGACCTCCTTTTTAAATTTCTTGCAGATTTTATCTGCCTGGTCAAACAATTTTGGTAATGAAAGATCAAAAATAAAAATAGATAGTAAGGGGGAAAAAAAATACAGCTTACAATCTGTAATAAAACATACTAAATTATTCATAAAATATAATTTATATCTATTTTTTCCTAGTCACACACCATGAATTTCATCCAGGCAGTAAAGAAATTCTCTCTCTATCTGGACATCCTGCAAAGAAATTCTGGACAGAAAGGCAAAGCTTCAAAGTGATTTGGCTTTTGATTTACCATTGGCCAGAATGACTTTTTAGAGGAAAAGAACTTAGCTGGAAATACTTCTATATAAAACTTGCCACTTCAGAGGATCCTCATTCAATTCTTTTTCTATTTATAATACGCTTTTCTCAGGAATATTTCATTACTGATGCTTCCCTGGGTATTAAACCCAGGAAAATTCATGAGTGTGAAAGAACCTTCTTAGATGCACATGGTTAACGCTGGCAGCGCAGGAAGGAGCCATGTCCCCACCTCCCCAACGGTGGGCTCCTGCTCCCCCAGCCCCACGATGAGGATGCAGTCCGCCTGCCGGATGCAGCGCTGGGTCCAGGGGGTGAGGGTGCTGTCTGCCTGGTACAGCACGATGCGGTGGATGTCCTCCTGCTGGCCCAGCCAGCTGGTTAGTCGGTACTCGTGGGTGCTGGGGACAGAGAAGGAAAAAAAAAATTAAAATTAAAAGAAAAAAAAACCAAATTCAAATGGTTTTATATCACAGCTCCTGATGATAGAGAGAAATCTTACACATCAAGCACAAAGTCTTAAGGGTATCAGAGACCCGCATCTCTTCATAGAATCACAGAATGATATGGGGTTGGAAGGGACCTCTGGAGATCATCCAGTCCAACCCCCTGCCAGAGTCACCCAGAGCAGGTCCCACAGGAACGTGTCCAGGTGGGTTTGAATATCTCCAGAGAAGGAGACTCCACCACCTCCCTGGGCAGCCTCTGCCAGGGCTCTGCCACCCTCACAGCAAAGAAGTTCCTCCTCATGTTCAGATGGAACTTCTTATATTCAAGTTTGTGCCCATTCCCTCTTTTCCTGTCCCTGGGCACTGCTGAAAAAAGCCTGGCCCCATCCTCCTGACACCCACCCTTGAAGTATTTATAGGCATTGATCAGCCTTCTCTTCTCCAGACTAAAAAGACTGGAGTCCCTTTCCTCATCAGAGAGATGCTCCAGGCCCCTCATCATCTTTGTAGCCTCTGCTGTACCCTCTCCAGCAGTTCCCTGTCCTTCTGGAATTGGGGAGACTGGATGTTCTCTTGCTTATCCACTCTAGGAACCTTATCTGAACACATTCCCAGGCTCCTGCTTTCTTTATTTCTCCCTTATTTATACCACTAGACATATACACAGAGGAAAGAGGACACAGCAATGCTCAACGTCAGCAAGTCTTCCATGGCAGCCCAAAGCAGGAGTACACAACACCCCCTTGGAGCAACCCCACCTTCCACGTTTCACAAGTGAGAAAAGCAGCTATGGGAAAAAAAAAACAAACCCACCCACATTTGAACCAAATACTCTGAAACACTGGTGTCTCAAACACCTTGATGAGAAAGCACAAAATATGTTCAAACACAGGATTTTATTCCCAAACGCTGGGTATTTATCAGCCCAGCAGGGTGCCTCTCTGCGTTCTCTCGTAAGCAATGAGGAGGGCAGGTACCTATCGAGCGCGGCGAAGCCCAGTCGCTGTTTGATGTTGTCGCTGGTGAGCAGCAGAGTGGGACCTGGAAGAACAAGTTTCAGAGGTGAGAACCCTCCATCCAGCCCCCGCCGCCCCGCAGTGAGTGGATGGAGCTGTAAGAGACACAGGTCTGTGAGGCTGCTGTGAAGATCATGATGGATCAGTGCATGCATCAGAGTCGTCGTGGAAGGAAGAGCTGGCACAGGGTCTTCACAAGGATTCACATTTAAATGCAATAACCCCTTCCCCGCATTCCCTGGGCCCTGTCACTGCACTGCTCTCAGCCCACACGCTCTCTGTTATTGCATTCCTCAGTCTCGCAGGGTGGCAGTTTCTGCTGCAGCTGCATTCTCACAGACAATGCAGAGTATCACGTACCTTTCCCAACCATAGAAATCCCAGGAATCTGGTTTCAAAGGGAAAAAAAAAAAGCTATTTCCTGACCTATTGAAATACATCATTCATTCATCCTGCACCAAACCAACTCCCCAGATGAATCCTAAAGCTCCCCCTAGTACTGCTGCTTCTTTCTCAACACACTCTCAGACATCCATGCCACCACCAGCCCCAAGCAGAGACCCCCAAATCCATAGGGCACGGTCCGATTCCCACCACTCCCACCACCCAGACAGGCCCACGCACATCAATGTACACCAGAGATGAACCTTGGTGGACAGAAAGTGTCTCACAGGCACTTCAGTCTATTTTTCTCATTTCCATTCCACCAGCAGCAGCACATGCCATATGTGGTGGGGGTTGCGGAATAACTGCAGCTAAATGCAAAACCAAAAAGAAAAGAAAAGAAAACCTGAGGGATTAACCTCATACCTAAAGAAAAGATTATCTGTCTCGCACTGAGAGAGAAACGCGCCTTTACAAAACATGAAAGAGCAGTTGCTTTGTATTAATGTTTCCGTAATGTAATTCTTCACTTTTTCATTAATAAGAACTGAAATTTATGTGCGAAGTAACAAAACACTTAATTATGTGAGGTCTCTCAAGGCATTAATAAAGCAGCGTGGCTTAATGTGTTTAGTAAAAATCAAGGAACCATGAAGGAACAACGTGGTAAAAGGTTGCAATTTCACACTTATACGCTCAAAAAGCAAAAACCAGCAGCACAGAGGCTGGAGCTGGCATCCTGACCTTCAGGGCAACTCACTCCCCCCCCAGCGCGCGGTTCCTCCTGCAAAGACTTCTCTCTGTTTTAACAAACATCAGTGTTAGACTTGAAAAGAACTCAGAAGTATGAGATCTGGACTTATGCAAAGCATTTGACACTGTCCTGCACAACATCCTGGTCTCTGCATCAGAGAGAGTTGGTTTTGATGGATGGACCACTTGGTGGATGAGGAACTGCCTGGATGGCCACACTCAAAGGGTTGCGGTCAACGGCTCAATGTTCAAGTGGAAACCAGTGATGAGTGGTGTTCCTCAGGGGTCAGTACTGGGACCAGTGCTGTTCAACATCTTTGTCGGAGACACAGACAGTGGGACATGCTCCCTTAGCATGTTTGCTGACACCAAGCTGTGTGGCACGGTCAACGCACTGGAGGGAAGGGATGCCATCCAGAGGGACCTGGACAGGCTGGAGAGGTGGGACTGTGTCACCCTCAGGAAGTTCAACCAGGCCAAGTGCAAGGTCCTGCACCTGGGTCATGGCAATCCCAAGCACAAATCCAGGCTGGGCAGAGAATGGCTGGAGAGCAGCCCTGAGGAGAAGGACCTGGGGGTGTTGGTGGATGAGAAGCTCAACATGAGCCAGCAACGTGACCTGGCAGCCCAGAAAGCCCCCCACACCCTGGGCTGCATCCCCAGCAGCGTGGCCAGCAGGGCAAGGGGGGGGGGATTCTGCCCCTCTGCTCTGCTCTGGGGAGACCCTCCCCTAGTGCTGCCTCCAGCTCTGGGGCCACCAACAGCAGAAGGACATGGACCTGTTGGAGCACAGTCAGAGGAGGCCATGGAGATGCTGGGAGGGCTGGAGCCCCTCTGCTGGGAGGGGGGGCTGAGAGAGTTGGGGGGTTCAGCCTGGAGAAGAGAAGGCTCCGGGGAGACCTTAGAGCCCCTTCCAGTCCCTCAAGGGGCTCCAGGAGAGATGGGGAGGGACTCTGGATCAGGGAGGGGAGCCATAGGACAAGGGGGAAAGGTTTGACACTGAAAGAGGGGAGATGGAGATGAGATGTGGGGAAGAACTTCTCTGCTGTGAGGGTGGTGAGAGCCTGGCCCAGGTTGCCCAGAGAAGCTGTGGCTGCCCCATCCCTGGAGGGGTTCAAGGCCAGGTTGGAGGGGGCTTGGAGCAAGCTGGGCTGGTGGGAGGTGTCCCTGCCCAGGGCACAGGGTTGGCAATGGATGGTCTTTAAGGTCCCTTCCATCCTGAACTATTCTGTGATTCTATGATTTTTTTCATCTTGTATTTTCAAACGTCCAAATATATTTGCTCTTTGTTACGGTGACCATGAAGGAAGAACAAGCAAAAATGAACAAAAATATCCCATAAATTAAGACCAAATAATAAAAAAAGTAAAAGCTGGTACAAAGCATCAAAAGGAGGATGGACTTGAGAGCAGAATTTCATTTTCTCGTCATAAGGTTTATGGTCATTGGCTCCTACGAAAGTAATGACTCCAAAGCAGGGGGAATTAGTTCCTAAGCATTTCAAGAGCAGAACTGGTTAAACCTGCCCTTCCCTGCATCGGTGCTGCTGGAACATCCCTGCATGTCTGCAGGGAACAGACCCAAGGCTTGGGGGGGTTTTACCACTTCATTTTTAACATTGGTCTATTCTTTGATCGGGTTCAAATTCAGCCTCACAAACAGTCGGGCCAGCACAGCTTTGGTTGAGGTAATGGGATTAAGAGAAGAAACACTCCTGACACTGTGTGCTCTGAAGAGCACGAGGGAGAGAGGGCAGGTCAATTCTGGAAAAGCATTCAACAGCAAAGTTATCATTTGTGTTCATTAACGTGTCAAAGTTCTCAGCAAAACAGAAATGATATGTAGAGCAAATATTCTTCCAAGGCAGGTGACCTACAAAGCTTTATGACAGCGGTGGAAGTTTAGGAGGGAAAGAACGAAGAGCCAGGAATGCAAAATGAGCTGAGGAATACCATAAAAATGTCACAGAAGGAGACTAACAACATGCCCCCCCCCCCCCGTGTTCACCTGGTACCTCCCCACCGCGCTCACCGGGACACAAGAACACCAGCACAGAAGCCTGGAGGGCACCCCCCTGATCTGATGGACCAGGGGAACATGCCCTAAGGGGAAACCATTAAACCCAGTGACCCAGCCAGAATGCCTTTATACAGGGCGAGGGGCAGACTGTGCAGAGCTGGGGAGCACCCGTCAGTGTCGTGGTTTAACCCCGGCCGGCAGCCAGGACCGTGAGCTTCTCCCCCTTGCAGGGGGAACAGGGGAAAGGGAAGGGGAAAAAAACCTCATGGGTGGAGGTAAAGACAGTTTAATAGAACAACAACAGAAACATATATCAATATATTGTATATTTACCATCATTATTAAAGTAATACAACACAAGCCACTCTCACCACCCGGTGAATCAGTTGCCCAGCCTGTCCTGAGCAGTGATTGAGAATCCCCCTCCCGGCCAAACCCCGTTTCTATACCCAGTGTGACATCTATGGGAGGGAATCACAGAATCTTAGTGGTTGGAAGGGACCTCTGAGATCATCGAGTCCAACCACAAAAAAAAAACCCAAAAAACAAAAAAACCCCACACAACACAAAAAAAAAACCAAAAACCAAAAAAAAAACCACACAACCAAATACAAGGCACACCACACCAAACGCCCACCAAAAACACCGCACCCACCAACTAAACCCCACACTCAACACCTCACCATAAACCAATAACCTTGGGCACTAGAGCATGCCCTGAAGAGCCATGTCTATACGTTTCTTAAATCCCTCCAGGGATGGTGACTCCACCACCTCCCTGGGCAGGCTGTTCCAGTGCCTGACCACTCTCTCAGGAAAGTAGTTCTTTCTAATATCTAATCTAAATCTCCCCTGCCCCAACTTCAGACCATTTCCTCTGGTCTTGTCGTTCGTCCTTTGGGAGAAGAGGCCAACACCTGCCTCTCTACAACCTCCTTTCAAGTAGTTGTAGAGGGCAATGAGGTCTCCCCTCAGCCTCCTCTTCTCCAAACTAAACATGCCCACATATTCCACTGGCCATTCCATTTTCATTCTATGCTCCTTCTCAGCTTCTCCGGGAAGCTGAAAGAAAGTCCCTGAATAGTACAAACATCACTTAGCAACAACTAACACAATATGCATCGCTGACATCCCTTTCAAACCAAATCTGAACAGCAGCCACCCCTAGAAAGAAAAATAACTGTCCCAGCTGAAAGCAGGACCAGCTTGTCAAGGTGATGGCCACCTCACCCACAGATGTCTTGGATGGGGACAGGACATCTCCATCAAGCATCAAAAAGAGCCTTGAAGAAGGACATGGCTCCAGAAATCAATGTTCACTCACTTCATTTTGCATGTGGACAAAAAGCCGTTCCCAGTATGTGACACAAACATGTGTGTACAGAATCACAGAATCACAGAATCTTCTAGGTTGGAAGGGACCTTAAAGATCATCTTGTCCAACCGTCAACCTCACTGACAAAAATAGACACCCACACAACAAACAAGGAGCATCATCACTAAACCAGACCTCCCAGCACTACATCAACCCGGCTTTTGAACACCTCCAGGGATGGTGCCTCAACCACCTCCCTGGGCAGCCCATTCCAATGGCTGATGACCCTGACACGGGCAGGGACAAGGCTGTGCCAGCTCAGGGGGGCTCTGCCCAGCATCCCCCCCCCACACCACAGCGCAGGACGAAGACGCTCAGGCCCTTGTTCATCCCCAGCACAGAACATGGTGATGCTTCCAACCGAACCAACTCTGTTTTGCTTCAGAAATAACAACCATCTGCTCTACATTTCCAACTTCGAGCGAGCTCCCAATTAATCAACCATTAAATAACCCTCCATTAATGCGATCAAGAACACCAACATATGCGTCCTCAACTGCATGAAACAGAATGACCAGAAGTGTTATTTAAACCTCACTGTCGAGAACAAGGAAGGAATAAAAGTCATTCTCAAGTGCACCCCCCCCCTCACACAGCCACACCAGGAGGCAGGAGGGTCGGGGACGAGGTGTTACTGCATCCTCACCCCGCGCTGTCACGCTGACACACCAGCCTCTGGTGATGCTCTCCCCACACCTGACACAGCCTCGCAGGCCACTTACTGCTGCCGTCGGCATCCTCCCTCCATCCCTCCTCCAGCAGCCGCCCGCACCCTTCGGGGACTCTTCTCTTTCTGCAGGATTAGACACGGGGTGAATAGCTCAGAACAAAGGAGAGGTGATGGGAGGTAACATTAAATATTTATCTCAGCCCCTGCGGTAACTCTCTGACTGCCCCCAGCAGCAGATTGCTGGGGAACAGTATTACAGTGAGGAAAATGTAATGACATTCTCCCAGCCTCCAGCAATTTGCAGTTCATTAATTCCTCAAGCCAGAGGTGGTGACTTTTAATAGCCCCCGGAGGACTTTTTTTTCTTTCAGCGAACTCACTGGGATTCATAATCTCAGCTTTTATGTCCTTTAGGCGAGAAAACACAGCGTGGCAGCGGTCTTACCCCCAGGCACAGGGGATCATGATTCATGGGGAAACCTCGTGGAGCATCAAAATAGGTACTCCAGAGCCAGCTGCTCTTCAGTACAGAGCTACAAACCCACGGAAGAGAAGTGAGGAGAGAAAAAAGAATATGCTGGCAAATATCAGAGTCTAGTTCATTTTATCTTTTAAGAATATCAGGCACTCAAGAGAAAGGTTGAGACAGACCTTCAGAAAGGCTTCCATGCTCCAACCCTGCCCCAGTGAACAGACAGAAGTATCACACAAGAGACAGAATCACAGAATGGTATGAGGTTGGAAGGGACCTCTGGAGATCATCCAGTCCAACCCCCGGCCACAGCAGGTCCACCCAGAGCAGGTCCCACAGGAACGTGTCCAGGGGGGTTTGAATGTCTCCAGAGAAGGAGACTCCACCACCTCCCTGGGCAGCCTCTTCCAGGGCTCTGCCACCCTTACAGGCAAGAAGCTCCTGCTCATGTTTAGGTGGAACTTCTTATGTTCGAGTTTGTACCCATTTCCTCTTGTCCTGTCACTGAAAAAAGACTGGCCCCATCCTCTTGACACCTTCCCTTTAAGTAACTCTCTCGTTCTTTCCAGAGATGAGCACACCATTCACTTTTGTAATTTTTTTCCTCACATAACACCAATTTCCTAAGATGTGAAGGAGTGGGAATAGAGATACCCTCGTTCTAAGTCTAATAAAATATGGTCAAAAAGTTGCCCAGAGAAGCCAGAGGTCAAGGACTGATCTCTGATGGCCAATAATGTTTGCAAATCTACCTCACCTGGAAAAAACACTTGCACAAAAAAACTGTCCAGTACAAAATGTACTGAGGAAAAGATTTTAGCACAACAAATCGCCTGGACTTCATCGAAGGAGAATTTATATTTGGCCTCACAGAAGTCTACAAAATTATGTGCCAAAGAGACAGAACTGATGAACGAGTTTGATGTCCCAGTGTCAGAAGATCTTGCCCAGCAGAAGTTGTGCCAGGGTCCAGGCACCACATGAAACACTCGACATTTACATCTAATGTGTGTAAAGCAGGGAAATTCAGGCAGAGCTACAATTAAAATCTCCAATAAATTATTAGTAAAGATATTTCCATGAGCATTCCAATACCTTCTACATTTTTAGAAACTAAAAGAAAGCTTAGATTTAAAGGGCAGAAAGGAAGGAGAGAGACACATATGTTGGATTCAAATCCCTCTCTACTTCAGTTTGAATTTATATACGATCAGAGGCTCCCACATAAAATTAGAATTTGCGCAGCCATGTGGTGTCATTTAGCTGGTCTCAGTAAAAGAACAAAAAAACCCAACAACCAGGCAAATACTTTTAATAAAATCTGAATATTGCAGAAGAGCTTTTCACAGAATCACAGAATGCTGTGGGGTTGGCAGGGACCTCTGGAGATCATCCAGTCCAACCCCCTGCCAGAGCAGGGTCACCCAGAGCAGGTCCCACAGGAATGTGTCCAGGGGGGTTTGAATGTCTCCAGAGAAGGAGACTCCACCACCTCTCTGGGCAGCCTCTGCCAGGGCTCTGCCACCCTCCCAGGGATGTGGTTCCTCCTCGTGTTTAGCTGGAACTTCTTCTGTTCCAGTTTGTGCCCATTGCCTCTTATCCTATCCCTGGGCACCACTGAAAAAAGCCTGGCCCCATCCCCCTGACACCCACCCTTGAAGTATTTCCAGGCGTTGATCAGTTCCCCCCTTGGTCTTCTCCAGACTAACCAGACCCCAGTCCCTCAGCCTTTCCTCATCAGAGACATGTTCCAAGCCCCTCATCATCTCTGTAGCCCTCTGCTGTACCATCTCCAGCAGTTCCCTGTCCTTCTGGAACTGGGGAGCCCAGAACTGGAGGAAGTCATTGCTGAGCTGCTCTCCATCATCTTTGTAAGGTCCTGGAGAACAGGCGAGGTGCCCGAGGACTGGAGGAAAGCTTTTTGATAAGAGATGCTCTCAGCTCTACCAGGATTAAGGGGGGAAAAAATATTAATAATAAAAATAGCCATCACAAACCTTGACCAGAATTCATCGTCACAGTTAAATTAACCTGAAGCCTTTCACAGCAGCACCATGTGCCCACCTTCATCTCGCTCCCATCCAGAAGTGCAAAATTCTGTCCCTGCTTTTTGGAATTTTTATATTCTACATCCTTTTCTCTGGAGACCCAAAGATCAAGATTCCAAGGGAGAGTTCCCACACTGAAGCACACAAGGATGTAGTGCACAAGCAGTGGTGCAGCCCCAGCTCACCGAGCCCTGCAGGACTTGCCTCCCTCCTCAGTGCCCCAACCATCATTTCCACCCAAACCTGTCTCAAGAGGAAGGTGGGTCCAGGCAGAGTTATTGCCACCAAGGAACTGCTTCACCCTCCAGCTTTTAACAGAACAAACCCTGTGGAAACACGGGGACCCCTCAGTGTGTAACTGGGACACAGTCACACCGTCCAGAAACAACGCCTGAATTATCATAGAACCACGGAAACACCAGATCTCAAAGAAACCAGCCCAAATTGGGTGGATGAAGCTGTGGGTGGTACCAGCCGGTGGTGGTCCCTGGGTGCAGAGCCCAGCACAGCCCAGCCCAGGGAGCCCAGTGTGGAGAGCAGTCTGGTCACATCAGTAGATCCCATTGCAAACATCAGAGCAAAAAAATGGAAAAAAAATGAAAAAAAATATAATTAAACCCACCCAAGAGAAACCAGAGCAATAGGTCCTGCCTCACTGCAGGCAAAAGTGCTTTGGAGGGGAGGAAGATTCTGAATACTTTTTGCAGTTCTTGTGGACAGTATATGTTAATTCATGGTGTTACGAAACCTCCACTATCAGACTGAGATATTCTATTTGTCATTATTTTCACACTCCTTTAATAAGATGAAAGCAGTTAAAATTACCAAAAAAAAAAAAAAAAAATCCTGTTAAACAGATTAACCTCCGACCAGCTCCAGCTCTCAGCGCTGCCAAATAGCCTTCTAATGCCACTTCCAGGAAAAGAAAAACCGTCCCCTAATCTCATTTTGCTGGGTGTGTTCCAGCCCAGCCAGTGTCCCCAGCTCTGTCCCTGGGACGTGGCTCGTCCTGGAGAGCGGTGGGAGCCGGAACCTCACGATGGTTCACAGAATCACAGAATCTTCTAGGTTGGAAGGGACCTTAAAGATCATCTTGTCCAACTGTCAACCTCACTGACAAAAATAGACACCCACACAACAAACAAGGAGCATCATCACTAAACCAGACCTCCCAGCACTTCATCAACCCGTCTTTTGACCACCACCAGGGATGGGGCCTCAACCCCCTCCCTGGGCAGCCCATTCCAATGCCTGAGAACCCTTTCAGTGAAAAAATTGTTCCTAATATCCAGCCTGAACCTCCCCTGGCGCAACTTGAGGCCATTTCCTCTTGTCCTGTCACCTGTGACTTGAGAGAAGAGACCGACCCCCACCTCTCTACACCCTCCTTTCAGGGAGTTGTAGAGAGCAATAAGGTCTCCCCTCAGCCTCCTCTTCTCCAGGCTGAATAACCCCAGCTCCCTCAGCCTCTCCTCATAAGACTTATTCTCCAGACCCCTCACCAGCTTTGTCGCCCTGCTCTTGACCCGCTCCAGCACCTCCGTTTCTTAAACCATCTCCCCGTTACTGTGTGACTTCTCCCAATTTCTTCTCTCCTCTTGTCTCCAAACTGCTCCAAGGGGATTCTCAGCATCACTGCTACGTTCATCTAAGTTAATATTAACAGGAAGAGTAAAGAATTTGCTAAAATAATACATTAAGTTGCAACAGAAAGCTCAACCCAACTGCTTCAGCCCCACACCAGCTCATGCAGCCCAAGGCCACCCTCCACTGCTCTGGAAGGTATTTAAAGCCCAGAGCAATGAAACAAAACGGATCAAATGTTAAGTCAAGTGTTAAATGGCAACGTCTGATCACGATTTGTAATTAAACCAAAAGTTCTAGAAAAACCAAAAGAGTAATCAGCAGAAATAGGCTCATAGCAGCAAACGGACACAGCGAAGCCCCTTATTTTCACAATTAGGAACAGGGACTCAAAGAGACTGCCTTAAGAGAAAGATTTTCAATTAAGCCTTCTCAAGCACATTAAATAACACCTCTCATTTCCATAAATACATTTAAGGTCTAATCACAGTTCACACCCAAACCCCAAGAGCTAATTAGCCAATTTGGAAGCGGGAGGCAGGGAAGTCCTCAGGTGGCAGCAGCACCAGGCTCCAGCACCAGCTGCTCCCCAGGGGCCAAGGGGACCCTCCACACACGCCCCCAGACCTCCACGCGGTCCTAACAGTCAGGTGAATAACAACGAGGGAATCTGAAAAATAAGCTGAGCAAAATGCTCCACAGCGCTGACTTCCCTCCCCGTTCCATTGTTTGATGCAAGAAGTCAGAAGAAAACTCATCCCAAACCCCAGCCCCTCTCCTTACAGCGAGGCACCATCTGGCACATCGCACCAGTGAGGAACACCCAAACAACTTACAGCCATAGGATAAAGGAGAAAATACAAAAGTTACCAAAAATTAAAAAAAAAAAAAAGAGAATGCTGCTTCTGCTAAAAAAAAAAAATGATAAAAAAATAAAGCCTGCAGGAAAACCCCTCAGTACAGTATGGAAACACGTCCGGCAAAGCACGGGCAGAAGGTCTGGAGGTTCAACCACCATCTCAGAGGTTGGTGGGGCTGACCCGGGAAGGGGGGCTCCCGAGGCCGGAGAGCTGGCTCCCCCAGCTGTGATTTGAACCATCTGGGCAGCCGTGTTCCCACACAACCCACCGCAGCCCCCTGCTCCGCTCCAGCAAGAACTCTGGATGCCAAGGTCGTAGAGCACCCTCTGTAGCTGCCAAGCACCCCCAGACATCAGGTGAGGAAAAGAAAAAAGCAGGGTGAAGGAGGAAAGGCCAAATGATCAAAACAAAGCCCCTCGTTTGTTACGTTCTAGTTGCTGTCAAGTAGATGGGTTATTTTTATTCCGAATAGTCCAGAAAGTTGAGTTTCTGTTTGTTTTATTTACAGGCTCCCGCTGCTGTCACGCATCAAAACAAGCTGGCAACGATCCCTAAGAAGTACCCATTAGCAATGCAGCCACGACTGAGAGCTGTGCTCCGTTAGGGATGTAAAATTCTTCTGCCATCTCAGAATAAAAGGAGTCTTCAAACGCCCACAAAAGAGTTCTCGCTGTAACACATCTCCACCACAAGCTGCACACACATCCCTGTTCCAAAAGGTTAAAGGGTTCAAGCATCAGCAGCTTTTCCCCGTGCCTGCTCACCTAGAAGATTTTTTTTAAGCAGAATAATAAGTGCCAGCTCCTGATATCCTTAAGGTCAAAAAGGAAATAACCAATGAATGTAAGTGGTTATACCTCAAGCATCGCGTAACCTGTACTTTTCAAAATAATAAGGCGTGAGACAGCAGGCTAACAATTCATCAAGGGCTACAGGAGACTGACTCAAGAGATCTGCGGCAGCACATGAGGATGAGAAGAGGATGTTCAGGAAATGTCAAACCGTAGCACTGAGTGTGAACTGTGAATTAAATACACGGTTTTGTGAGGAGCTACAACTTGCACGCACAACTTGACAAACAGAGAAAGCAATTAATGGCTCAACCGCGAGCCGAACACATGGTTTCATGAGCTCCAGAGACAAAAAAGGCAGCAACAAACGGGACAATGATTTGAGACGTAAGTTTGGACTTCCTGTGCCAAATTGGATGTTCCCCACAAGCCTCTTCCATCAAGTCTTCTGTTTATGACTCACTGCACGGTGGCAACAAAAGAAAACTGCCGAAGAAATCCTTTGCTGGATGAGGGTGTAGAATTAAGGAAGCCTGAAAGTCTCAGGCAGGAGAGAGAACCAGGGTCAGGGATGCTCCCCGGGAACTGGTGGTGGGATGTGCCCACTGGAGTCTCAGGGCTGCTGGTGGCAGGAGGCCAGACTGATGGGCTAATATTTCTGAGTCATTGAGGCCGCAAAGTTTTCCACTGAAATTAGGAATGGGGACAGAGAAGCACAATTTTTTCCACTGAAATCAGGGATGGGGACAGAGAAGCAAGAGGTGACGAAACGGGCTGCTCCTGAGCACCGCGGTGCCGCTACCCCCTAAGGCAGCAGGAATCCACCTCTGACTAATGACAGGCCATACCCCTCGAAAAAAACAAGCAGCATTTCTTTCCCGTGGCGCAGTAAGACGTGAACACTTTCTTACCCACGGCAGAGAGGGCATGCTTGAGCTCCAGAGTGAAAGCCGTGAGCGGCACCTCTTCGGAGGCCGGCATGATGGCCACCGTGGAGAGATTGCTGGCAGGATTCCCCGCATCCCACTTGCTGCTGGAGCTGTGCAATCCCAGGGGGTGACCTGCAGGGAAAGAAAAACCACCTTGCCATCAGCCAAAGCAGAAAGTGAGGCATCACGCCATCGTTTCCAACTGCCAGGCAGCCAGGAAAGAGGCACTGAATTCCTCATCCCACGGTGAGCAACTAAGGGAACTGGGCATGTTGAGTTTGGAGAAGAGGAGGCTGAGGGGAGACCTCCTTGGCCTCTACAGCTCCCTGAAAGGAGGGTGTAGAGAGGTGGGGATTGGCCTCTTCTCCCAAGGGAATAATGACAGGAGCAGAGGAAATGGTCTGAAGTTGGTGCAGGGGAGGTTTAAAGTAGATTTTGGGAAGAATGACTTTCCTGAGAGGGTGGTCAGGCCCTGGAACAGCCTGCCCAGGGAGGTGGTGGAGTCATCATCCCTGGAGGGATTTAAGAAACGTGTAGACGTGGCTCTTCAGGGCATGCTCTAGATTGTGGGGGTCTTTTGTGTGTGTGTGTGTGTGGTTGGACTCAGTGATCTCAGAGGTCCTTTCCAACCACAATGATTCTGTGATTCTGTAAATCCACATCACACAAAAAGAAAAAGTTCCCACATATTTCACCCGTAAGAGGATGAAGATGAGTCTCCATCACGTCTGGCTGCTGACACAGCACACATGGGTAAAAAAGTTGGGCCATGGTAAAATATCTGGGTGCCAGGAACAGGTTAAATACAACGTGCATTTACCTGACCTGCTGAGAAAAAGATAAGGCAGCACTTGGAATCACTTTGAACGGCCACAGCTTTGGAAAAGGCATTGATTTTGCCCAGGAGAGGAATTAGCTTAACTACCCAAACCCCAAAACCTGTTGCCAGTATCAAAACACTCCAAAAATTAACATTCAGTTTTTATGGTATTCCTGACCAAGGAGATAAAAACCCATTTTCAACAAAGTTCCCATAGGGAATGCGTGTCTCCACCTATTTTCCCTTCTCTCTGAGATGGGAAAATGTGGAGCTTAACAGGGATGTGCTCAGGAGTATTTACATAAAACATGGAACCGCTGCAAAGTGCCTGTGGAAGCATCTCCAGCACAACATGGGAACCTGAGAATGGACAGGGATGAGCAGAGGAAAGCGTTTTTTGACGGAAGCATGCGATGCACATGACAAAGATTAAGGTCCTTCTTGATGGCTTAGGACAGGAAAAGATCAGTCATAGGGGTGTTCTACAAACTCTTCTTTTTATTTTGATACTATTTCCTTCCTCTTTAGCTGAGCTTTCTCAGACAACCTTTCTTTGCTGCTAATGCCTATGAACTCTGCTCCAAGTACACAATAAACTCATTGTCACCTGAGTTAGGATTTAGTTTCCTGCTTTTCACCCAGCAAAGGCCTAGGGTGCACCATTAAGATGAATTCTTGAGATGAACATATGGAAATACTTGATTTACCATATGAAACCTCGCTCAAAGTCTATATGCAAGAGCTGGACACAAAGAAATATCAGATAAACTTTTTTGCGAACATATTCAGCGATTGAGTTATTCATTTCAAGTGTTCTAAAACAGCTCTGCACGGACCATTAAAGAGTTTTTCCACTCTTTTTGGCCATCTTCAAGAAGATATTGTAGGTTCAAACACATTACGCATCACTGCTCAGCTCCTTCATCTCCGCCAGCCCTTCCCTCCTCAGAACTTCAATGGCGAGTCTCTGATTGAACTCCTGTTACTGCCACTAATTGTCCTCCCGTTTTCTCCAGATGACATCTTGCCCTCTTTCCCAACCCCTGCGGGCTCTGCCCGAGGCCACAAAGGCATCTCAGCACCCACAAAAGTTTCACTACAATTATCACCGGAGATTCACACGCAGCTGATGGTGGACAGAAAGCTGAGCACGTAAAGAGTGGACTTGGAGATTCACTCCCCAAAACTGCCCCAAAACCTGAGAATTGATTACCTCATTTTCAGTCTCCTTGGAATATTTAAAAACAGCAAAAGAAGTAATTAAAAAAACCAAACAACCAACCACCCACAACAGCAAAGAACCTCCCGACACCCTCAGGAGTTAACGGGCATCTGTTTTCTTTTAAAAGCTGCTCAAGAAATTTTGGAAATTTTCCCTCCTACTCGTTTCCATTCCACCAGCAAACACACTTTGTTTTGCCTCTGCCACACACAGAGAGCTTGAGAACCGACCCGCAGCAGCCCATTTCCTCCCAGACAACTCATTAGGATAATGCAAATACAGACACATCGAGTCGGTCTGGCTGCAGACGCCGCTCAGCACGACTATCTGATTCAAGCTGCTATTTCCCATCCTCCCTTTGAGCTCCTGCAAGAGATTTCAAGGAGATTTCACTGCTCATACACAGCACCCCTTCTCTATCTCACTGGCGGATCATCCCATTCCCACACTTCACCACGCTCCACAAAAAAAAAAAAAAGTACATACACACATATATTTATAATAAAATCAGCATTCACTTGTGAAAACAGCTAAAATATTTAGCGACAAACTCTCTTTTCAAGTATGCATTTTCTGTTTCCAGATTTAACGATGCAAATCTGGCTCCGAGGAAGCACCAGCATCAATGGGAAGAGTCCAGGAAGGAGCCTTACCTCCCTGCTGAAGGCTGCCAAGAATCTTCTCGCCCAGCAAGTGAATAAGTCTAGTCACAACCTAGCAATGGGAGAGAGGGGAAAAGAAAAGAAAAAACAAACATTCAGGCAGAGGTACTAAATATAATGCATTTAAACAGATACTTTCCAACTTTTCTAAGATATTATCTCAAGTTGAACCATGCAAGGACAAGGGTTTATAACCACGGCTTCTTTCCTGGCTGTAACCTGTGGTGACTGATCATTTGTCTTGATTTCTTTTACCTTATTTTACTCTAATCTGGAAAAAAACAAGAAAACAAAACAAAACCAAAAAAGGCAGTATTTAACTTGCTTTGGGAGCAAAAGAAAAAAAATCCAATTATTTCAGGAAACAAGTCAAATTATGTTTTCAGTTCTCTTTTCTCTCCACAGGGCACTTGTACCTCTGAGTCCCTGTCCTGACCCGGTGGCTCTCGCTCACCTCCACCCTCTGAAGGTGCTCCAGGCTCAATAAGGTTCCATTTGGGCTCAAACAGATCCCCCCCTCACCCAGTTTTGCTTCCTCCTGACCCCCAATGAATTAATCAATGTTTACGGTAACCAATAGAAAGCATCTTGAATGAAAGAGATAAAGACACACTCTGAACCCCTGCAGAATCACAACAAACTATCGAAGAAAATGCTTTCCCCCTCAAACCACGTTTGTGTGGCACCTTTGAAGGGACAGATTTTTCTTCCCAGCTTTTTTTCCCCCAGGACTTATATCAATATAAACCAATATTCAAATAGCCAAGCATGGCTGAGAGCTGACAAGCTTCTCTCCAACTTCAATTAACAATCAATAATTCCCCACAAGTGGAGCGATTCCCCACAGAAAACTAGTAATCATAATACCAAGGAGTGACAGGCTTACAAAAATGCATGATTTATTCTAAAAAGCTATGCACAAATGTTTTACCCAATAGAGGTATTTAAATGCATTAAGAATTAATAGAGCAATCATTAGATACTCTCTCCCAAACAAATAATTCAAGGGCAAAATATCTCTAATCTGCAGGAGGACATAAAAATAAAAAACCAAACAACCCCAAAACCACAAGGAGAAAAGTTCTCCAAACTCTTAACAAGTTAAACAACAGCAGCAAATGGCTACGTTGGGTTTTGGAGAAAGAAACACACGCTGTTCCCATAAGAACAAGCACTTCAGGATCCATCTTTTAAATAAAAGACTGAGTTAAGCATCAAGGCAGGTCAGTGTGCCCAGCAGAATCACTTCTATATCCTGCTTTAAAAAAACATAAAATAAAATAAATTGCCCTAGACTGAAACTCCACAGCTTTACTCGGTGTCAGTAGCTCTCCAGGGCCTGGAGGAGGGAAGGAGCACACAGGAGGCTCCAACATGGCGTGACCTCCAGTGGAGTGAGGAGGAAGAGCTACACAAAGTTATTTGAGCAATTTCTGTCCCAAGTTCTTAAAGATGCCCCATCAACGGCCTCCTCAGTGAGCCCCGATTGACTTCTCCAACGTTCCTCTTATTTGCACCAATAGTGGACAAAACCCTCTGTACCCACTTCACCGACACGGCACGACCGCGGAGCTAACGAGTGATGGTGGAACAAGGGCAGCTCCCGATGGCAGGGGAGCTCTCAGCCACCCTCCTCAGCCAGGAACCCCAACCAGGAGATAACACACTTCCCCTTGTCCAAAGCCCAACAAGAGCTAATGATCACCCAGCCAACTCATCACCACTTTAATAACACCAAGATTCCTGGGATTCAATTAATCATAGAATGGTTTGGGTTGGAAGGGACCTTAAAGATCATCAAGTTCCAACCCCCCTGCCCTGGGCAGGGACACCTCCCACCAGACCAGGTTGCTCCAAGCCCCCTCCAACCTGGCCTTGAACCCCACCAGGGATGGGGCAGCCACAGCTTCTCTGGGCAACCTGGGCCAGACTCTCACCACCCTCAGTGGAAAATGGCTCTGGGTGTAGTACAGAAAATTACCCGAACTACAGGGAGCAGGGAGGGAAAGAGGGAATTCTTAATAAAACTTAGGAGGCTGCTTGCCCTTCCCAAGGGAGACAACCTGCCTCTCGAGAGCATTCGTGTCCCCAGCTCCCATCGTTCACCCAACAACCCGCACCTGCACACCAGGGCTTTCCTTAAGCAGTTTTGGAAGGTGATATGAACATTTTACATTCCTGAGCCACTTTAAATATCAGAATTTTAATTACTTACTAAAACCATCTCCTGTATTTATAACTTTTTCTGCTTTACAGGCAGCTCAGGGGACCTCCAGCTTAGTTAAAGAAAATGTCCAAGGTTAATGATGGAACTAAGAATAGAACCTATTGCTCTCATTTTCCAGTTGGCTGCTCCTGTTACCAGGAAATATTATTTGCCTTGTTTGCTGGAGCAAACCTTACAGCCTCGGTACATATAGATATGGAAAAATTATTTCCCCGGTGACTTTGTAAGACAAGCAAATTGCTAACCATAACGGGATGAGTCACTCTGTCGCAGTCATGGCAACGTCGAAGGAACATCAATTTGGGATCAGAGCTAAGAACTGGCCTGAAATTTCCTTGGAGTTTGATGTTATGTACCCAAAATCTTCTTTTTTGCAAAAAGGCAATGAGTTCCTCTGAAAGGGACCCGTCCATCCCTCTGAGGGAGAAGCCAATATAAATCATATTTCTTCATCGACAACAGACCCAAGCGTCAACCACTGACCTGCCCCCACGGCTGGGTGGAGCAGCTCTCACCAAATCCAATCCAACCCGGAGAATTAAAAAAGAATGACCCTTTGGGTTTCCAAACCCCTTTATTCCAACCTCTGTGGCAACAGGGCACAAGAAGAAGGAGCAGCGCGGCTCGACAGAGCCCAAGAGACGGTGAGAAGGAAGCCAGGGGACCAGGATGGGACCTGTGGGGTGGGATGGAGGGGCCTGTGAGGTGAGATGGAGGGGCCTGGGGAGGGGAGGAAGCAGAAATGAGCCCTGGGGCTGGGAGGGCTCAGACAGGGATTGCAGGGAAAACTGAAGAGTTCATCCAAGCATTCCTGGAAGAGAGAGAGGCAGGAGAAAGGCAGAGACCAGGGCACTGGCAGGCAGGTGCCTCAGCACAGACGGCTGGGCAGGGATTCAGCAGGTGCTTATTCCCACCCTATTTAGCTGGATTTTGTAGGAAAAGCCCTAGAATTGGCAGTGAGGGTTTGAGCAGAAGGGGAAGGCAGGAGCTCTGGCAGCACTGATGGGAAAACTGGACTTATCTGGAAGACACACTGAGTTTCCAGCCCTCTGGAGGTGCCACCAGCCTCCACCACAGCTCCACCCCAGCACCTGATGGACAGGGCGCTGGTTTTCCAGAAGAAGGCAGGACTCCCACCCCTTCTCCCCAGCCCTTCCTGAGCGGGGTGCCAGCAGAGAGCAGCTTCCCAGACATCTGTACATGCAAAACTGTCTCGTTGCCGCGGTGTCACCGTCACCCGGGGCCCGCCAGCCTCCGCGGCGCAGTCGGCAGCGTCTGCTGTGCTCATCCCTCCGGCACATCCCGGATTTCACAGCCTTTTCCAGCAGCCACCAGCCCCCCCAACACCCCCCGCTCTCCCCACAACCCAGCCCGCCGGCACGGCATCGCACCCCTCCGATTTCAGGTTCGAAATAAAAACCTGCACTGCAAAAAGGCGGCAATTTGGAGTCCGGGCTTATCCCAGGGCCCTGGGAGGTTTCTCAATTAGCTGAGAATCATTAGTTGCCTGCGAAGGAAATACCACTTTTTGACCCCTTGTACCAGGGATGGAGCCAAACCTGCCTCAGTTTGTGAGGAAGTTGGATTTATCATCCCTCGGGATTAGAGACCGCGCTCGCAGTGAGCGGACCCGGCTCGGTTAATCACAGTTAATCACCTCAACGCCTAACGAGGAGCAGAGGCATCCATAAGGAGCTTCTGGCGCAGGTCGGGAGCGAAGGGAGCGGGACTGCTGGCACTGCCACAGCGCAGGGAAAACCTGTCCTTCCCACATGGAACGCACCGTCCTACCCAGCGCTGCCATCGTGGGCTGGGGAAGGGCTCAGGGAGGTCACCAGGCTTTGCTAGAAACCCATATATATATCTATGTGTATATATATATATATATATAAAAATATATATACATGCCTATCGGGGCTGGCAGTGCGAATCTGGGCTCTGGAGCTGGGCAACCTGCCTGGGTTGTGAAGACCAGGTCAACAGAAGAAGGTAAAGAAGGTCAACTCCCCAAAAAACTCCACCAAAACACCAAACAAACAAAAAAACCCAAACAAAGAAACAAACCAAACAAAAACATAAAAGCATCCAAAACGCCCAAAGCAAACAAATATACACCCTCCTGAGCTTATGCAGCAGATTTTTCAGGCCAGACAGAAGAAATCTAACCCTACGGGGTTAAAAAACTGAGCGTTTCTCCATCCCAAAAGCTACTTGGGATTCCAGGTGCATCAATCCCATCTCCAAAAGCCCAGAAACCTCCCCTGCTCAGCAGCTGTGAATTCATAAAACCTGTCCCAGAGCAGGACGTTCGGTGGAGACACACATTTTGGAAGGGAAATAAAACGTGGCTCCTCCTCCTTCCACCTCCTCACCCTCTTCGATCACCGCACTGGGACAGCTCTGTGAAGGGCAGAGCGGGACAAAGAGCATTTCTCTCCCTCAGACAGTGTCTTCTCGGCTGTTTCTCAATCAGCTCCAGCCGAGTCAGACCCAGTCCAGCCCCAGCAGCCTCCAGCCCCCCCACCAGTAGCCTCCAACCCCCTCCAGTTCCCCGTTCTGAGGGGGAAACTCCACTTCAGCATCTGCTACAGAGAAGCCTCTGGGAAACCATTAATTTTCCCTCTGCTTAACGAACGTTAAATTCCTCCACAGACCTGCAGGCCCTGCATTGCAGGGCAAGGACCAAACTTCACCTTCCCCAGGGGACTGTATTGCCTGCTTCAGGATGACTAATTTTGGTTTCAAAATGAACGTCCTTCAGCGACGGTGAGTAGGACTCAGGAGGTGATGGTCCCCCTGGACTGAGCACTGGTGAGGTCCCACCTCCAGTGTGTGTCCAATTTTGGGCCCTTCACCACAAAAAAGACATTGAGGGGCTGGAGCGGGTCCAGAGAAGAACAACGGAGCTGGTGAGGGGTCTGGAGCACAAGGAGAAGGGTCTGGAGAACTTCTGAGGGAGCTGGGGGTGTTCAGCCTGGAGAAAAGGAGGCTGAGGGGAGACCTTCTTGCTCTCTCCAACTCCCTGAAAGGAGGGTGTAGAGAAGCAGGGCTTGGTCTTGTCTCCCAAGTCACAGGCGATGGGACACGGCCTCAAGTTGCACCAGGGGAGGTTCAGGTTGGATATGAGGAGAAATGTTTCCATGGAAAGGGTTATGAAGCCCTGGAATGGGCTGCCCAGGGAAGGGGTTGAGGCACCATCCCTGGAGGGATTGAAAAGCTGGGTTGACATGGTGCTTAGAGACATGGGTCAGTGATGGGAGCTTTTTTTTTGTATGGTTTTCTTGTGTTTTTTTTAATCAGAGTTGGGTTGATGGTTGGACTGGATGATCTTAAAGGTCCCTTCCAACCCAGACAGTTCTATGACCCTATGACCCTATGATGGGGCTGGGCAGGGTCACAGCTCAGCATGGCCAGGCAGTGACACTCCATCCTGCTCAGTCCGAGGTGCCTTCTTCCTTCACACCTACTGGAATTCCCAAACCAAGTGGCTACAGCCACTCTGCAGCGTTTTATTTCCTATAATCCTTTAAAATATTTCTACCTATTACTCACACCGAGCTGATCTTCCAAGGCCGGGTTCTAGTTAAAGCTTTTTGTCCCTATTCAACTGTGACACCTAAAAGCTGCTTTGCAATAAGCCCTTTTGAAAGTGATTTTCACAAGAATTCAGTTGTGAAATAGTTTCCTGTGGATATTTATTTCATTCTGGGAACAGCAGGGACTGCCTGGCAGACTGACTCTCTGCTGACAGATAACAATGACACCAAAAGCTTTTTCCCTTCTTAGCTAATTTTTAACAAACCAATTGAGAGAAATCACAAAATCTACACTCATATCCAAGAGCACAGCAACAACTAATCGATGTGAAAGGTTCTGCGTGGTACAAACCCATCTTTACAAGAAGAGGAGGCACGTAAAACCAAACCAAGACCAATATATTCATCGACCCTGCCCCACACCGTAGAGGTTCAGGTTTAATTGGGAGCTATTTTAAACCTAAGGAACAAAGCTCCTCACAAGGAGTCATCCCCCCTCGCTGGTGTCTCCTTGCAGGTCCCTGCTTTAGGAACCCAGCCCCGGGTAAAGCAGGTGGGGAACAGCCCGAGGTGTCCATAGGGACCCTGCAGAGCCAGCAGAAACACAGCCCTACAAACCCCAACCAGCTTTTCCTTCCACGTCCGCTCGGATCCTCTCCAGCAGATCCTCTCACATCGCCCACAGCCAAGAGACCAGGATTCTCACACTCACCAGGATGGCTTGTGGGGGAGCCAAGTATTTCTCTGGTCACTTTGAAGTTTAAAAAGTAAGATACTGAATAGTTAAGACTTGAAAACTTCGAATCAGTTATCCAATAGGCCACCTTTAAATTAAATATGTTGAATAACAATTTATTGCTGCTTTTTTTACTTTACTTCTTACTTTACTTCTTTGCTGTGAGGGTGGCAGAGCCCTGGCAGAGGCTGCTCAGGGAGGTGGTGGGGTCTCCTTCTCTGGAGACATTCAAACCCTCCTGGACACGTTCCTGTGGGACCTGCTCTGGGTGGCCCTGCTCTGGCAGGGGGTTGGACTGGATGATCTCCAGAGGTCCCTTCTGACCCCACAGCATTCTGTGAGTCTGTGATTCATAGCAGGGTATTACAGCCCTTCGCATACATCCATGATTTAGTAAAAGGGCTTTCTACCACACAGGGACCCAATGTGAATAAGCAAGTGCAGAAAAAAGGGCTGCCACGGGTTTTCTGTTCTACAAAGTAAATGCAATTGGGGTAAAATAGTAATAACAGCCATTTCATCTCTACAAATGCCCACAATGGCAGTCTCGTTGCTGCGGAGCTCTTTCCAGGAGTTGCCATTATCCTCCACCAGCTTTCTTAAAGGTTTTTTTAAAGGACAAGGGAGGAGGAGAGGGAAATTAGATCATCAGCTTGAATAAACCCGTGGCATAATTGAAGCTTTCCGTGGCCCCAGAGCAGATGAAACACTCTGCCTGTCACAGACTCAGGGCAGGGGGGCTCCGATGAAAACTCCCGATGGTTTGAGAACCGCCGTGACAAAGCACATCTTAAACACTCGCTCGCAACGATTTCTGGCACCTTTAGGGCAGAACTGAAGCCTCACCCCGGGGCTGTTTGAGCTTCTAACGCTTGTGATCGATT
Organism: Calidris pugnax; assembly: GCF_001431845.1. Classification (NCBI taxonomy): domain Eukaryota; kingdom Metazoa; phylum Chordata; class Aves; order Charadriiformes; family Scolopacidae; genus Calidris; species Calidris pugnax. Next base: position 557,608 of record NW_015090961.1, on the reverse strand, counting down.
GTGTCTTGAAGAAAAACGTCAGCCCCGCATCACGGCAGCAACTGAGCCCCGGCTCCCAGCAGCGCCAGCCCCACCATGCTCCCACCCAACGGCGTCTCCTTCTCACATCCCCTTCTCCCCCAGCCAAGGAAAACTTAATTTCCAAGGGCCACCAGAGCTAATGTGGAAAAATCTGGCAGCCTGGCCTCTCCTGACCTATTCCAGGGCACCACATCCAGCTGGAACAACGTGAGGCACGAGGGGAGCAGTTTGGAAAGAGGGCAGAGCCCTGAGGTCTCGGCGTGAGGAGAGAGCCCTCGGGAGGGCTTCTGCCACTTCAGAGAAGCTCCGGCTAAAATACACACACAAAGAGAGCAGGACTCGCTGTTCGAGACGGTTCTGAATATATTTAAACCCCAAGGGCAGGCTTGGAGAATTAAAAGAAGGATGCAGAAAGTCTCTGTGTTTTCTCGGTGCGATTTCCATCAGCTACAGCAGGTCCAAATTTCAAGTTAGGATTAGAAAACCACCACCAAACCAGAAGCAAACTCGGCTCAGCAGAGGCAAAGCCTGATCTATGAGAGGCCACCCAAGCTGTGCGCTGCTGTCAGAACATCTCCGTAAGCTGTTCACAAATTCTGCTGCTTTGAAACCGCCTTGTGGTGCCAAAAATCGTGAGCTGCTTCTCTCGTCCTACTTTTCCCCAAACTGAAGGCAGGGACGAAAATAGAAAGAATCAATTCCCTTTCACTCCTGCATCTCTGAAAGCCTTCAGCCAGCACCAGAAAGGAACACCGGGGCTGTCAGAGGAGCAAATGCTCTCGCTGGCCGAGTGCCCCGCTGGCTCTGGAGAGCTGTGGCCCTCGGGTAGGAGCACCGAGAAAACGAGGGGGAAGTTTGGCACCGTGGACCTCTTCCAATTGGGAACATGCAGGATGCTATATCCAGAGTGACCCCGGGCTGGGGGGCTCTCCTGAGAAGCCAGGGAGATGTGGATTTGACTTCTGCAGGCTGGGCAGGATCCACAAGCCCAGCATCTGTCACTTCTGGGCACATACTCTGACATTTTGGCTGTTATTTATAACAGAGATGAGCTCCCCCATGCTCACCCAACCTGCTTCAGCCCTCAGAATAACAGCAGCTATAGCGGGTCCCACCAAAATCCCAGCAGACCAGTATCCTGCCTCCGACAGGACCCCAGCAGATGCCCAGGGGAGAAGCCAAACCAGGGCGAGCACACGGTGCTGCCCCAGGCACCAGCTCTGCCATGTCTACATCCCAGCTCAAGGAACCTCAACTCCTGCAGGGACTAACGGAGCCTCATTTCCCTCATTTGATGCTCTTCTCATCAGCAAGCACCACCCACCTACACAGTTTTCTTACCCGTCAGGTAATATTTTCTTACAGCACACTCCAGAGCTGGAACCCTCTCTGGGTCATCTACAAACACACCACAACTGGGGAAAAGGTTGCAGGATGGAGACTCCCCACTAACTCCTAGAAATAAAGGGTTCTTTTGCCCTTGCCATCTCAAGGGTAACAAATCAAGAGGATAACTCCATCTCGGGAACAGTTCCTGGCTGTTGGGGTTCATGCTACTGAGGGTCTGCAGAGACCGCCAGGAGGAAGATGGCCCTGGAATCAGTGGGATTCCTCTGAACTCCCCTGGAGGGGTTCAAGGCCAGGCTGGACGGGGCTTGGAACAACCTGGTCTGGTGGGAGGTGTCCCTGCCCAGGGCAGGATGGTTGAACTTGATCATCTTTAAGGTATTTTCCAACCCAAACCATCCTATGGTTCTATGATTCTAACTAAGAGAAGGTTTCCCCTGGCTCAGGGGACAAGCACCACCATCTGATCAGTGTTCCACCAAGAGAGACTCTGACTCTCTTACCCTTCCCTTCAGCAGGGGAGCATGTGTTTGACAGAGGCAGAGTTGTGATTTTTTTTTGGTTTCTTTTGTTAAAAGGTGGTTTTCTGATCTGCAGAGGCCTGAGAGGGAGATCCCCCCCCGCCGCCGAATCCCGAGCCAGCTCTGGCCACCCAGTCAGTTATTTCAGAACCATTGCCCCTGCTACCCCTTCCTCACTTCTGGCCCGATGGGGAAAACAACATTGTAAATCCGGTGTATAAATCACTCTGCTACAGTAACAGGAGAGAAAATAAGACCCAGAGAATTCATTCGGCCCATCCCTCTGCTCAGCACCAGGCATCACCTCAACCATAATTTTTTAAGAGGTTATAAAAATGAGTAACAATCTTTTAGCCTTTCTAGGGAATACAATCAGCTTTTTTCTTAATATCCAGCCGCTGCAATTCTAGGACATCACCATTTGCTCTATTCCCATATAGCAAGTAGCTTATGCCCTTGCTATCAAAAGACAACTTCATACATTTGAAAATAGTTACCGTGTCGTCCCTTACCCTTCCCCAGCCTGTTTGCCTTTATAGATTAATATTTCTAAACACCAGCCTGGCACCTTTTTGTGCTCTTGACTCTGCTCATTTGATCTGCCTCTTCCTTCAAATGTGTTGCCACAGGCTGGTACTGAACCTTTTCCAGCATCAGGGAGAACACAAGGATTTCTTCATTCCAAAAAACATTCTATTTAACATGCAACTGCATGACATCGTTCAGGCATGGTCAGCTTTTGACCTCCTAATGCCTGGATTCTTCTTCTAAGAAACAGCTACACAGACCCTTTTCTCTGTACACAATTTATTAGTTTCCAGCTCAAAACCTTCTCTCCAGGACACTCCTTTAAAGTTAAAGTTGACTTTGCACTTTCTACTTGACTTCAAACTTTCTACCCTATTGTTTTCCTCTATCACTTCAATTCCTCTTCGCTTCTGTCCTTCCTCTCTTACCAGATGGACCTAACAGACAAAAAGAGAAGACACAAGAACTCTGATATCAGATTAAAAATATTTTATCTCAGGTTCTTAAGACAGTCTGAAGGTATTAACCACATAAATCATCCTACTTTAAGTCTATCTTACACTCTTTTTTCTATTTCTAATGCTTTTTCTAAAATAATCCAGTAGCAGAAACACAAGGTCTCACATTTTTGATACCAGGTTAACTTCTATTTAGAATTTGGAGATCTCAAACAGCAGCAAGAACATGGTTTTCTAACAACCTTTTTTGCAACACATTTCCTTAAAAGATCTATTTTAGCATGTTGTGTCATTGCAACCAATCAGCCAAACTACATGCAACTCCAGAGAAAACTAATTCCATATTAAAATAGGTGAGTAATTGGAGGCTGACGGGCTGCACTCTTTAGACACGGGAAAGACATTTGGTTTCTATTGGATTGTACTAGAAATGTGACACTCAGGCTCAACTTAAATTGCAAAGCAAAAAGATTTAGATCTCCACAGATGGCACTCTTAAATTTTGCCAACTGATAGAATAGGAAAAGGGAAGAGAGAGAAAAGAGAGGCTGAAATCAATTCTTGCCCCAGGAAAAGAGGGAAAATTAGAGCGCTGAGCTGCACACAGCTGTGTTCAAGGCATCACTAAATATAACATGTTCAGTGCTTACTGGTAACTTACAGATTGTATGTTTACAATGACATTTAAAATAATCCCCTATGGAAGGAGAAAGGTGGGTTTAAATTTCACCCGGCTCATTTATCCCTTTCCTGATCCATCACAAGGAGGGTGACGCTTGAAAGGACAACTCAAGAGGGGACATGCCACTGGCAGGACCCTGGTTGGGGCTGGGATGAACCAGAGGCTGCAGGAAATCCCTGCCTTACACAGGGAATCTGAGGATATTTCAGAGAGATCCAGAGAACAGGAGCGTCTCAAAAACCTACAACACAAGCTCAGAAACACTTAAACAAAAACAATGCTTCTGGGCAAAGCAGGAAGATTTGTTTTCACTGTCCTAACTTCTGAACACTTACCTCAACGAGGAAATCATCCCAGCAATAACACAGACAAATCCCCACAGGTTTTTTTTAAACATGAGAATGCATGAATGCAGGCCTTATATTATACAGTTAAAAAAAATAATCAAAAACATTATTATGGGTGCCAGGAAGGCAAAAGAATACAAGTATTATAATTGGGTGTATTACTTTTGCAGGTTTTTTTAAGAGATCTGGTAAAATAAGTATATGACTTAAAGACAGCAAAAAGAAAAAAATCAGAAATAAGCTGAAATAACAGTATTAAAGAATTGCCTTTAAGGCTAGAGCAATGATTTAGTGCTTCCTATAATGTCCCTGATGCACTTAGGGACAAAAGAATTAAATTTCACGTCCGTCAGTCTCCAGATTCGCAGGAGAGAGGTATAATGTCAAGTGAATTAAAGAAGATGGATGAGTTGATGGATTCAGAGGGAGCAATCAGAGTCTTCAGGACACAGACAGACCTGGCGGTTGCAGAACGAGGACTGACAGCCTAAAACACACGGAAGAGGAAGCCCACCCCCCAAATACCAATGCTCTGGAAACAAAGGTACATACAACCAAGTGCTGACTTTGAGTCCCAGGGAGCAAGGCAAACAAATCACAACATTGTAAAGTGATTTTAGAAGTCAAACTTTCATTTACTATCAATAGCACTAAGTGGTTTCCCCTTTGACATCGAGGGGCTGGAACGGGTTCAGAGAAGGGCAATGGAGCTGGGGAGGGGTCTGGAGCACAAGTCTTGTGAGGAGAGGCTGAGGGAGCTGGGGGTGTTCAGCCTGGAGAAAAGGAGGCTGAGGGGAGACCTTCTCGCTCTCTCCAACTCCCTGAAAGGAGGGTGTAGCCAGGGGGGGTCGGTCTCTGCTCCCAAGGAACAGGTGATGGGACAAGAGGAAATGGCCTCAAGTTGCACCAGGGGAGGTTCAGATGGAGATTATGAAAAATGTTTCCACGGGAAGGGTTATGAAGCCTTGGAATGGGCTGCCCAGGGAAGGGGTTGAGGCCCCATCCCTGGAGGGATTTAAAAGACGGGGCGACATAGTGCTTAGAGACACGGGTTAGGGATGGGTTTGATCAGAGTGAGGTTGATGGTTGGACTCAACGATCTGAAAGGTCCCTTCCAACCCAGACAATTCTGTGATTCTATACACAACCTGCATTTAGCATGAACTTCTCCCAGATACACAAACAGCCCCACAATAAAACATCCTCAAACAGATTAGAAGATAAGGGAAGCGAAGCTGGTGAAAGTCAGTATAGATCAGATCATGCAGACAGAGAGAACCAAATGTTTTCTCGGTGCCCATCAATCATACACAAAACCCAGAGGACGTGGTGCTAATGGGGAGCTTCAGCTCCTCAGACATCTTTTGAGACAGACAGAAAATACTTTTCATTTTCTTACCTGGGGGAATTTGCGTTTGATGGATGTCAGTGCTCCCTCCGGGAGCTTGGCAAGTTCTGAATCTCGGACCGCGTGGACTGTTGTGGCTCGAGGCTGGTGGGTCAACGCCTCCACCTGAAAGAACACACAGCCAGAAAACATTAACCATCGGTCACCACACGTTGCAAAAATCAAATGTTGGGATGAAGAAAAGGAACACTTCCCAGGAACGGGGCTCTCAGACTCGTTGCTCTCACACCTTCAGAACAGAACGCCCTTTTTCCCCTTCTTCCCAAAGGCACGTCCATGGCAGCACCAGCATCTGCTGAACCCCCGTCTCCCCGGCACACGCTCAGCCCTCACACAGTCCCAGTTTCTCACCCAACTGGACCCCAAAGCATCGATGGGAGGAGATACAGGAGGAAGCTCTGCCTGAGCTTTTGCAGGCTCTCACACACAGAGTTCATCTCCAAGTGAGGACCAATCTGCTCCTAACACTGGCCAGAACAACAGCCAGAGACACACAATGGACTCATCTGTCACAGCACTTACATCTTTTAATCCATTGTTTTTAATTGTGATAACGCTATCCAAGACAGAGAGAGAAATCCACTTCTCTACTGCTCTTCCTTTCTTTTTTCCCCAATATCACCCTGAAATGCTGTCATTTTACTCTCAGAAGGTGAACACCAGCAACCTTGAAATAATCAAGACCTTCTAAAAATTAAAGAAAGGAATGAGGAGCAAATCAGCCGATCTTGGCCAGAAGTGAGCTTTCCTTTTACTTTTCTTTTTTTTTCCTTCACGGAATCAGGGAATTGTCAGAGTTGGAAGGGACCTCTAGAGCCCATCCAGCCCAACTCCCCTGCCAAAGCAGGGCTGCCCAGAGCACAGCACTCAGGAGCATCCAGGTGGGGCTTGAAGATCTCCAGAGAAGGGGACTCCACACCCTCCCTGGGCAGCCTCTGCCAGGGCTCTGCCACCCTCACCCCAAACAAGTTCTTCCTCACATTGCAGTGGAACTTCCCATCTTCCAGCTTGTGCCCGTTGCCCCTCGTCCTGTCACTGGGAATCACTGGAAAGAGTCCGGCTCCATCCTCCTTCAACCCACCCTTTAGACACTTGTACATTTTTCTTGGTTTTGTTGTTTCTTTGTTTGTTGGGGTTTTTTTAACATATATATGTAAAAGGAGGAGCTTCTTTCCTGTGAGGGTGGCAGAGCCCTGGCAGAGGCTGCCCAGGGAGGTGGTGGAGTTTCCTTCTCTGGAGACATTCAAACCCACCTGGACACATTCCTGTGGGACCTGCTCTGGGTGGCCCTGCTCTGGCAGGGGGTTGGACTGGATGATCTCCAGAGGTCCCTTCCAACCCCATGCCATCCTGTGATTCTGTGCTACATAAACAGGAAAACACGGGACAGGACACACCTACCTCAACGATACCCAATATTTCTCCTAGAAACATTTATTATAATTAAGATTAGAAGTTTAAAGAAGAAAATAATGACGCAATGAAACTTAATACAGAGATATTCTCCTCTAAGGGGAGAACCCGACATGATAGAACCAAAACCAGGTTCTAAAATCCCCCTCTGCAAAGGGCCCCCCGTGCCCCGAGTGCCCCCTCTGCCCAGGAGGGAAACACAGAAACCAAATTCCCTGGAGAAATATCTTCACCCGCTTTGAGGAGAGCACCTGCCGGGCGAGATGGCGTCATTCGGAGCTCAGGCGTGAGCTACACACAATGTTTAATTGCTTAGAAACAGCCCGGTGCTCAGTTTTGCAGGTTTTAGCAACAGGCAACGTTTACTGGGTTTGAAATCCATCCCTCAGTCGCTTGGAAAAAAAAAAAAGGGTTGTCGCTGTGGGGGCTGTGTTAAAACACAAACAAAAATTTCCTCACCGACTGCAACGTATGGACACTAAGAATAAAAATGAACATGATCTTTCATTTTAAGTTTTCCAGGAGAAAAAGAAACAGAAAATATATCAGCTTATAATTGTTTCACTGGGGAGCTGGGGGGCTTGATGGGTTGGTTGGGTTAGGTTGTGGTTTTGGGGGTTTTTTTCCAAGATTAGTTCCAAAGCTTATATTTACAGCAAATTCCAACACAATCAATACTTTTACTATAGAACCAGAGGCTCAGGCACACAAGAAGTTATCACACACCATGGATGTAATGCCCCGTACAACGGCGGGGCTGTGCCGGGCGCCTGGGCATCGGCTTCTGCCCATGTGCCAAGAAAATTAATTGAAGCCATGCAGCTCCATGTGTCTTCAGGACAGGAGCTTCCAACAGGAACACATTCCTGGAAGATGACGTGCACAAAATGCACCATTCAGGCAGCCACAACAGCCAGATCTCAAAACCTTTCAATCAAGCCCCAAAGCTGAGATGAGGCTGCCAATATTAACAGAGAGTTCCATCAGCACCGACCGCGAGGCAGGAAACCCCCAACCCCCAAGCGCATTGAAAGTCAGGACATTTTGCCAGACATGGCCTTTGGGTTTTGTTCAGATGTTTTCTTATGTAATCACGTTTTAAACTAATTCTATACAAGGGGGAAAAAAAGGCCATGCCATCTCTGTATACACAGTCACAGAGAAACAGGTCCCCTTTAGGCTCCCCAGCTGGTTGTATCACGTCTCCTGTTTTATCTCCCTCCTCTAGCGCCAGCTTTTTATCACAGGTTTTTGCTCTGTAATTTTGCTTCCTTACCCTGAAAGCAGGTTAAGAGTTTTGGTTGTTAAAATAAACCTTTTCTCCCTCTCCAGTCATCACCTGATTGAGTTTAATTTGTACAAAGAAGAAAAAACACTCCAACCGTCTCTCATCCTTTTCCACTCTCCTTGTGATATACAAGTGCATAAAATTAACTGGGCTCCAAAGGGCTCACAAGCCTTTTGGAAAAGATGAGATCTGTAAAAAAGGGAATTAAAATTTAACTTTAAAACAAAGCCTCCGGGATTATTTTTTTCCTCCAAACTGACTCTGTCTTTTCGAATCGTTCCCTGGGCAGATCAGGGGGAGATGGAGCCCTTGTTCGAACCTCCTCCACAAGGAGCCATCCCAGTCTCTGGAGCAAGTGGCATTTCCACCACCACCACCAGGGTTATGGACCCCCACTACTGCAGGGAATTTCTTGAATGTAATTCCCAACTGATTGCAGAAACTGGACCTTGAATTATTCCTATATACAGGTACTATACAAGTCTTGCCATTGCCATCAGCTTTGATATTTTCATGCAAACATACCCCAATATTCCAGCATGGAAAATATCTGGGTCCCAGACACCATACACCAAAAAATTAAAATTTTGCTTTCCCCTTGGAAACTATCATCTCAGCTCCAAATCTTATTAGTTATTCCAAACTATTCATACAATACTTCCCCTTCGCTGGAAGCGAGAGGGCTCTCATTGAACATTTGGACCATAGAATCATAGAACCATGGAGTTGTCTGGGTTGGGAGGGACCTTTCAGATCATAAAGTCCAACCATCAACCCAACACTGCCCAAACCACCACTGACCCATGTCCCTCAGCACCGCATCTGCCCGGCTTTTAAATACCTCCAGGGATGGGGACTCCAATCTTCACTACGTTCTCGTCTCTCCCCTCTTTACACCCCGTGGTTAAAAAGCTTTCTTTGCCAAATCAAATCGCTATTTGGCTATTTCTCACCCTTTCTGGAGATGAAAAACATACTCTAACGGTGAGTCATAGTTCTCCCCTGTAAATTATACTTTTCTTCTTTGTATTTACTCTTAATAAACTGTTGGAGATGTCATCTAGTCAGAGATTTTTTCTTCTTGCTTAGAAAAACCAAGTTCCATGCAACATGAGTATTTAAAATCGTTTCGCTCTTAAGCCACGTTCAAACCCTTGGGCTCCCCCGTCCAGTGAACCTTTTAAAAAAGTTTTCTTATTTTTCCAGGTTTGTAAATAGTACAAGACTTCGAGATCTAGCTTCAGCTTTAATATGACTAAAATCCACGCGTGATCAGAAGATCAACCCCCGTAAGATTATTTCTTTGGTTATAAACCCCAAATTTAATATTTTGATCACCCGCAAATAGTCAAACAACACCAGACACTTTCATAATAACATTAATAAATGTTTCAATAAATAATATTATTATCTTCCAAACCCAACCCAATCTGGGGGAGAGGAAGCACACAGATATATGTGTGTATATATCAGCATATATGTATGTGTGTGTGTATATATCTATCTCACCCAAGGCTGCCTTTGAGCTCCTTCCCAGAGCACCACCATCACCATTAAGCTGTGCCAGCACGAACACAGCTACAATATTGGTTCCAGTGCAAGAATCAGCAGACTCTTTCCCTCTTCTTTTCAAATTCAAGCCAACATGATCTATTTCGCTTGAGGCAGTAGAACTTCTCTGCTTCTTCTCCCACATCATCCATTCCTTCCCCTTACTAACAAGCCTCTAAACAAGTTCTGCCTCACTGCCCACTTCTGGTCTTCTCTTTCAATGTTTAATTCCCCCATCTGCCATCCTTGCTCTTCTTCTCTCTCTCTCAAACAATCCTCTGGTTTTCCTGGAGTTCACTGAAGGCTTGAGCCCATCACCTCCCCTGCTCCAGCTGGACCAGCTAGTCTTCTCCTTGCCATTTTATTATCTAGTGAGCCTACATTTCAGTGCTATTTCCACTCGGAAATCTGTCCCTCTCTGAAATCCAACTGCTGTGCCTTATTTTAGCAATCATGCAGAAATTTCCAGTGTTCCATTCACTGCACCCCTGTCCCCGAGATCTAACCCTCGGCTCCTGGTTTACAGCAAGCACCAACCTCTTCTCCTCCATCCCACCCTCCGGAATCCATCCCTCCACCGTTCCCTTACTCCCATTTCCTCCAAGAGCCACACAAAGCGATGCCTCGAATGCTATTAATAATTTGCATCGTGGAGCACATATCAATTTAGAGTGTTTTCTGCCCTGTGGTTCTTATAACTGACCATGAATACTACCACAGGTGGTGGCCCCTCCTGCACCATTGCCATTCTGTTCTTCCTAACATTAACAAGAAAAGGAAAAAAAAACAAACCACCTATAAATAGATTTATGCTCTTTTTACTGTTCCAGCCAATCCTGACAGCCAGGTTTCTCCCTGCTCAGTATTAAATAGTGACAAAACCACGTACGGTGCATCCATCACGTACAACACACATGATTCACACCCCAGGCTTACAAACTCTTTACAAAGAGAAAGTGTTATCGTAAATCTTTTAAAAGGAGGGGGAAAAACAATTTATATTCTCATGACCTCTTTTGACTTCATTTTCAACAGTCGTTCCTGACAGCTCCTCTTGCAGCTTTATAAATTACACACTTGGAAAGTGAAATCTAACAAGTGTCATTTTCTGCAAGTTGCTCTAATTCCTCCAAATTCCTTTTTGAGCTACATCCAACAAATCACTCTGAACATTTGCTCCCCTTCAGCGTGTGCGCAGCCCCTGAGCAGGGGGCACAGGGGTCCCCATCCTTCCCCTCAAGCATCTCTGAGGGTTCATGGAGGACTTGACTTAACCAAAGTCGGGGCTGGTTTCCAGTCTCTCTGCTGGGCCAATGAATCGTTGTGTCTCTGCACAAACTTGGCCTCACTTTAACAAATTATTGGGTGACTTTTCTAACAGTCAGCAAACAGTAAAATTGAAGTAATTCCAAAATACAGTTTCTTGTGTAGATTACTTCTTTCCAAAGGGGGGTTGGAGTGTGCCTAGTGCAGGAGCAGGAAGGTCCACTCTGAATTAGCAACACACATCAACAGGATGGTGTCCAGGGCCACAGGTCCATCCTCCCCAACCTCTGACCAGAGACATGTTCACACATTCCTGCGGCTCCTCCTGCGCCTTCCCCTCCCGTCCATCCCGTAAGACACCGCTTTCAGTCTCTCTTCATTAGGGCTACTATTCCACCCGAGAATCTTTTATTCTCTAATGCAACGTATTTCTTTCTCTCATATCAATCTTTTCCTCGCTACCAGCTCACAAAGAGCAGTAATTTTTCCAGGTGAAGGGAGCGCTGCATGTCAGTCCGTGCAGCGGCTGCGGTGCAGCAGGAGGAGCCACAGCCACAGGAATGAAAGCATCGGATATGGGGAGACCCTGGGAAGCGGGTTAGGACCCCAAGGGTTATTAAATTATGTAGCTTAAACTCTTCATCTTCCAAATCCTCATTGCTGAAAGCCAGTCAATTTGCCTGCTGTTTGTAGGCTTCGAGCTTTCATGTCCATGCAAGGCCCTTCGGCAAGACCCTGCAGCCCCCAACACGCACCCTCTGAGAGCGCTCCAGGGAGATGGGGCAGGGCCCATCCAGCCGTGCTCCAACCAACGTGGCATCACGCCTCACAAAACAAACTGAGAACTCCAGTAACAGTCACAAACAGCAAAAAGGCTTCTCTTCTCTTCAAGACAAGTGTACTTTCCACCAGCAGCACCACCAGAGGGGACACAGACCATGGAGGGTGCAGCGTTTCAGACAGACGCCTCTGAGCACCCCCTGCACAGACACCCTGGTTCCCCACGGAAAAGACAATCGACTCCGAGGTCCCTCTGCCTAAACTGCCTCCTGGCCCTCTCCTTCCACAACATCCACCCGAACTGTGCCAGGCAAAGCCAGCAGCTCACCCAAAGGCACTGGGGAGAAGCATCAGGACAGCAGGAACACAAGGGACGGGGGTGAAATACCCTGCGCAAAGAAGCGCAGATACACCCACAGAAGCACAAGGAGAAGAAACACCAACACTGACATCTGCTGATAGACTGGGAGGCTCAAGGAACGGGACAGGCAACAAGTCAATGCCCAAGTACAGGGTAGCACACGCGTATCATGGAATCAGGGAATTGTCAGTGTTGGAAGGAACCTTCTAGAGCCCATCCAGTCCCACTCCCCTGCCAAAGCAGGGCTGCCCAGAGCACAGCACTCAGGAGCATCCAGGTGGGGCCTGAAGATCTCCAGAGAAGGGGACTCCACACCCTCCCTGGGCAGCCTCTGCCAGGGCTCTGCCACCCTCACCCCAAACAAGTTCTTCCTCACATTGCAGTGGAACTTCCCATGGTGCAGCTTGTGCCCGTTGCCCCTCGTCCTGTCCCTGGGAACCACTGAAAAGGGTCTGGCTCCTTCCTCCCTCAAACTGCCCTTTAGACACTTGGGAGCACTAAGAAGGTTTCCCCTCAGCCTTCTCCAGGCTCAAGAGCCCCAGCTCTCTCAGCCTTTCCTCACCAGGGAGATGCTCCAATCCCTCCATCATCTCTGGTGCCCTACGCTGGACTCTCTCCAGCAGTTCCCTGTCTCTCTTGAACTGGGGAGCCCAGAACTGGAGGCAGGATTCCAGTTGTGGCCTCACCAGTGCTGAGCAGAGGAGGAGAATGACCTCCCTTGACCTCCTGGCCACAACAGCCAACACAGGCACTGGACCAGCACTGGCACCGGCCACACACGTGTGGGTTTTCCCAGCAACGCTCTTGCTAGACACAGCCAGGAGATGCTGCTGCTGCAACCAAAGACAACGATGGAACATCATCACTATTACATGAAGGGCAACCAAACACTACGTGGAAGAATTTTTTTCTGGATTAAACAAGCTGCTCTCAGCCCCTTCTTCAGCTCATTGGCACCTGGAGCAGCAGAGGATGCTCATCTCAAAGGTGTTCCCTCCAGCCACCCTTTGGGAAGCATCCCAAACGTTAACTTGTTGGTATCAGAAAAGGACAAAGGAGGAGACGCTGCTGGAAGCGATGAATGAGTGGGAAGAGCAACCAGACAAGCTGCAAATCGATGCTGTTTGCGGGAGCGGCGCCAGGATGGATGCAGTACGCCGTGTACTCTTGAAAGTTGTTCTAACAACCACCTTCTGCAATCCTGTGCCTGCCAAGTCAGCCCCGTGACTGAGGACAGCCAGCATTCTGCTGTGCAGGAAGAGGAATCCAAACCTCCCTCTCTCATTTATACATATATATATATATATAGGTTTTTATATATATATAAAAAAATAATTTACATACACATACTCATACATCTAAGTCTTACTTTGTGTATCTACATGTGGGGATGTGTAAATGTATATCTAAAATATTTGTGAAAATTCAGTAAGACTGAGCTCGCTACCTTTAGTAATGAAGGCAGCGGGAGTCGTGCTGCTGGTTCTCCCCAGAGGACTGAGCCTGCGTTTTGGAGCAGAGCAGTGACATCCTGCTCAGCAGTGAATGCAGCTAAAGGACAGAAAAGGGGAAGATGATGGCTGGGGAAGGGAACTGATAACAGCCCTACCTCAGATATTTATATTTCACTCCTTATTTACACGTGGCTATAGAAAAGATGGGAAGTCACATGCACGTTTTGCTCCCCTAATCCAATTTTACAGTCAAAATAAACCCCCCAAAATATACAAAAAATTACCCGAAGCACACGCACACACACAAAAAAATCCACCAAATTTATCTGGGTTGCTTGAAGAATATCTGCAAGCGTGATGCCACTGACAGGCACAGAGCACACTCCTCCTACAGTGAAATTATGCCTGAATTTCAGCAGTGGAAGCAGAAATCACAGAATCACAGAATGCTATGCAGTTGGCAGGGACCTCTGGAGATCATCCAGTCCAAGCCCCTGCCAGAGCAGGGCCACCCAGAGCAGGTCCCACAGCAACGTGTCCAGGCGGGTTTGAATGTCTCCAGAGAAGGAGACCCCACCCCCTCCCTGGGCAGCCTCTGCCCGGGCTCTGCCACCCTCAAAGTGAAGAAGTTCCTCCTCATGTTCAGATGGAACTTCCCATGTTCCAGTTTGTGCCCATTCCCTCTTGTCCTGTCCCTGGGCACCACTGAAAAAAGCCTGGCCCCATCCTCCTGACACCCACCCTTTCAGTATTTATAGGTGTTGATCAGATCCCCCCTCAGTCTTCTCTTCTCCAGACTGAAAAGACCCAAGTCCCTCAGCCTCTCCTCATCAGAGAGATGCTCCAGGCCCCTCATCATCTTTGTAGCCCTCTGCTGTCCCCTCTCCAGCAGTTCCCTGTCCTTCTGGAACTGGGGAGCCCAGAACTGGTCCCAGTGCTCCAGCTGGGGCCTCCCCAGGGCAGAGCAGAGGGGCACGATGACCTCCCTCCACCTGCTGCTCACACTCTTCCTGATGCCCCCCCGGATGCCATTGGCCTTCTTGGCCACCAGGGCCCATTGCTGGCTCATGGGCATCCTGTTGTCCCCCAGGACTCCCAGGTCTTTCTCCTCAGAGCTGGTGTCCAGCAGGTCACCCCCAACCTGTCCTGGGGCAGGGGGTTATTCCTCCCCAGGAGCAGCACCTGCACTTGCCTGTATTGAAGTACAACAGTTTCCTCTCTGCCCAACTCTCCAGCCTGTCCAGAACAGGTAACAGAACACAATGACCTGCTGGAATACTTTCCAACAAGGAGAGATCTGACTGCTTTTGACTCAGGTCCACACCACAAGAAAACCAAACCTGGCTGGAACTTTAGCTACATCCCTCTCCGTCCTTCCCTGCTGACTCTGCCCCATAAATAAATATCTCCTGTGGCCTCTGCTGGACCCTGCTCCCCACTCCTCCCTGGCCTCCAAGCATCTTCATAATGATGGAAAGGCACACACTTCTCTCTCTCACTTAATGATGCTAAGTTCTAATCAAGAAAAAAAAAATATATCTCTTTTGCTCCCAACTAACTTGTGTGTTTTGCAGCGGTTAAAGGGATGTGGCATTGACTTCCATCACTCACAAACCAGCCTGGTGCAGCGTGTCCCCGAATGGAAGGGAGCAAGGAGCAGGAGGGAAGGGAGGTGGAAGATGGTCCTGGAGGTGGAACCACAAGTTGTATCGAGAGTTAGTCGCTAGTGAGACACCAGCAATGATATCATCACAGGGGAGATCAGCTGGAAGCAGGAGGGAGACACAAAACAGCTTAAGGAGTGACAGTTTGATCTATTAAATCACCTCTCTCAAACCCAGCAGGTCACAACTATCACTATCTGTCACCACAGAATTTGGCAAAGGAGATAAATCCCTCTGCAGTTTTATCTGGGGCAGCAGTGAAGCCAAATGACTTACCCACGTAATGTTAATGCCAGGACATTTAATGCCAGATCCTGCCAAATCTGTGCCTGTGGTTTTCCCAGCCAGCGATGAGACCCCTGAACTGAACCACAGCATCACTCAGTTCTGAATGGTCTCCTACCCTGAGCTGTTTAGAACTTGAGGTAAATAAAGAGAAAAGATAAATTGCTGTGGGTAAAAGAATAAAGTGGTGGAGAGAAAAGAATGGGAAAACCAGACAGTACTCGGCAGCTGACAGCATCAGTGAAGGTGCTCATAGGAAACTGAGGTTCAGATGGCTCAGATCAGTGACTTCAGCTGAGAACATCCTCAAGACGGGTTGGGAAATCAGGACATCGAGGTTCTAGTTTCAGCCTGACACGAGTTCAGCTCTGCAAAAGCAAACTCATTTCTCAGAGTGTCCTCTGTCTCCCTTTGCTGCTGGTGAATCATAGAATGGTTAGAGTTGGAAGAGACCTTAAAGACCATCCAGGCCACCCCCTGCCCTGGGCAGGGACACCTCCCACCAGCCCAGGTTGCACCAAGCCCCCTCCAACCTGCCCTTGAACCCCTCCAGGGATGGGGCAGCCACAGCTTCTCTGGGCAACCTGGGCCAGGCTCTCACCACCCTCACACCAAAGAAGTTCTTCCTGAGATCTCAGCTCCATCTCCCCTCTTTCAGTGTCAAACCCTTCCCCCTTGTCCTAGGGCTCCCCTCCCTCATCCAGAGTCCCTCCCCATCTCTCCTGGAGCCCCTTGAGGGACTGGAAGGGGCTCTAAGGTCTCCCCGGAGCCTTCTCTTCTCCAGGCTGAACCCCCCCAACTCTCTCAGCCTGTCATCATGGCAGAGGGGCTCCAGCCCTCCCAGCATCTCTGTGGCCTCCTCTGGCCCCGCTCCAACAGCTCCAATGTCCTTCCTGTGCTGAGGACTCCAGAGCAGGACACAGTTCTCCAGGTGGGGTCTGTTGTTGTGTGGTTTGCGTTTTGTTTGTTTGGGGTTTTTTGGTTGGTTTATTCTGGTTTTTGTTTGTTTTGGTTTTTTTTAAATACAACTTCACACCTAAGACCCTGGTAGGCAAATAATAATTTTTAGTAATGTATTACCCAGAGAGAGGGTGGAAGAGCTGGAAAGAGAACACCTCCTTCCAGATCCATGTCTTCCAGCTCGGTTCTTGAACCTCATCCGCCTCCGGTTTCCACAGAGACAGGCTGAGCAGAGAGAGCGCCTGAGGTGCCACTAACCTGAATTAACCCGAAATCGGGTTTTTTTAGTGACTTAACGCTTTAGAAACAGAAGAATTCGCAGCCTGAAAAAAAAAAATCACATGCAACTAACTGGCAAGAAACATCCACACACATAAAAAAGGACAAAGTAAAGCAGCCTTAACAGAGCAGAATTTGCCCATTTTCCGTGCGGTTGTGGAGGGTCCAACGATACTCAGCAGCTCTGGAAATGTCAAAGGGCTGCGGCGTGTGAGCGCGTTAATGCTGATAAAGAACAAACGCCTGACAAGTGTAATCCCCAGGCTGGTGTGTTCCCTTTGAGGATAACTCAGCAATTAAAGATTTCTAACAGTTTGTGTTACATTTCAAAAGGACAATGCTCCAAATCCCTAAGGAAATCATAAGCCATTTACAGATTCTTCTTGGTTTTCAACTCTTTTGAGAGAAAAAAGCCACGCACAGTTAACTGTATTAACCAGATGAACCGCTTAACATCTAAAAAACACTTAAAAGAGCAATTATTTCTAGAATGTAAAGCATGATTTCTTCCACAGCAGAACTGATACGTGCCATTGCCAGCAGCTGAGTGTTTCTTCTCTGCAATTCATCACTCGTGCTGCCCCACGTTAAAATAAAGTGGTTTATGCCCAACTGCCTCATCCCTGGAGGGGTTCAAGGCCAGGTTGGATGGGGCTTGGAGCAACCTGGTGTGGTGGGAGGTGTCCCTGCCCAGGGCAGGGGGTGGCACTGGGTGAGCTTTAAGATCTCTTCTAACCCAAACCATTCTGTGATTCTTTCTGCATGTGTTCTGCTATTTTGTCACCCAAAGATGACTGGGTATAATTATTATATAATATTATTAGTAATGAGGGCCATTCTGGTTGTTAAAGAGGAACAGAAAGGATCTTGAATTAACTTTGCTGTAACTTTCCCACTTAGGGTGTTTTTGAAATCCAATGGTTTGCAGGTAAAGACACTGCAGACAGTTTTATGAGACAGGGCTACCAGAAAGTCCCACTATAAACTACCTAAGAGCCCAGCTTTTAAAAATATTTTAAATTCAACAGCGGTCACTGAGGCCCCTACTGCCACCTGGCATTTAGTTGTCTTACCAACACTGCAGTCACTCAGCAGGAACCCAATTAAGACAAAGTGTTGACTTGCATAAAAAGCTAATTACATAGAAGGTTCTATCACGTCCAGGTATTTGTAGAGAGCTAGGTGTATAAATATGACTTTCATTCAGCAGGAGGTTATGCTGCAGGATGGCTCTGTTGGGTTTTTTCCCCTTCTCCTCACCCACTTATGTCCTTCCAACAATGTAAAACTCAAAGAACACTCATCCCAGCAAACGCCTGGAGTTGTGCTCCCTGATTTCACAGAACCATAGAATCATTAAATTGTCTAGGTTGGAAGGGACCTTTTCGATCATAGAATGGTTAGAGTTGGAAGGGACTTTAGAGATCATCGAGTTCCAACCCCCCTGCCCTGGGCAGGGACACCTCCCACCACACCAGGTTGCTTCAAGCCCCCTCCAACCTGGCCTTGAACCCCTCCAGGGATGGGGCAGCCACAGCTTCTCTGGGCAACCTGGGCCAGGCTCTCACCACCCTCACACCAAAGAAGGTCTTCCTGGTATCTAATCTAAATATCCCCTCTTCCAGATTAAAACCATTCCCCCTTGTCCTGTCACTGCACTTCCTGACAAAGAGTCCCTCCCCAGCTCTCCTGGAGCTCCCTTCAGATATTGGAAGGCGCTCTAAGGTCTCCCCGGAGCCTTCTCTTCTCCAGGCTGAGCAACCCCACCTCTCTCAGCC
This sequence comes from Calidris pugnax, assembly GCF_001431845.1. Classification (NCBI taxonomy): domain Eukaryota; kingdom Metazoa; phylum Chordata; class Aves; order Charadriiformes; family Scolopacidae; genus Calidris; species Calidris pugnax. The sequence continues at coordinate 539,217 of NW_015090961.1, read as the reverse complement.
TGTCTTCATAGCAGAGGGGCTCCAGCCCTATGACTATCATCTAGTCCAACCATCAACCTAAGTGTGACAAAACCAAAAAAAACCCCAATCACTAAACTGTGTCTCTAAGCACTATGTCAACCTATTTTCTGAATACCTCCAGGGATGGTGCCTCAACCACCTCCTCTGGGGTCACCTGGGCACGGTAGAATCACAGAATGCTGTGGGGTTGGCAGGGACCTCTGGAGATCATCCAGTCCAACCCCGTGCGAGGGCACGGCCACGCAGAGCAGGTCCCACAGGAACTTTTCCAGGGGGGCTCGAATGTCTCCAGAGAAGGAGACTCCACCACCTCCCTGGGCAGCCTCTGCCAGGGCTCTGCCACCCTCACAGCAAAGAACTTCCTCCTCATGTTTAGGTGGAACTTCTTATATTCAAGTTTGTGCCCATTTCCTCTTGTCCTGTCACAGGTCGCAACTGAAATAAGCCTGGCCCCATCCTCCTGCCCCCCACCCTTGAAGTATTTATAGGCGTTGATCAGATCCCCCCTCAGCCTTCTCTTCTTCAGACTAAACAGACTTAAGTCCCTCAGCCTCTCCTCATCAGAGATGTTCTAGTCCCCTCATCAATGCTAGAAGAGTTACTCTGTATCTCACATAACGGTTTAACAAAATTAATATGCCAACATTTTTCCCTGAGCACTTCTGCAGCATAGGCACCAACGAATTTAATGATTCCCCCCCAAATGGTCTAGACAACAGGACATCTGTCAACTGTATTTCAAGTGGTCAAGTTTATTTCAAATTATCTAAGAGATTAATCATTGTCCTTTAAAAACTACCCAGGAGGTCTTCTACCAAGTTTTGCCCAGACACAGGAAGTGGAGCTGCACAGGGGCAGGGTGAGCAGCAGCAAGGAGCTGGCTGTGTCCCTCCAACAAGGCTCCCAGGGAGCAGGGACCACCTTCCCCTGGGACAACCATCCTCAGCTCTTCAAGGAACTACGCAGGGAAGGCAAAACTTGCTTTCTAATCTGTTCTTCTCCTCCTGAACTGACAGACCTCAGAAACAGATGCCATTGAGTCAGTGTAAGGAACAAAGCGGTCGGAGCCACGCGTTCAGCCCTGGGAACACACGCACACGCTTGAAAATTAGCATCTTGTCTGAAATCTTTCGTTTTTCAGTGCTTTTCTTCTGAAAGCAGAAACGGCAGATACTCATCTCATACGCATATGGCACACGGCGTTTCTAAAGTTCTGAAATAAAGGCAACAAACAAAAATACATCCACTCCCAAGACTCTTCTCTCTCATTAGTGCCCACGGTTCTGAATGACACGGGGGGGACTTGGAGAGGTTTCAGGGAGGAACACGCCACCAGTTGATCAAAATACTAATTACCAATACCAACTGCTAATTTCATCCCCTGCAAGCACCTAGGACCCTCCAATTACTTTACTTTCAGGGGGAAAAAAGCCCAATCTTACAGCAGGCTTTTAAAGGTTTATAACAGATCCTGCAGAAGGGGATAAACAAATCTTTTTAAAAGGAAAAATGTCATTTTACTAATGCCCTCTGCAAAGAACGGCTCCATTAATCCTGGCAATCTTTACAAATCCTCCCCCATGTTTTCGAACAGGAGCCAGAGCATCGGGATTCGTTCACCCAACGGCAGCGTGAGTCAGTGGGGCTGGGAGCTGGGGGAAGGAAGGAGCAGGTGACGTCCACGGAGTCACAAAAGTCTTCAAAATGATTCATGTCACAACACGGATCCAGAAAAGCGACTTACAGTTTAGACATAACCTATTGGGGTACTTCTGTGTCCCTGCCCAGGGACTGACCAGCAAACAGGGCACCACAAACACCTCCCGGTCCATCCATCCAACCCACCTCTATCCCCAACAGATAACGGTCAACCCACCATGGAACGGTCCACCCAAATCATGGAGTCAGGGAACTGTCAGAGTTGGAAGGGACCTCTAGAGCCCATCCAGCCCAACTCCCCTGCCAAAGCAGGGCTGCCCAGAGCACAGCACTCAGGAGCATCCAGGTGGGGCTTCAAGATCTCCAGAGAAGGGGACTCCACACCCTCCCTGGGCAGCCTCTGCCAGGGCTCTGCCACCCTCACCCCAAACAAGTTCTTCCTCACATTGCAGTGGAACTTCCCATGGTCCAGCTTGTGCCCGTTGCCCCTCGTCCTGTCCCTGGGAACCACTGGAAAGAGTCCGGCTCCATCCTCCTTCAACCCCCCCTTTAGACACTTGGAAGCATGAAGAAGGTCTCCCCTCAGCCTTCTCTTCTCCAGGCTCAAGAGCCCCAGCTCTCTCAGCCTTTCCTCAGCAGGGAGATGCTCCAATCCCTCCATCATCTCTGGTGCCCTACGCTGGACTCTCTCCAGCAGTTCCCTGTCTCTCTGGAACTGGGGAGCCCAGCACTGGAGGCAGGATTCCAGTTGTGGCCTCCCCAGTGCAGAGCAGAGGGGGAGAATGACCTCCCTCCACCTCCTGGCCACACTCTGCCCTACGCAGCCCAGGATCCCATTGGCCTCGTGGCCACAAGGGCACATTGCTGGCCCATGGAGAGTTTACTCTCCACCAGGACCCCCAGATCCTTCTCCTCAGCAGGGCTTTCCAGGAGATCCACCCCCAACCTCTATTGGTGCCTGGGGTTCTTCCTCCCGAGGTAAACTTGCTGTGGTGCTCGTACAGGAGGTCAGGCTTAGGCCCCGCACTCCCCTGTCGCTCAAAACTGCTTTCAGAAAGGAGAACAGCTCTGTTGTTTTAACCTGGGAGCTCTGCAAAACTCCAGGAGCTTGACAGTGGAGCCGCAGACCATGGCTGGAGAGGGAGCAGGGAAACGAGCAGGGAAAGGCTCCTACGTGTCAAACCTGACAAACCATTATTCACATCCTGAAAGGTCTCACACCAGCACCATTAGTCATGTAACACCTTTTTTGTCAAACCACGGCATTTTATCATTAAGGAGCTGGCCCAAAAAATAAAAACAAACAAAAAAAAAAGAATTTAATGGTGTGCCCAACAGCAGAAGAGACCCAATTCTCCAAGTGTGGTCCTCAGCCAGAAACAGCACCAGTCTCGGAAACATCTCCTTAAACTGCCCACATCCAACTCAATGAACGTGGCTCAGTCTTCTGCTGGGGGTGGCACCAAAATTACCTCTTATAGGCTACTGCAGGCACTTCAAATTACATACAATTTATTTTAAGGTTACTGAGCAAGTGAAAGTGAGCCACGAACGCAAATTACAAATGTCCAGAGACTTCACCCTCCTTACAAGAAAGCTTTTTACTTCTCTCAAGAAGAATAGCTCAGATGTGAGGTCGGTTCCTGTCTCACACTGAGCATGAGAGCTCGTCCACGGACACCTCACAGCACGGTGTGTCACCCCCTGCCATCGGGGACACCCAACTCTTGCCCACTGAACTCCTGCTGCAGAGAGAGCCCTCCGTTACGCACACAGCCAGGGGTCGAGGGAAAGAGGAGAATCTTTTATTAACTCTCAACTGCTGGGTCATACCACTTTCAAAAATAATCACCTTTTGCTATCTCGAACCAGCTCTCCAAAGGAGACCAGCCTCACTCTCCCCCTTCCTCTTCCTCCTGATCTCTATGAACACTCTCTCCCCACGCTACTAACAGCAACTCTCTCATGTTTTCTTTATTCAGAGAATAAAGAAATTCTGGCCATAGACAGATCTACATTAAATGTTTCGTTTTCAGCTCAGAAAGCAGAAGGCAGCCTGAAGAAAATCTCAGAAATTCAGAAACCTTCTAATTTTAAATATAAAACCCAAACAAGCCATGCATATTTTATGATGTAGGACTCCCATTTCAGTTGTTCAACTCAGTTCGAGAAACAAAAAATGAACATGGGAGAGGATAAACATGGATAAATACTACAATTCTGAAATCACAAGTTGCTTTAATACCTTTTAATAACTGGACATTCCCTGACCAAACTGACGCAGCTCTGGAGCCACCTCTGCTCCCTTGGAGGGCACTGGGGCTTCCAGGGGTCCCAGCCAAGCTCTGTGACACTACATTTATTCCAATCATTATTTAGGACACATTCCTGCAATTATTCCTGAACGATTCGGACAGGCTGTGCCCCTCTCAATGTGAAAAAAACCAGCCCATATCATGGGAGCGTTGTGCAGCGCTTTTTGGTTCAGTTGTGACTTCTTTTTATTTACTTTTCTTTTTAAACCAAATATAATAATTCCTTTCATGTATTATTATATTAAGTTTCCAGGTAGAAAAAACTTTTTGTCTTTTCAATTTAGTCAAAGTCCTTAACTAAGATTAATAATCGATCAGAGCAAGATTTGGTTTGTTGGTCTGGAGTCAATACCAATTTCTCAGCCAAACAATTAGTTTTTGAAACTGGCTCTTACCACTCCAATTAAGTCTCCTCGTCCATATTCACCCGTCAGGTGCTTTTTCCCATTGTCCATCCGAATGACCGAGCGGAGCCGCCCGTTCAGCACGATGTAGGTGCAGTCTGACTTGTCGCCCTGCCTGCGGAAAGAACGAGCAATAACAAGGGGCAGTGAAGCATCTTGGACCAGCAAATCCATCCAGAGCCTTCTAAGAAGTTGATCATCTTCCCCTACCTGGCTTCCCCTATAGCAGCCTTCCAGTCCCTCAAGGGGCTCCAGGAAAGCTGGGGAGGGACTCTGGATCAGGGAGGGGACCCATAGGAGGAGGGGAAACAGTTTTAAACTGAAAGAGGGGAGATTGAGATGAGATCTAAGGAATTCTTTGCTGTGAGGGTGGTGAGAGCCTGGCCCAGGTTGCCCAGAGAAGCTGTGGCTGCCCCATCCCTGGAGGGGTTCAAGGCCAGGTTGGAGGGGGCTTGGAGCAACCTGGGCTGGTGGGAGGTGTCCCTGCCCAGGGCAGGGGGTGGCACTGGGTGGGCTTTAAGGTCTCTTCCAACTCTAACCATTCTATGATTCACCAGCAGCAAAGGGAGACAGAGGACACTCTGAGAAATGAGTTTGCTTTTGCAGAGCTGAACTCGTGTCAGGCTGAAACTAGAACCTCGATGTCCTGATTTCCCAACCCATCTTGAGGATGTTCTCAGCTGAAGTCACTGATCTGAGCCATCTGAACCTCAGTTTCCTGTGAGCACCTTCACTGATGCTGTCAGCTGCCGAGTACTGTCTGGTTTTCCCATTCTTTTCTCTCCACCACTTTATTCTTTTACCCACCCCAAACCATTCTATGATTAGAGGAAAACGTTTAACCAACAGTTAAACCCAACAAGCAAACAAGAAACTGAACAGGTGTCTGTTAGAAGGTGATTTGGAAATACATTTAAGGTTTAAATGTACAGGCTCTGCACACATGGTGAGCGTTCACCCTGGAAGCAGATGACCAGGATGTGAGGGGCCTCTGGGGGAGACACCAGCCTCATGACTGGTGACAGCCAGAGCTCATTGCCATCTCGAGGTCACTGTGGAGGCACAGAGAAACTCTGCAGCTCACAGAGAAAAACTCCCAAGCGGCTCAGGATTTGGATTCCTTTGGGTGCACACACCTCAGTCTGCCCAGAAGACTGCCATATCGAGTTTGCAGGACTGGGAGTGCTGCTGGCAGCAGATCTCCAGCACAGCCTGGAAAACCATGGATGAAACACCACTTCTGGTAGTGGAGTCAAAACTAGTGCAAGGAATTCCAAAAGATTTTAACAAAATATTGACAGCTATGACTGCTTTGATGGACAAAGTAATCCAAAACTTCCGTTAACATTAGTGCTGCAGGTATAGTTATAAAAATTAAAATTACAATTATATAGAACACGTGCTAAATTAGACCTTTATTCTCCCACCACTGCAGCAGCCATGTCATCGCTCAAAAGCACCCTAGTACAAAAATTTATAAATCTAAGTTTTCCCAAGGATAACTTTTGCCCCCTAAGCACAAAGTGCAAGTTCCTATTTTCAATTTACTATTGAATAACCCTAACTGAATCATCTATGGGTTTTGATGTTTATTTTAAAAAGGCTGAAAAACTCTTTGAACAATAGACGTTCGTGCCCTTAACAATGCAGAAACTACCAGCGGAACATATCACTGTCTATGTCTTAATTAATTATGTCATTTTAAAAGCTTGTCAAGAGAATATAATGGATGAGGAACAGTATGAAAGAGTTTCAGTAACACCTGGTGACAAGAGACTGAAGCAACATCAACTGCAGGAAGAAAATAATCTCAAAATAGGCAAACAGATAAACTTGATGGAATGGTTGATCAATTTGGTCCTATGAGTTTCTTATTCTATATAACAACAAGGGAGTATGGCTTCTTAACTTCAAAAACTTAAATATTCATAGAATCATAGAATTGTCTGGGTTGGAAGGGACCTTTCAGATCATCCAGTCCAACCATCAACCCAACTCTGATAAAAAACCATCACTGACCCATGTCTCTAAGCACTATGTCAACCCATCTTTTAAATCCCTCCAGGGATGGGGCCTCAACCCCTTCCCTGGGCAGCCCATTCCAAGGCTTCATAACCCTTTCCATGGAAAAAATTTTCCTAATATCCAATCTGAACCTCCCCTGGTGCAACTTGTGGCCGTTTCCTCTTGTTCCATTGCCTGTTCCTTGAGAGAAGAGACCGACCCCCCCTGGCTACACCCTCCTTTCAGGGAGTTGGAGAGAGCGAGAAGGTCTCCCGTCAGCCTCCTTTTCTCCAGGCTGAACACTCCCAGCTCCCTCAGCCTCTCCTCACAAGGTTTGTGCTCCAGACCCCTCCCCAGCTCCATTGTCCTTCTCTGGACCCGCTCCAGCCCCTCAATGTCTTTTTTGTGGTGAGGGACCCAAAACTGGACACAGCACTGGAGGTGGGGCCTCACCAGTGCCCAGTGCAGGGGGAAAAGCAGAGGTTCAGGGCTCAGCAGACCACAAACAATTTTTTCCACATCTCACCTGTAAACAGCTCGTCCAGCCTCAACCTCCATCCAGTCCAGGGCAAAGTCCATTTGCCTAACAAACGGGGACATCCTCTTCACCACAGTGTGGGCCACGCCGAGAACCACGCTTGGCTGCTCCCGCATTATCCTAGAGGGGAAAAAAAAAAGCATTATTCAAGTTACAGTTACACAGGCAGGCACTAGCTCAGAAGTCAGTACGGACCCACATACACCCCACTGCATCAGAGAAGGTTGGACAGAGCAGGGGGCTGGCCAGCCCAGCCCAAATTAAACATCACTCAAAGCTGACACTGTCCCAGTAGCAGTAGGACTAGGCTACTGAGCCGCCTGCTCGTCCTGCTGTCTGGCCCAATTTTGTGGATGGGAGCCATGTGGCTCTTCTTTATGAGCCACCCTCCAATCCTCCCCTAAACTCAGGTCTCTTAAAACTCAGGAATCTGTTTGTACCGTCCAGAAGACTGTCCCTCCCTGCCATTCCTCACCCCTCACTCTCACACACGTGCTCATGGTTTCACCTAGATTTTATTTCAGGTGTTAGGTGTGAAGCCTGACACTCTTCAAAATAAGCTCTGTATTTCAAATGTTCCCTTCTCTCTGTTGCAAAGCCCAGAAAGAACTGAAGCATCTCCTGATAAAGCTTCTGATCTTCACACTGAATCCTTTGAGAGAGGCTTAGAGTCTTTAATAGTACAGATACCGTGGAATTCAATACTTTTCCCAAACTGAAAAGCTTTGAGAACGTTCTTTCAGTGGTAACTGCAAACCTGACACCTAATAACAGCTCATTCACGTGTTATTTCTTATTCTTTTTAGCCTAAAAGGTCAGCGCATCCTGTCACCTTGCGAGCACTCCAGCTCCTACAAGAGCACTGCTCCTCAGGAGTGAACCGATCACACGTGTCTCCAAACAGGGTACCTGTTGGGACACACTATCTTTCCTGTTCCTGCGCAGCATCAAGAGTCATCGATGGCAAACTACGAAAAACTAGTTATTTGACAAGAGGCAGCACAATTCAGGAAGAAGTAGGTAAGTGTATGCAGACCCAGTAGGTGAAGTGGATGCAGACGGAGATGGGGGAGCTCCCTCAAAACCACACATGGGCAGAAACAAAGAAGAGAAAACAATAAATACTTGGTATGTTTTTTCTCATCAGTGTTGCCTTTACAGTGAAGATATCGGAGGATCTACTTAGGAGACCCCATGTATGTGGAAACTCAGGCTAAACACAAATCATGTGTCCCTGCCCAGGGCAGGGGGTTGGAACTCGATGATCTTTAAGGTCCCTCCCAACCCGAACCCACCGACTTGATGATCTTTAAGGTCCCTTCCAACCCGAACCCACCAATGGTTCTGTGTGAGCTTCGTATCTAACCTCACACCCTGAAAAACAGAAAGGAGGAGAGAAAGGCACAGAAGGAGCGTTGTCAGTCTTGGTTCCCCGACTGAGACACGGCTCCTTGTGGAACACTGTAACCCAGCAGAAAGCAGAGAAAGCCTGAGCAGAGCTCCACAATCCTGGAACATGATACCAAAAGCCTGGATGAACTGTCCCCAAAGCTTCTAAATCATGACAGTGCTCATCCTGCAGCTGCAGCAAGAGCCCCAGCAGCGACAGGGGCAGGGGCAGCTCACAGGGCACTCACCTGGAGCTTTCGTGTTTATCTGCTCTCCTTACCCAGTGCCTCAAATTACTTCCCTTCACAATAATGAAGCTTATCGTTTCTTCAGGTGAAATCCCTGAATTTGAGATGGAAGAGACTCGTATGGGTATATCCCTATTCCATAGGGAGCTGATCGCATCATCCCTCTGCACTCTTGTGTGCAATTAGGTAAATGAAACTGAACTCCAGCTCTCACATTTAGCACGGTTTAAAATCCAACCATCAGAACAGGGTTAGGGAAGAGCAGGAGGTTTTTGTGCCCCCCATCTCCTACCCAAGACACCCACAGACTTACTTTGCTTTCCCTAAGCCCCTATTGCATGTGAAGACAATGTTATCTATGGAAACTTTACCAAACTAATGTAACTTGGAGCAAAAGATCAAAGGCTCTGGAAGAGGCAGCCCAGGATAAGCACTAAAAGCCAGACAACACCACTCCCAACACACACACAACACCCAGCCCTATCCCCCTTCTCAGCTGGTGCAAAAGTTAAACAACCCCCTGAAAACTCCTGGGTGGTTTGGCTCCCTGTTTTTACTCCACTTGCTTATTTAGCCCTCAAAGTCTCCTCCCACACAGGCTGTCTGCTGGGATCAATAAAAGCCATTTACTCCTTTTCCTCCATCAAGATAAGTATCTTAATACTTAATGCATTCAAAATGTAAACTACTAACAGGCTGCTTTTCCTTCCATCTGGAGCTCTCTATTATTTCCCTCAGTGCTCTATAACTTCGACAAGAGCATGAGCATTGAAGGTAAAAGCCCACCCTTATGCACAAGAAGAGAAAAGCACAGGTTTTCTCCCCATTATCAGCCAGGTTTCCTTCCTCTCCCTCGGGCATTTTCATCTTTGCTCTTCTCCTTGGCATACGCCTGGCACTGGAAAATGAAAAAACAAAGCTCTGTCCTACAGGAACCTGTTTCTGAAAGGATCCTGAGGGTTTTTTATTAGAAAGCACAGCAAATATAGTGATGAAAAGGGAAAACTAGTGTATGTGAAAGCCTGGGACTGATCAGAAATTCTCATGGGTGCAATGTGACATTCAGCTTGGCTGGCAATAGAAAAGAAAAAAAGAAAAAAAAAAAATCAAAGCTTTCTTGCTTCTCTGGCAAGAGCACACCACTAAGACTCCAAACTGTGAAATGTACTGAAGCAGAGAAGGAGAGCATCCCCAGGACTGCAGGACCTGAACATGTCCCCTCCAGAGCCCTGTGACAACTTGATTACACCGTTGGGCAGTAGACACCAGCAGCTGCCGCGTAGGCACTGCACAGTGGGTACATCAGCTCAGCCAAACAGCAAGGTATTTAAGGTATACACTACATAATCAGCTTGTGCCACCCCTACACTTAAGCTCTGCATCTACAGTCAGTCATTTAGTCATGGGGATATCACGTAAAAGGCTCCTGCCCCAAAGTCTCAGTGAAAAGGATTGAATTTGTTGTCCAACACCCAATGTGCAATTCCAGACCCTGGGCTACTTCCATTACTGCACTCTCTGCCTAATAGCAGCTATTGACCATGTTCCTTCTGCTGCGCCCTCTCGTTAATTATTGAGGAAAAAAAAACATACAATGTTCCAGGGCAGCTCAAAGAAAAAGAGTAATGTGTTTGACAAGAAAGGAAGAAAGGAAGTTTGGAGAATAATGGAGGTTCTCATCAAATTTCTTCTGGTCAGTAAGATAAGAGCCAAAAAAAAATTTAAAAACCCCAAATTATTCCTGGGAGATTCCCAGGGAAGGAGAAAGCCTGGTGCTGTAGGAGTCTGAGCACAGAATTGGGCACAAAAAGCGTACCATAAAACTCCCATCTAATTTTATCAACAAGTTTTTCACAGAATGCTATGGGGTTGGAAGGGACCTCTAGAGATCATCCAGTCCAAGCCCCTGCCAGAGCAGGGCCACCCAGAGCAGGTCCCACAGGAACATGTCCAGGTGGGTTTGAATGTCTCCAGAGAAGAAGATTCCACCACCTCCCTGGGCAGCCTCTGCCAGGGCTCTGCCACCCTCATGGGAAAGAAGTTCCTCCTTACGTTGAGATGAACTTCCCATGTTCCAGTTTGTGCCCATTCCCTCTTGTCCTGTCCCTGGGCACCACTGAAAAAAGCCTGGCCCCATCCTCCTGACACCCACCCTTGAAGTATTTATAGGTGTTGATCAGATCCCCCCTCAGTCTTCTCTTCTCCAGACTAAACAGACCCCAGTCCCTCAGCCTTTCCTCATCAGAGAGATGTTCTAGGCCCCTCATCAATGCTAGAAGAGTTACTCTATATCTTGCATAATGGTTTAATAAAAGTGCTTCTGCAGCATTATTCTTTAATAAGAGCACTTCTGAAGCATACGCACAACAAATTAAAAGATTCCCTCCCAAATGGTCAAATGACTGTCTCTAGACAACAGGACAACTGTCAACTGTATTTCAAGTGGTCAAATGTATGTTCTAGATCCCTCATCATCTCTGTAGCCTCTGCTGTACCCTCTCCAGCAGTTCCCTGTCCTCCTTGAACTGGGGAGCCCAGAACTGGTCCCAGTGCTCCAGCTGGGGCCTCCCCAGGGCAGAGCAGAGGGGCACGATGACCTCCCTCCACCTTCTGGCCACACTCTTCCTGATGCCCCCCAGGATGCCCTTGGCCTTCTTGGCCACAAGGGCCCATTGCTGGTTCATGGGCATCCTGTTGTCCACCAGGACTCCCAGGTCTTTCTCAGAGCTGCTCTCCAGCAGGTCACCCCCAACCTGTCCTGGTGCAGGGGGTTATTCCTCCCCAGGTGCAGCACCTGCACTTGCCCTTGTTGAATTTCCTCAGGTTCCTCTCTGCCCAACTCTCCAGCCTGTCCAGGTCTCCCTGTGGTGGCACAGCCTTTGGGGTGTTCTCTTTCTCATACAGTTCAAAGCAAAAATGAACGAACTTTAAGAAAGCTGGTGCTTTTCAAAGACTTCCTACCATGACACTTTCAAATAGGGAAACCAGAGCTAGAAGTGATACAAAGCTTGGGTGTAAGGAGAAATTGGGAAGATGGAATGCTGCAAGATCACACAGCTCACAAAATGCAGAGAACTGGCAGCAGACTTTTATAAAGGAGAGAAAGAAAGATTTGGAAGGGTCCCAAAGACGAAGAGGTGATACACGGATGGGTTTGAGATCACTGACTGGGAAGCGATTACTGGAAGGAAAAGGTAAGTTGGAACAAACAAGAGAAAACTCAATTCTTCAGAGAGAAAACTCAGGAAAAGGGGCTCAAGCAAACGAGAGTTAATCCAGGACTGAATATCAAAACAGGTGAAAAAAAAGAGGAGGAAAAGGTGGAATCTGAGTGGTGGGTTGAGACGAATTGAGATGACATAACGAAACTTAAAGTCAGAAACAAGCAGAAAAACAACAGCAGAAGAAGAAAGAATGAAAAAGCAGGAACTTAGAAGAAATAGGTCTGATCCCGCATGGAATGGCACAACTGGGGAGCATTTATCAGTAATTAGGTCGGAGAGCTAACATTCACTGCACGGACTTGGAAAAACCCAGCTAATCACCCAAACCCACTGCTGAGAACATCAAGTTCAGTTTTATAGCACATAGCCTTCTGCCTGGGGTGAAAAAACAAAAACAGTAAGAAAAAAAAAAAATCACAGAATAAGATTCTGTGGTGGAGTTGATTAGGAATACAAACAGTTAGATTTAGAAGGTCAGAAGTACACAGAAATGTACAACACAACAGTGGCCAGGAAAACACAACCTCTGGAAGTCCTACACCTAACACAGGACTGATGGCACATTCAAACAAAAATTGAAAAAGGAGATTAGGAAAGAAAATAGAGGTATTTGACACAAATTACGTTTGTGAACTAAGTCTTAACAACAGGATTGTGGAAAAAAAAATCAAAGGCATTAATCATTAATATTGGAAAACAAAGCTAACCACAGTCATCATATCGGATTTGGGGGTGTGTTTTTTAATTAAGAAATACCTATATCTCCCTTTAAGCATTAAGTCACGAGTCATGTGCTGCTTCCAAGGTCCAGAAAGCAACGTTGCCTCACAAGGAGTAACGTCTTGCAGGCATTATCCTTTGACCTTTTCTATTTGAAAACCTGTAGTTATACCCAGATCAATCATTCACAGCACATCCCCCAGCCTGGGCTGCGTTTGGAAACAGAACTGGGGGGGGGGTTCTCCAGCCAAAAGGAATAATGAATCTAAGAGAAAGGGCCTGGCAAAGAAACAGCAGCAAAGCACAGGCTCTGGCCAGACTTTCTTATTTGGATTGTGAAGTGCATGTGTCTTGGGTCATAAATCACACCTGACTGGGTTAAGTGCTCTATAAACCTGGAACAAAGATACCACCATTTAATATGACTGTGCATTGCCTCTTGCTGGAGATAAAGCCATCTGATCGATGGGTCAGAGCTCATCTGGGCACTTAAAACCCTCCCATAAGCTATCTGGTTTGCTACAGGACAGATTGCAGCAGTACTACATCACACACACATCCGGGGCTCCTCATTTGTTCAAAAGGGCCATAAAAATAAATAAAATAATAAAACATAAATCAAAATCACTATTGGTTTCCAGGGCAGAACTCACTCGTAGAAGTGGGACTTGGAGATGGAGAGGAAGCTGCAGTCTCGATTGGCCTTGATGGTGAAGATGAGGGGTTCCCCGGTGAGGACGGCGAGCTGCCCCACGAGCTCCCCGGGGTGGGTGATGAAGAGGCAGGTGTCCTCCTCCGAGTCTATCTTCTGCTGGTACACGTGAAGCACCCCCGAGACCACAAAGCAGACATTAACATCCTGCAGAAAACGGAAAGAAAAAAAAAAAAAAAAAAAGTTCAATAAAACCCCCCCAAAGATTTTCAAAGCAATTAGCACGGCGACAGTACTATCGTGCCCGATCTGCTTTCCAGAAAGCTCCCTATAGTTTTTGAACAATTAGGTGATAAAATAAGACACAATCGTGAATTATTAAAAGCGGGTTATGAATATTTAAAACTGAGCAGCCACAATATTGAAAAATGTGTTTTTCTTTGTATGGTTATGGAAAATGAGGGCTGCACTGTAAGATCTGCAAAAATAACAAAAGAATTGGGAATGGAGAGAAGGGGTAATCACGGCAGCGCGACAAGGACAGCGCAGTTCAGGACACAGCAGCATCGTAATTAGAGCTGCCCTCAGCTGCTTTGCATAAGCTCATCTATTTATACTGCATTATTATAAATGAACCTCATTTTCCTAAGTACACTTTGCTATAAACAAACAACACTGGATTTCTAGTGTATGGGGGTAAAAAAAACCCACTTTACTGCAACTGGATGCCATCAGGGGAAGTGTGGATGCCGTGTGGGGCGTGGGAAGGGGCTGCGTGGTCCCCGTCCCCCTCAGGAAGGATGGGGTCTGACACCCCACATCTCACGAAGGTACCCAGGAGCTGAAACCAGAGGGGTCCCAGCCCTTGGCTCTGCTCCCCCTCTGCAGAGCAGCTGAGAGTCAGGAGCCCTTCACCTCCAGGAGAGCAGGCTCGGGAGGGATTCTTTATTTATCATCATCAGCCTGGAGAAAAGGAGGCTGAGGGGAGACCTTCTTGCTCTCTACAACTCCCTGAAAGGAGGGTGTAGCCAGTGGGGGGTCGGTCTCTTCTCCCAAGGAACAGACCATGGGACAAGAGGAAATGGCCTCAAGTTGCACCAGGGGAGGTTCAGACTGGAGATTAGGAAAAATGTTTACACTGAAAGGGTTATGAAGCCTTGGAATGGGCTGCCCAGGGCAGTGGTGGAGTCCCCACCCCTGGAGGTGTTCAAAAGACGGGTTGCCATGGTGCTGGGGGACGTGGTTTAGTGGTGATTTTTGTGAGAGTTAGGTTGATGGTTGGACGAGATGATCTTGAAGGTGCCTTCCAACCTAGATGATTCTCTGATTCTATGATCAATGTGCATAAAACCTTATGGTGGGAGGCTAAAGACTCACGCTCTCTCTGCTCCCAGACGATGCTCACCCACCTGATCCCCCTGCCGCGACAGCACCGTCCCAGCAGTCACCTGGTGCAGTGTCACTTTGCCATCCAACAGCGAAGGATCCTGGAGAAGAAAGGGGTGGAGGGACACAATTTACTTCTCTGTGCACATGTCAAGGCCCAAGAATGTGAGGAAGCATTGAAATAAAGCAAATAAGAATAAAAATTACTAAAGATGATGATGTAACCTGGTCTAGCAGGAAGTGTCCCACCCAGGGCAGGGGGTTGGAACTGGATGATCTTTAAGGTCCCTTCCAACCCAAACCATTCCGTGACCTTGTAAGTACTTGAATCTCTTTAAAATACAGTGCATGATTTTTATATTTCTCTACACAGAAAATGCTTCTTCCAGAAAAAAAAAAAGGTTTAATTTGTTTCAATTGATCAAACTTAGATTCTTAAGGGGTGTGAGGGTTTTATATTTGTCAGTTTTTCCCTCAGACTCTTTTAAGGGTCTGCAACGAAAAGAGACCTCTATCAGCTGGCATGAAAATCCTCAAATATGAAGTTCCTCTTCTCCAGGCTGAACAACCCCAGCTCCCTCAGCCTGTCCTCGTAGCAGAGGTGCTCCAACCCCCTGATCATTTTCGTGGCCCTCCTCTGGACCTGCTCCATCAGGTCCATGTCCTTCTTATATTGAGGGCTCCAGACCTGCACACAAGACTCCAGGTGAGGTCTCACCAGAGCAGAGTAAAGTGGAAGAATCACCTCTCTGGACCTGCTGGCAGAGAGCCAGGATGGGATTGGCCTTCTGGGCTGCAAGTGCCCACTGCCTGCTCATGTCCAGCTTCTCATCCATCAACACCCCCAAGTCCCTTTCCTCAGGGCTGCTTTCTAACACCTCATCCCCCAGTCTGTGCTGATGGCGAGGATTGTTCCGGCCCAGGTGCAGAACCTTGCACTTGTTCTTGTTGAACCTCATGAGGTTCACCTGGGCCCACCTCTCCAGCCTGTCCAGGTCCTTCTGGATGACATCCCGTCCCTCTGGTGTATCGACAACGAGCAGGGGCAAAAATGTAGGCTCAATTATGCGATTCTTGCATTATGCTGAAGAGGACAGTGCAGTCCTGGGGTGTCACAGGGCAAGGGGGGACACTCCTGTGTCCAGTTCTTGGCCACGGGGGTAGAAGCACCGCGAGCAGGAGCTGCGGGCACAGCAGGGAACAATCCAGCACAAGCAGCACAGCGGAACCTGCCCAGAGCCATTAACCTCATTGCAGCAGGAAAACAACATCCCAGAGATGTAAACACTCTAATCGGCATAACTATTATGGGCAAGTTTTTCTCTTTTCATTTTCGTTTGAAAAAAAAAAAAAATAGAGCAAGTGAAATAATCAGAATTATTCTTCACACCTACAGCTGATAAAAAGAACAGATTTTCATCAAAAAAAAAAACAGTTTTATTGAAACCAATCTGTTTCATGGGAATGTATCCAATGCAAAAAACCTGACAAGCACCTGTCAAAATATTTCAGTTCAGCAATATCAACTCAACTAATTTCTATAATGTTTTTTTTTTTTTCTATATTTATACGTTTATGGTTGTATAGTATTACCTGTACTTTTTGGCTGCATTAGCTCTAACAAAAATTGTTGCAAAGATTTTCTTCATGTCTAAGACTACTTAATTCTTGGAATGGATTGTGCACTGGAGATCTTTAAGAAGAGCTTTAGACAAAAACCTGCCAGAAATGACTTAGCAATATTTGATCCTGGCCTGGGGCATGAAAAGAGACTGAACGACCTCCAAGCAGTCCTTGAAATCCTACTTTTCTGTGCTATTCCTGCCCCCATTGAGCAACCAAGGAGTTGAGAAATAAGACCATGGACAAGATCCATCCTGTCTTGTCCCTTCTCTCTTGAATGGGCATGACCAGCAGCCCCAAGTTCAGCGCTGCACCAATACAAGGCTGGAGCTAAATAACTCTGCACTGACCCCCTCCAGCCACGAGCCTTCAGGAAAAGAAGTCACTGGCACAATAAAATCCATTTCACAGCGAGTTTCTCTGTGTTACTGTAACAGACAATAAATTAGCAGAGGTTTATGGTGCAGACATGAAGGCACAAACCGCTTATGAACAATAAACAAAAGCAGTAATGAACAGAAAAATAATTTTTTTGTGTCAAAGGCAGTGACTCAATTTGCTGTGTAACTCAGGAGAACACACACCCTGCAGCATCCCTTAACTCACCTAACTGCAGCTAAAACTGAAAATGGAAAAGTTGTACGAGATTGAAAACCATTCAGGGCAGTGAACCAAGAAATTAACATTCTTTACAACAAAAGGAAAAAAGAAAATCTGAATTCTGAAGCCAGACACCTAAGGGTCATTTGAAACAATACCAACAGCACCTCTGTCCTAGAGTAAATGATCCTCTCCTCTCTCTCTCTCTCACAGGCTCATGGAAAAAATCCCTACCAAACAACCAAAAAACAAACCACCACCATCTGTCATCAAAACATCTTGATTTTATTCCCACCGATTGGCTGCTCTGAAAACTGACACCTTACAGTGCCTCCAGCCAGCTAAGAAATAAAAGATCTGAGCTAATTTTTTTAAGAGAAAAGTTTACAGGATTCATTTTCTTCCTTTCCATAAGTAGTATTGAACACATATATTGTAAACACAATAAAGACTTTTCTTCTGTTGCCAGCAGAAGAATCAACTTTTGCTATCCTGCATGGAAAAAAAATTAACATCGACCTTTAAATGAGATTTCTAGCATTTAGCCAAGTTCCACCAGACTCTTATTTGCTTGTGAAAAACTGGGTTGCTGTAATACCAAAGTTTGAAAAGCCGACCGTATTTCATTATTATTTGGACCTTCATGTTAAAATCACTGCCTGCAGATGCTGTGTTTTAAGGACACTGTTCCAACTTCAACTCTAATCTGTTTACTTGTTAATTACTGAGAGATTTATTCTAGATTTAAAATATATAAATAGAGAGAGAGGAACGGAGAGGAAGAGAGAGAAAAGGAGAGAGAGAGAGAGAGAAAAGGAGAGAGAGAGAGAGAGAAAAGGAGAGAGAGAGAGAGAGAAAAGGAGAGAGAGAGAGAGAGAAAAGGAGAGAGAGAGAGAGAGAAAAGGAGAGAGAGAGAGAGAGAAAAGGAGAGAGAGAGAGAGAGAAAAGGAGAGAGAGAGAGAGAGAAAAGGAGAGAGAGAGAGAGAGAAAAGGAGAGAGAGAGAGAGAGAAAAGGAGAGAGAGAGAGAGAGAAAAGGAGAGAGAGAGAGAGAGAAAAGGAGAGAGAGAGAGAGAGAAAAGGAGAGAGAGAGAGAGAGAAAAGGAGAGAGAGAGAGAGAGAAAAGGAGAGAGAAAGAGAGAGAAAAGGAGAGAGAGAGAGAGAGAAAAGGAGAGAGAGAGAGAGAGAAAAAGAGAGAGAGAGAGAGAGAAAAGGAGAGAGAGAGAGAGAAAAGGAGAGAGAGAGAGAGAAAAGGAGAGAGAGAGAGAGAAAAGGAGAGAGAGAGAAAAGTGCTGTAAATTGGTGGCTTCAATGATCTTGGAATTTTTGCTCACGATCCAGTTGTACACTGGATACAAACCTCTGTCACAAGCGGAGCCTGAGGCCAGTCCTACCAAGAACAGAGGCTGAACAGAACAGATGAAGGTACTTAGTCCTACTTTACTCCATCTGTAACAAGAATTGCTTCCAAAAGAGTGTGTAGCCTTTTCAGGAGGATATAAATGCCTGGAAAAACTGAAAATTCAGGTAACAAGAGAGTGAGGTCCCTGCAGACTAACAGACAGCACCGCATCTGCAACACGGAGTGGGGACCTCCAGCAGCTGAAAAACCATGACTGAGGTTTCAAAGGTGCAAGGGGAATAATTTTGAATTCGGGGGGAATGTTAAAATCCAAAAGTAAAATCCTTTTAAGTTCTAGCAAGTGCCGTTTGGTGAGAGCTGTTAAAGCAGAGGCTGCAGCGGCCGTGCCCAGCCCTCTGGCAGCACCTCCAGGCTCCTGCGAGTGTGACACGGGCTGTAACACAACCAGGGCAGCTGAGCCTGATTCAAGCAGATGTAGGATTTTCCCAGACTGATTCGCCACACAAACAGCCACACCTCTGTAATGAAATGCAGCAGGAATGCTGAAAACAAACATTTTCATTCCTCCTTCCAACACGAAGGTGCTGAGCAGGGGTCGAGCTCAGTAACGGCCACGAGGGCACAGTCAGCTCTGAGACCCACTCGGAGCAACAGCCAAATACAGAGAGTCTGCCCCAAAAATCAACGAGGCGCTCAGATGCTATGCCAACAGGGGGGACACAGACCCAGCAACCACCTGAACAATTTTCCATACCTTCTTCACACAGTTTGTGAGAGCACGAAATTAAAAGGCGGCAGAAATTGCACGTTTAATTCTCACAGGGATAAATCCCTGCACAGTGCGAAGAGCCTCACGCCGTGCGTTTCAGTACGGGCTTTTCAAATGGCAGAATAATTCAGATTTATTTCAGTCCCACTAATGACTTCAACAGACTAGAGAATAAAGCATTCAGCTCGCCTGCAGCGGAGTGGGGAGACAATCTACTTTTTAGTGCTTGGCAGATTGGGATGAAAAGCCAAAACAAAGCCATTTCTTCCTGCAACAACTTACATCAAGTTTCATCAGGGTTGAAAGGTCTTTCTTTGCTGCTTCGATGATGGCCTCACTGTGTTTGCTGTTGCAGGAGTCCTGCGCGTCGCTGTAATGGAAAACTGCTGAAGGAGTCTCTGTCACCGTCACAGTCTTCTTCAGTATGGACTGGAGAGAGCAGATACACACCAGGGATGGGGATGGAGGTTAGAATTGGCACCCTCCCAGCACAAACTCACCACAGCATCTGTGTTCTCCATCCACCACAACTGGTGGCCCAAAAAAAAAAAAAACCAACCAAAAAAAAAAGCAAAAAAGCAGCTCCGTTTCCAAAAAAGCAACAGCTTGTTAACTTCATTATCCTGGTGTTTCTTCTGCAAAGCCTGACACTCAAGTCAAACAAAGTTACTCATCGCAGCCCGCGAAAGGGAAGAACAAGAGGCTTTTCAGAAACTGGGCAGCTGCCAGCTTGACAGAACTAAAATTTGATCAACACCCCATACAACGATGGAGGAAAAGATAAAATGGGCAGGTCCCACTGAGCCACAGTCGCTCTTTAGATTTTGGGTTGCAGTTTTATAATTCAAGAGCATTTTTGTGCTCTTAACTTTCAGGTCAGTATTCATAAAAAATAGACCAGAAAACAAAGAATAGATTTATAAAACATGATTGAAAACCTACAGGAAGTTCATGGGCTGATACAAGATTTTAATTCCCTGCTGGAAGGTAGTTCTCACAAATAAAACACGGTCTGACAAACCCACCTTTCCGAATAATCCTTCTCATGAGTCAGAGGAAGGCAATACCTAATATCAAGAAGCTGCAGCAGTGCTTTCCTGTTACCTGCCAAGGGCATCTCCACAGAATTTCAACATCTGCACTAAACGGTCACCAAAAATCTCCTGAAAGAGCTGTAAGTTCAAACACAGCAGTAAAGAAGGAGCAGCCCCACCTTGCCCACCACGGGAGCGCTGGCCATGTCCTCGGAGGCAAAGTGCACCCGGTTCCTCCCGTACGCCGTCCCCACCTCTGACTTTGTGCTGCTGGAGTTACCTGTGAGCAAAACAAATACCTTTTTTTAGCACCTCCTTTCTCACAGTTTGTCACAAATAGCAGACAGTGCACAAAGTCGAGCAACTTTTTGTTGTTTGGTCATTTCTGAACCTGAGGATAAAATCCAAAGTGGCATCCTCATATTTTTATTTATTTCCTGCTTCCTTTCAACCCAGAAGATCTGATGAGAACTTTACGTCTTCTCATCCAAGCTCATGCCCCAGTAGGTCCCAAAATTCCCCCATCCAGCCTTGCACAGAGAACAATTATTATTTTGGAGTTGAAAAAACAGAGTCATGTGGATCTGAAGTTTATCAGGAAGAGGCAAACCCACCAGATTTTCCTCACTGTTTTCAGGAAATTATTCTTATTAACCTTTTCTCTACTAAACCAAAGAACTCTTTTGTACCCGATGTATTGTAAGAGCTTTCATAGGGACAATATTACAATCAGCATCATCTTAAAGTCTCTCCATAGAAAGCACTCCCCCCTGACACCTAAAATCATTTCAGAGCTTTTCTACAACTCATCCCAGCTTTCCATGCACATCCTGTGCCGAGAGACACGCACAGAATTCCCTCACAGCTCTCACTTATTTAAATTCATGAATTTGCAGTCACTAACGGCGTCTATTCCTTATTTCCCAGCTTTAATAGATCTTAATTATATTGGCTCCTTGGCTGTCCCACCCGCCTTCCAGGAACTTATCTGAGATAATCAATAACAAAAACGTAATTGGGAAAAGCTTCCTATTTAATTACCTACAATAGGATACCCACCTATCAGCCTGATGATTTACAGACAAGTTTAAGAACGATGCAGAGATTGCAATTTCCTTTAACAGATAAACCTATCATCATTTCTATCATATTTCTATGCCTGATAATATCTCAAAAATATACTGCATTCAGAAAAGTTTAAATCTTCTCCCTTATGCTTTTTTCCTTCTCTTACTACGTTGATCTTATACTTTGGCTTTTTTAAAATATAAATCGGTGCTCAAAAATAGGATGGGCCCTTAGGAAAAACAACGGTTTTTGCCAACTGTTGAATTTGTTACCTAATAAACTCTGAAAGAGCTCAAATTATGCATTTTTAATTTCTCCCCCATTCTCCTTTCTCTACACACACACTCAATTTTGCCTAGAATTTCCCCCATCTTTGGAAAGTTACCTTTTGGAAACATGGAGCTATCCCGGATTTATACCCTTGTTACATATGATCATGTGAAAATATTCCCCTCTCGTGAATAGCTGTCTATAAATTTAATTTAATTTTTTAAAAATACAATTATTTCATTTCTGAAAGAGCTTGACTCCCATCTCCACCCCAGCCAGGACAAGGGGAGAATCTGACTGTCCCCAAGATTCAGACCCACCTCGGAGTTCTCTTTGCCACATTATCTACAAACAGGAACAAATATTTGCATGAAGTAAATCCACAGCGGCCTCTTGGGGCCGTAACATCATTTAATGCTCAGCCTCCAACCAAGAAACCCAACAAGTTGACCCAAAGATTGCCATCAGCAAAACTTACAAACCATTAAAAAAAAAAATATAAAATAATAAAAAAAAAGAGCTGTTGACACTACAAACTGAATTTCATACACACTGAATTTCATACTGCAACACTAAAGACCCTAAATTAGTTATAAACCAAAAAAGCTGGGCCAGTGGAACTAGCAGCCTGGAGCTCCATATGGGCTGATTTAACTACTTGTCAATTATGCTGCCCCACAAATCACAGTGTCACCATAATTACTGAGCCCCATCACACCAAGTGCATTTCAAACCTAAACACACGCTTCTCAGGTTAAACCTAAATAATCTGAGAATGGGCACGTGGGCACGAAAAGCATCCTCTACAGAGCTTTGCATATTAAAAAAAAAAAAAAAAAAAAAATCAGAGAGGGGAAAAAGAGGAGGCATTTTAAAGAGTGAAAGCTTATGTCTACTAGACTCTATGCAAAGTAGAAGTCTTCATCTCAGTCAGAGATATAAGCTTCCCACACAGTGATTAATTAAACTGTCTTGTTGCTCAAATGGGAGTTGGAGAGGAGACGGCAGCACGAGCTCTCCCTGGGACTCCTGAGTCAAAAGAACAGAAGGGCTGCGGGGAAGGCAGCCCTGGGTGGTGAAGACGTGTCCCACACACCATGGGAGGGACGTGGCTGCACCAGCGATGGCAAGTGACAGGCCCTGGCAGCACCTCGGGGCCTCGCTCCTTCCCAGCACCCACCAAAAGACCTGCTTTTCCTGCCCAAGGGGTCCTGCTCTCCTGCTGTACAGAATCACAGAATCTTCTAGGTTGGAAGGGACCTTAAAGATCATCTTGTCCAACCGTCAACCTCACTGACAAAAATAGACACCCGCAAGGTCTCCCCTCAGCCTCCTCTTCTCCAGGCTGAATAACCCCAGCTCCCTCAGCCTCTCCTCATAAGACTTATTCTCCAGACCCCTCACCATCTTTGTCGCCCTTCTCTGGACCCGCTCCAGCACCTCCATGTCTTTTTTATGGTAGGGGGCCCAAAACTGGACACAGTACTCAAGGTGAGGCCTCACCAGTGCCCAGTACAGGGGGACAATCACCTCTCGGGCCCTACTCCCCACGCTGTTCCTGACACAGGCCAGGATGCTGGTGGCCTTCTTGGCCACCTGGGCACACTGCTGGCTCCTGTTCAGCCCACAGTCGACCAACACCCCCAGGTCCTTTTCTGCCCGGCAGCTCCAGCCACTCTGCCCCCAGCCTGGAGCGCTGCAGGGGGTTGTTGTGGCCCAAGTGCAGGACTTGGCACTTGGCCTTGTTGAACGGCTCAGGGTTGGAAGGAGGAAAAGCAGCTTCTTAACAAAACCCACCCAAACCAACCAATAAAAGAGAACCGCTACTTAACCCTAAGAAAATTGGGAACACATTTCCAGGAACAATAAACGTGATGAAGTTATCATATACAAGAGATCCCATTGTTTTATTTTGTTTGTCTAATTCTTCTCTCCGGATACCTAATTACCTCTCCAGATACTGGCCTAATTACCTCCTCCTGCACAGGAAGGGACACTGTGCTTAAGACATGGCCTCGAAGGAGCTGATGGGACTGGATTTCACCACTCACTGCCCTCACCTACACAGTGGCCACGTTTAAGTTAGATAGTTCTACAAAAACCAAAAGAACAAATTCACACCCCAACCTGAGGCAACTGAGGCAAGAGTGTTTTCCCCAAAGTAGTTTTTAGCAGTTTTTGTTAATTCAAATCAGCCAAATAAATCAAAGAGATGCTGAGACAATAGCACCTGTAACAACGGACAGTTCTCACTTCTCTGAATCATTAATCATCATAATTGATGTTCCTGCGGAGTATGAACGCACAACATAGAATCTGGAGCAAGATCTTGATCTTTTCATTACAGACACCAAGATACTTTCCGTGCAAGCTAAACAGTGACTGCAACCTCAGTGCAGCGAGCAGAAATCAGCTCCATTAACAGAGGCAAATCATAATTACCCAATTAGATACGTTCTTCTGTCAGTAAAAATTAATTCTCTCTGCTAAGCTCTGTCTACCCCGACATAACTCTTACAGCACATAAAAGGAGACAGGAAGGACAAATGGATGGATTCACTGCTCCGTACGCAGGGATCCTCCCGCATGGAAGCTCCTGGGAACACGCAGGGACTCTGTCCCAAAAGTCCCAGGGCTGCAGAGATGGATCCCACCGAGCCCCAGCACTCGTGGGGGGAAGCAGCCACCTTCAGAGCTTCAAGCACAGATTAATTCTCCTCCAGGTCGGCTCTGCTGGGACATTTTATAATGCATAGTGCAGAATGACCTAACACACGTGAAAATAAAGCCACGACTTGCACAGGTCAGTTCAGTCTTTTCCCTTACTTGGTTTCCCTGGTTCAGAAAGTTGATCTCCAGCCAAAATTTGACTTCTTTGCCACATCCATCCCTCGTGACAGTAACACGGGAGTCATGAGAGACTGCAGCTGGGACATGGCACAGCAGAAACTGCAGAGGCAGTGAAGCAGCTCTCTGTTGTTAGAAATGGAGTAACTACCCACCCCTCTCTTCTGTACCCATCACCAACTTAACGTGACAGGAATGAGCATTAGGCACCTTCCAGTAGGGAAAGTCCTCAACACTGAGGGACCCCTCTCCTCTCCTTGTCTCCCTCCCCTCTAACCCCTCAGAGGACATTCCAATCTCCCAAACATGTAACCACCAATGTAAGCAGCACGTGTATCTTCTAATGCATCCAGGGTACCTTTATTCCTGATCAAACTTTAGGTGACTTCTCCGTTAAAAATATCTCTCCCCGATGACCACAGTACCTCAGCCTGACCTCACAACTCCCTCAAGACAGTTTGTTTGGGATTCAGCTAACGAAAGGCAGATGATGGGTTCCACAATTCACAGAATCAGGGAATTGTTGGAGTTGGAAGGGACCTTCTAGAGCCCATCCAGTCCAACTCCCCTGCCAAAGCAGGGCTGCCCAGAGCACAGCACTCAGGAGCATCCAGGCAGGGCCTGAAGATCTCCTCACCCACCTGGGCAGCCTCTGCCAGGGCTCTGCCACCCTCACCCCAAACAAGTTCTTCCTCACATTGCAGTGGAACTTCCCATGGTCCAGCTTGTGCCCATTGCCCCTCGTCCTGTCACTGGGAACCACTGGAAAGAGTCCGGCTCCATCCTCCTTCAACCCACCCTTTAGACACTTGTCAGCATTCAGAAGGTCTCCCCTCAGCCTTCTCTTCTCCAGGCTCAAGAGCCCCAGCTCTCTCAGCCTTTCCTCAGCAGGGAGATGCTCCAATCCCTCCATCATCTCTGGTGCCCTACGCTGGACTCTCTCCAGCAGTTCCCTGTCTCTCTGGAACTGGGGAGCCCAGCACTGGAGGCAGGATTCCAGTTGTGGCCTCCCCAGTGCAGAGCAGAGGGGGAAGAATGATTCCAAGAAAAATTCACCCAAGAACTCCCTGTTTCTCCACCTGGGACACAGAGCTGACCTTGACAGCTGGCTCAGAGGAAGGTGTCTACAGTGAGTGAAGTTCACCAAAACGAATACTGCAGCATCAAACCAGCTCAGCCTTATAAATGTCTCATCAGAGCATTCAGTGATAAATTACCTTTATTACCCACTCAGAAAACATTCCTCTAAAAGCAACAAAGCCCTGCAATGTGCTCGTTGGAACAATCAGCCAAGCAAAAATCGTGTATCATCTTTCGCACGACAGATGACAGCATATCATCATAACTCACTTCGTTTCAGTTATATCATTTAATAAAGCTTTTCATTTGCAGGTCTCTCAGTAGCCAAATTACTGTACCGTTCCCCATGGCAAATAAATTTTTGCCAAATGAGGTAGGAAGCAGCACCACTGCGAGATGATTATCTGACATAAACAGGAGGATTATCTAACCCCATGCTCCAGAGAACCCCTGTCTTCCCCCATAGGATTAGATACATATTTCCCACAATTTTGCCCAGCAGCACTTACTAGAAGTCTCTGCAGACCCTGCCCAGGCAGGTGAAGAAAGGCTTCTTCTCAAAACATGCTCAGAGTTTTCTGTACCAGAAACCTTCAACATGTCTGAAATGTAGAAACAGAAGTTACTTGAACGTAAACACACAGTACTCCCTAATAACATAACATTTCATTAACAGCAAGAACCTCTTGCTTCCCACTTTTAAAACTTAAAGGCTACATTAAAGGTTTTCAACCAATGTTAAACACTGTTTAAACCTGCTTCCTGCTTTTGATTTAATTAAAAAAAATTTTTTCAGGTTCAGAGACAAGATTCAACTCAATCTGTTTTCCTAGGCTCAGTTTCCTTACTGACACCTCAACCCCAAAGCCTACACATATCTAGGAACTCTCCTGCTGGTCTCCAGAGAGCACGATTTACACAGCTCCCCCTATGAAGTCAACTTTAGGAGCCACTTTTTTCACCCTTCTCCTCGATATCATTAACCCCACAGCAATAATTCCCTATGAAAGCTAAGGACTATCCAAAAACTTCAAACCTGAAACTGATTTCAGATAAATGCGAAATAATCAAATAAAAATCACAGAATCATAGAATGGTTGGGGTTGGAAGGGACCTTAAAGGTCACCGAGTTCCAACCCCCTGCCATCATCTTAAGAATAGCACAACAATTCAAGAACATGACAGAGGTCAGTCACTGCATATTTCCAGAAACATTACCTATTTCTGGTGCTTCCCCAGCCTTTTCAGACTTTTCTGCGCGATCCTCCTCCGACATATTGGACGCTTGTCTTTTCACTGCTCTGCTGGAACCCACTCCAGAGGTGACACTGGCCACCGAGGTGAGGGGGATGGCTTGGCTGTGCTGCAGGCAGCAAGGGAAAGAGAAAACGTGAACCACACACCCATGTGTTAAACACATACCAACCCCTGGGGGGGTTCTCCCGGCCACGGTGATCAAAGACTACAGAGGGTGGCCTTGCAGTGACATCTGCCAGCTCCCTCAGCACCGGTGCGTCCCACCATGGCCCACAGACTCCTCTATGTCATTTGCTTCAGTGTTCCCTGACCTGGTCCTCCTCTACCAAGGGTACATCCTCCTTGGAACTGCCACAGGCAGAAGTGACTCGGGATGATGAACACGTCAGGATGAACACGTGACGTGCAGACCCCGCTGTGAAGTGACCCACTGCTTCCAACTTTTGGAATCTAAGCTCCTCTGAATTCCCCAGGCATGGGCGTAGGTTAGAATTTAGGGGCTGGTTTGAGCAAGTATCTCACTTCTCAAGCACTGTCATTATTAAATTAATACATAACACTTGATTTACTATCTTCTGCCCAAAGGCAACCCCCCTCTGTGCCCAGTGGCAGGCAGGCTGCACAGGGAGAGCAGATAAAACGTCCCCAAACTTACACAGTTGAAGAGCTCGGGCGTCAGACCCAGGTAGTTGTGCAACGCGAGGAACGTCACCCTCTGCAGCCTCACCATGATGATCTGGAGACGGGAAACCAAGAAGTGATAGGGATGGATTTAGCATTCTCCCACACTCGTTCTGCCATTTGGCTGCAGTTATGTACCAGAGCACCTGGAGGCACTTCATGAAACACAGACTGTACCCTGAGCTGCAATTCCTTCTTAGCAGGTGACAAATTGAGGCAAAGACAGATCCAAGTGATTTACCAAAGACTTTGCAATCACTGGATGGCACAAGGATCCAGAAGATCCTTGTTTTCCTAGGCTCAGTTTCCTTACTGACACCTCAACCCCAAGGCCTACACGTATCTAGGAACTCTCCTGCTGGTCTCCAGAGAGCACGATTTACACAGCTCCCCCTATGAAGTCAACTTTAGGAGCCACTTTTTTCACCCTCCTCCTCGATATCATTAACCCCACAGCAATAATTCCCTATGAAAGCTAAGGACTATCCAAAAACTTCAAACCTGAAACCCAAACACCAAATAATGTTTTTTGGGTTTTGTAAATAAAGTCACCTTGAAATAAATGCATTTGCTTTCATTTTTCTCCCCCTCATTAAAAAAATTATTCCAGCTTTCCCCACTGCTCTGCAGACACTCTAACGTAAGGCACCGCTGCCACCCGACCTTCCTCTGCCCTGGCACCTTATTCCCCCTCTCAAGCCATCATCTTTTTTGTATCAGCTCTCACAGAGCAAATTAAATTGGTATAATGATAATGATCTGTTCTCCTCAGCCATCAGTAACAGGAGGTTCACCTGTCACTCACAAATCATCCAGGTAGCAGAACAGTCTGCAAGGGCAAAAAGATTTAGAAGTGATAGTAAAACAAGAGGAGAGCCCAGAATGAGTGATGGGGGCACGGGCACCTGTTGGGCTGGGGTACCCCTGGCACAACACCCCCCTGGGCACACTCTCCACATCAGAATTGTTACTACACCAGCCCCTGCACCAGCTCCCACCTGCAGGATGCACAACACACGTTTGCAGTGGCTGCCTGAAAGCTGTCTGAGCTGCTGCAAAGCAAAGGAGGGTGAAAAACCCACCAGAGAGCACAGCTCATTTCTCAGGTGCTGACAGTTGCTCCTGAAGTGGAAATTCACAAGTCAGGCTGAATGTTGTTAATTTTGCAAAGCGTCATCACTCAACAAAGAGCTTCTGAGGGTACATCAGTGCTTTTCCAGATATGTGACAGTGCTGTCCAGATTCTAAGCCATTTTGAAGCCTTGTTGGTGCAAAGCACGATGCAGAGCCCAGACCAGCACATTCTCCTCCACCAGGACCAAAATGCTTCCAGGTCAAGCTCAGTCAAGAGCCCACCACAGGCAGAAACTGCTTCAATGTGTGTGTATATATATCTATATATATATATATGTATGATTTATTCCCTCCTGTATGTGATTAATGCTGAGGTCGTTAAGCCTAGGGCTCTAAGAGCAAGAGGAACAGCAGAGGTAGCCCAAATCTTGAGAAAAAGCTACACTGAACACTTCCATGTCTCCAACAGGACGAGGAGCCTGCTGAACTTCAACATGTCTTCTCTGTAACTCTGAAATTACAGCGATTTTTGCCCCCCTCCAATTCCACACACCACCACAGCTTACCTGTACCACTCTAACAAGAGTTTCGGGGTATTTCTGGAAGACGTCTTGAAAGGCACTTGCTGGCAGCTGCAATATAGTGGAGGGAACGGCCGCTCGGGCTGCCACCGTTTTATAGGGAGCAGGGTGACCCTAACAGAAAGTTTCAGAGACACAAGGTTAATTCAGCAATTACCTGACCCAGTCCTTCCCCATCGCTTCCCAAATTTCTGCTTTGATATTGTATATGCTTGACCCCATCTGACCCCAAAAAGCCTCAAACTTACTCTCTGTGACCCGCGGTTGCTGCAATGAGGGCAGCGTGGTCAGAGGAACCCACACCAGCCACTTCACCCGCGTTAAACCGAGACAGAGGGAGAGAAACCAGAGCCCCAGGAAGGGCTATCAGGTTTAGGGGACCGGCTTTATTACAGACAAAGCCAAACTAGAGAAGGATTTCAAGTTCCAGCTATTCAAGACTGCGGAGAAAAGAGGTTTAGTTGATTTTATTATCTGTACTGAGCTATTTGCTGCAGTAACAGTCACAGACTCATACAATCAGCAAAAAATATAATATAAAAAAATCATATAGTAATTACATACATAATGGAATAGGCAAAAACCCAGGCAGACTTCTGTTCTGAGATACATATATTCATATATATATATATATATATATATGAAACGTTCCAAATGACAAAGCCAAACGGCTTCTCTTTACTGGAGATAAACTGGGTCTTGATCATCCCGAGTTGCTCGAAGAACAGATGGAGAATTAAGAAACCAATGAAAGATAAAATTCCAAGTGGGTAGAACGCGGAGATTTTTATACTGGCAGGCAGGCCTCCGGTTCAGGATTTTCCCCCTTGAATCAAAATAGATTTTAAAAAATCTACTGCCAAACACTTGGGTAAAAAACTCCAGACAACACCCCTCCCCCTCCATTAGTAAATGCTGAAAAGAATACGTATAAGTCAGGAATTCATTTACTAATCCCTGAAACCCTGATTTATCCAATATCTCTAAGATAAAAGCAGTCCTTTTGCAGCACGGAGCAGGAGCAGGAGCTGAGGAAGAAACTGAGTTTCTACTTTAACACACTCACAGCTCCTGCAGCTTTCATTCCTCCCGAGCAGCAGAAGGCAATTTTTTCCGAACACTAAACACACAGATGCTAAATGCTGATTACGAACCAAAAAACTTGCAAGTCTTCCAGAGCATCAGACAACTAAACACAATCCCCGCGAAAGGATTCCTGCCTAAAGAACTCGGCGGAGCCAAACTAGAGTCATTCTGGACAACTCGAACCGCCACGGAAAATAAAGCTCCAGCTCTGCCTGCCTTGCTGGTCTGGGAGTCACGATGAAGCAGATTCTAAAATTAAATTAAATTAATTGGAACCAATTTCTTAATTACACCGGTTTCAGCTGACCTTTTTATAAAATCTGGGGATGGTATTAATAGCTTTGATTTTCAAGTTCCTGAGGGATTTGAAGTTTTAAACATCTCTTTGACCTACCAGCCGTCCTCCGTTTTCCCAAGTTTCTTTCAATTAAGTAAAGAAATTAACAAATTACATTTCTGTGCCTTTTGCTGTACCAAAAATAAATCCAACATTCCTCTTTTAAAGACCAGTTCACAGCAGGGCTTCAGAGGAAGAAGTCATTTGGAATTCTCCTTATACTGAAATGTAAAAAAAAAAAATGTATGTAGCCTGCTTTTAAGAAAATCAACTTGCCATCAACTGGATTTCCCACCAACCTCTGTACCGAATACATTGGGAAAAACTAAGGAAATCTATTAAATCTTTAGTCACTGGATAAAAGATAAGCACCAAATCTAACATCTATGCACCTAAGTCTAAGTGGTTAATGGCACAGAATCCAGTCGGAGGTCCATAACAAGTGGTGTTCCCCAGGGGTCAGTACTGGGTCCAGTCCTCTTCTATATATTCTTATATTATCAATGGTTAACTAAACTAACTAAATATATAGTAACTAAAGTTACTATATATTCTTATAGTATCAATATACTCATATATATATGGGAGGTGGTGGAGTCTCCATCTTTGGAGGTATTTAAGAAACATGTAGACATGGCTCTTCATGGCATGCTCTAGTGCCCAAGATTATTGGTTTGTGGTGGGGTGTTGTGTGTGGGGTTGTGGGTGTGGGGTTTAGTCGGTGGGTGGTGTTTTGGGGGGTTTTTTTGGTGTGGTTTTTTTTTTTTTGGTGTTTGTTTGGTTTTTTTGTTTTTGTTTTTTTTGTTGTTTTTTTTTTTAATGTGGTTGGACTCGATCTCGGAGGTCCCCTCCAACCACTAAGATTCTGTGATTCATCAATGACCTGGATGAGGGGATGGAATGTACCCTCAGCAAGTTCACTGATGATACAGCACTGGGAGGGGTGGCTGACACCCCAGAAGGCTGTGATGCCATCCAGAGAGACCTGGACAGGCTGGAGAGTTGGGCAGAGAGGAACCTGATGAAATTCAACAAGGGCAAGTGCAGGTGCTGCACCTGGGGAGGAATAACCCCCTGCACCAGGACAGGTTGGGGTGACCTGCTGGAGAGCAGCTCTGAGGAGAAAGACCTGGGAGTCCTGGTGGACAACAGGATGCCCATGAGCCAGCAATGGGCCCTGGTGGCCAAGAAGGCCAGTGGCATCCTGGGGGCATCAGGAAGAGTGTGAGCAGCAGGTGGAGGGAGGTCATCCTGCCCCTCTGCTCTGCCCTGGGGAGGCCCCAGCTGGAGCACTGGGACCAGTTCTGGGCTCCCCAGCTCAAGAAGGACAGGGAACTGCTGGAGAGGGCACAGCAGAGGCTACAAAGATGATGAGGGGCCTGGAGCATCTCTGGGATGAGAAGAGGCTGAGGGACTTGGGTCTTTTGAGTCTGGAGAAGAGAAGGCTGAGGGGGGATCTGATCAACGCCTGGAAATACTTAAAGGGTGGGTGTCAGGAGAATGGGGCCAGGCTTTTTTCAGTGGTGCCCAGGGACAGGACAAGAGGAAATGGGCACAAACTGGAACATGGGAAGTTGCATCTAAACATGAGGAGGAACTTCTTTCCTGTGAGGGTGGCAGAGCCCTGGAAGAGGCTGCCCAGGGAGGTGGTGGAGTCTCTGGAGATATTC
Organism: Calidris pugnax; assembly: GCF_001431845.1. Taxonomy (NCBI): domain Eukaryota; kingdom Metazoa; phylum Chordata; class Aves; order Charadriiformes; family Scolopacidae; genus Calidris; species Calidris pugnax. The sequence goes on along the minus strand of NW_015090961.1, from coordinate 507,319 downwards.
CAAACCCTCCTGGACACGTTCCTGTGCAACCTGCTCTGGGTGGACCTGCTCTGGCAGGGGGTTGGACTGGATGATCTCCAGAGGTCCCTTCCAACCCCACAGCATTCTGTGAGTCTGTGACTCTGTATCACATTTACATGGTTTACATTCTACCCAGTAAAGTGACTTTTTTTTTTCCTGAGTGGTGCCTGTTTGAGCACAGACCGACGCTGACAGCCCCTTAGAAAACCAGCTTTAGGATAATAAAAGATAATGATGCAGCCGCCTTTTCCTCCAAAGAACAGCCCATCCCTCCAGTTTTTCAGCGTGTTATTTTTCCTTTTTGCAGTCCCTGTGTGTGAGCAGCTGCTTTCCAAAGGGCCAACCACCACCTCTAATCGGGTTGGAACATGCTAAAAGCTGTCGGAGGAACGTGAAGAGGAAACGTCCCCATAATTGTCAAGTCCCTTAGACATAATGTAATCAGCTGCACAAGGAGAACACCATGATGACATGTAATCAGCTGCACAAGGAGAACACCATGTTTAAATGATGATAGTCACATACTGAGGTCACAAGGAACAGTTAAGTTATCATTGGTACTGAACGAAGGGTTTTTCAACAGAGAACTTTTTGTTCTGAGCACAGATAACTATTTACGTCTGTCTTGCTCTAATTGCTGGGGAGTAATTCAATGCTGCAGGTGACAAACCTCACAGCTAAAGCAGTAGTTGAATCCAGATGACAGACAGTGGCCAAATCCCACTGAATTTAGTTAAGAAATCATGGAATCATAACATCACAGAATGGTTTGGAAGGGACCTTAAAGACCACCCAGCTCCACCCCCTGCCCTGGGCAGGGACACCTCCCACCAGACCAGGTTGCTCAAAGCCCTGTCTCTGCTACAAAAAAAGGCCACAAAGTCCCAAATGTGCTACAAGAGACAGAGGTGCCTCACATTCTCCCACCTGGAGTGCTAATTCCTTTTTGTATCCCAAAACCTGGGACATTCTCCCTATTCCCATTGCTTGGCTTTCACCTTCCTCTGGTCCTCCTGCCCATCCTTCGTGCTGCATGGACACTGCTAAGTTCTTGCAGCAATCAATTACTTCATCACAACCTCACCTACCACGTCCGCTGTTGTTCAGACAGACTCCAGCCCCGCAGGCCCACCTTTATCCAAGTGTTTTTTCAGCTTCTTTTAATCCTCAGACTTTCATTTTTTTCCCCTTCAGTCACTGGCAACTGATCAATATTCCTCCCAGTCTCTTCATTCCAGCTGTGCCACATGCTCAGGGGTCTCCAAACACCAGCTCCACACGGAGGACAAAGGAAAAGCAAACCCCAAAGTCCTTGCAATTGGCATCAAATACCGTCTTATTCATCACATTTAACTCTGAGAGAAAATTCACCATTTCAGGAGCAGATCTGACCTACACGGGGGCAGAGCAAGCTCTCGGCAACAGCTCCTGAAAACACCCGCGTGGACTCCAACAACATCCAATTCAGACAATTCTTTAATATTAGAGGCAGCATCAATTCAGAGTCAGATTAATTACAACGCAGAGTTGTTCCAAAACACCAGGGAAGGGACAGCATCTGCCCGGATTCAAAGCCTCCCACTTCTCCTCCGAGTTTCGAGAAAGCAGCACTTATCTCTTCTCAGAACGAAGGGAACAGAGCACAAGCCTCTTAAGTCAGAGCTGGTATCTTTGAGTTTAGTAGATCTAAGGGGACTTTTCAATTTAAAATATTGGAAAATTCAATTAGAAAAGTACCTCTTGTGTAACCTTTCTTTTAGATCCAACAACAAGAGGTCACCACTTCTTGCTGCAACTTCAATTTTCTTGCGCTTCTCTCACCCAAGCCGGGGACCAGCCTGACGTCAGACGTTACAAAAGCAGTCAAAGAAACCACAAATCCAGCTCAGACAACTCCAAGCCTCTCTGAATACATTCTTTCTTTGTGTCAGAGCCATGTGTCTGGCAGTACAGTGAAACTTAATTAAGATTACGGTGTCTGCAGGAAGTTCTACGCCTCATTCACTGCTTTGGAACCCCACTGAGAAGCCACCTCTATTTTGACCAACCCTACTTTCTCTTTCCTTGCCCATTTTCATGCTACTCCTACACCTCAAGTCAGCAAAGAGCGTAAGGGAGAGGAAAAACAGAAATAAAATGACCACTTCACAAAGCTGGGAAACGAGGGAAAAATGAGAGAGTTGTAAAAATAAATGAGAACAAGTTGACGTAGCCAAAAAAAAAACCCAAAACCTGCAAGGATTTTGGTTATACACTCTTCCACACACTGGTAACTTTTCAACACACTTTCAGTAATTTTTATTTTCTGATTTACCAGTGGTATAACTAATGAGAAACAAATGATAGAATGAGAATTAAAAAAAAAACAAAACCAAAATGACACACAAAATGAATGGCAATGACCTGTTAAAAAAACCCAAACCCCAAGCCATTGTTAGACAGGAAGGATTTCTTCTCATTTATTCAAAAAGAACATAGGAAAAGAATTCATGTATTCATGTTCCCATATGGTGGGCCCGCTCTTCAGAATATTGACATTAAGAAAATGTACTGGTGGAAGTAACAAGGGCAAAATAACTCTAAATCTGCTATTACTATGGATTTAACAGCAAGAACTAGACTTGTACAGTCCAAATTACTCACACGCTGTTACCTTCTACAGAAGGAAGTGTGACCATGCTTAAAAATTGTTTATCACTTTCAATAGGTTTTATGGAAATTATATATATATACACACCTGCTGGCACCTAGAAGCAGCAAAGAACAATTTACAGAATCGTTAAAACTACTTACACATCAAATAACGGTACCCTTTAATGAAAGGAGACAGATGAGCACAAGAGAAACACGACACAAGGTCAGAGATGAACAACTCATTGATTAGTTTTCATCCTCATCCTCTCAACTACCAAAATCCTTCAAGTAAGCACTTGAAGTGCGTGCGTGTTATTGAAGATGAATTCACCACCTTCGCTTTAAGTGTTCCACCATAGATGGGCTGTGACAATTGCAGCAAAGCCACCGTTGTCATTCCAACCAAAACAAACCCCCCACTAATTAGCGTGGTAACGATGGGCAGCTCACATTGAGCTCATCTCGTCGCCCGCCAAAGAGCACAACCTTCAGATGGTCACCAGCAACATTAACGTATTAGGAAGAAATTAAATCCATCAACTGGTTTCACAGTATAATTACAATAATAACAACAGGCAGATTTATCTTCATTAGACTAAATAAAAATAAATTCAGTAAGCAACAAATCAAGCAGCGTAAAAAGCCTGGACTTCTGGGCTTCAGTAAGCAACAAATCAAGCAGCGTAAAAGCCTGGACTTAACCTGGTCCTCCTCCTGGCTGCTTTGTGACCTTGAGCAAACCAAAGCACATCTCAGTTTTCCAGCCATAAAAGAATAATTCAAATCCTACTGTTTATCAGACGCAGCCAGCGTTACGCTGTCAAGTGTAGGTGTTTCACAACCAACTAACACCCCACAGAGCTAAGTCTACAGCTGTGAAGGCCTGGGAGGAGGAAAAGAATGGATCCAATTTTCCACCCTGATCCTCTCCTAGCAATATTCCAAGCACGTTTCTCCCAAGAGGCTGCGTGCCACGAAGCAGCGCCGCAGAAAACCTGCACCTTCAGGAACTTACCGTGATGACATCGAGAATGCTGAGAAGGCTGTGGACGTTGTCTCCTGCCAGCACCTCCTTCACCACCACTTCTGTCCCATCCTGCCAACAGAGATGAGGAGATCACTGCGGGCTCACAGCTGCAGATCGGGCACGTATGGGGCATCCCACAAAGCTTAACTTGCTCTCATTCAGATGTCATCTACCTTGACTTCAGCAAGGCTTTTGACACTGTCTCCCATAACATCCTCATTGGGAAACTGAGGCAGTATGGGCTGGATGAGGGGACAGTGAGGTGGATTGAGAACTGGCTGTGTGACAGGACCCAAAGGGTAATGATTAATGGAGCAGGTTCAAGCTGGAAGCCTGTAACCAGTGGAGTCCCCCAGGGGTCAATACTTGGACCCGTGCTGTTTAATATATTCATCAGTGACCTGGATGAGGGGACAGAGTGTATCCTCAGCAAGTTTGCTGATGATACCAAACTGGGAGGGGTGGCTGACACCCCGGAGGGCTATGCTGCCATCCAGCGAGACTTGGACAGGCTGGAGGGCTGGGCAAAGAAGAACCTCATGAGGTTCAACAGGGAAAAGTGTAGGGTCCTGCACCTGGGGAAGAAAAATGTCAGGTACCAGTATAGGTTAGGGGTGGACCCGCTAGAGGCAACTACTGAAGAGAAAGATCTAGGGGTCCTGGTGGACAGTAAAATGACAATGAGTAAACAGTGTGCTCTTGTGGCCAGGAAGGCCAATGGTATCTTGGGTTGTATAGGGAAGAGTGTAGCCAGCAGGTCAAGGGAAGTCATTCTCCCCCTCTACTCTGCACTGGTGAGGCCACAACTGGAGTACTGTGTCCAGTTCTGGGCTCCCCAGTTCAAGAGGGACAGGGAACTACTAGAAAGAGTCCAGCGTAGGGCTACAAAGATGATTCAAGGATTGGAGCATCTCCCTTATGAGGAGAGACTGAGAGAGCTGGGACTCTTTAGTCTGGAGAAGAGAAGGCTGAGGGGAGACCTTATCAACGCCTACAAGTATCTCAAGGGAGGGTTGAAGGAGGAGGGAGCCAGACTCTTTTCAGTGGTTCCCACTGAGAGGACGAGGGGCAACGGGCACAAGTTGGAACATAAGAGGTTCCACTCAAATATGAGGAGAAACTTCTTCACGGTGAGGGTGACGGAGCCCTGGAAGAGGCTGCCCAGGGAGGGTGTGGAGTCCCCTTCCTTGGAGATTTTCAAGACCCACCTGGATGCTCCTGAGTAACATGCTCTAGCTCTAGGCAATCCTGCTTCAGCAGGGGAGTTGGACTAGATGATCTCTATGGTCCCTTCCAACTCTAAAAAATTCAGTGAAATTCAGTGAAATTCTCCCAGATACTCTGAGCAGCCCAAAAAGAAACCATCCCCCATTATAGCTTAGATACTTATTTTCTCTCTGCTCTGGTGGAAATGTGCTAATTCAAAGCACCAAAGTTTCAAACCACGATTCTAAAAGTGATAAAGAAACTAAAAGGCAGTTTTGTCCACGGGGAGGTGTGACCTCCTTGTCTTTGCTACGTAACAACCAAAAAAAATAAAAAAATAAAAAAAAAGCTTCCTTCTCTCAGAGCCAGAATGAGCTCCCTTTACTGAGGGGCTACATGTCAAGAGGTAGCAAAAAACAAATAACAGCAAAAGGCAAAAATATACAGAAATCGGTAAATTTCAGATAACTTACAAACACAAAATCCCTGCATTTTCAGCCCTCAGAAAACTGTTCACACGTTAAAGCTACACTCAAAGGTCAGTTAGGATGAAGGGGAGGAAAAAATAAGTCTGAAGTGACAGAAGGAATGGCAGGGGTTAGCACTCAACGTTTGAAGACTCACCCATAAAACAAACCAACATTTCTCTCTTCCCTTTTTACCCAAAAGTGAGTCTGAATCTTCCCCCTCCCAGGCAAACCCACCGACCACCACACGAGAATGTTCTGGAGTGTGGTCTCCCCCTCCCCATACACCTCTGTTTGGGGAACCACCAGCCAAGAGGAGAACCTTTCCTGGCCGTGCAGAACACATTTGCACCCTGTCCTCCCCTAAGAACTACGTGACCAGAGGGTGAGAGGACATTTCAGAATGTCTGATCAGCATCATGTTCCTCTCTCTCATCAAAGACCCAGGGGGGGTCACAGCTAAAAAACCTGATCTTTAGAAATACCACAGCCCTGAAGGGTTGGAAGTAATCCCTTCTAAATCACTATGATTCAAATGTCTAACCTTAATCAATGCTTAATGATTCATGGCAACCTATACGCTATGCCAACAGATTTATCTCAAGAACAGCAGATCAGTTTATTCTTACACTTTCTTGAATGCAAACTTCCAGCCTGCCCTCCTGCACGACGTAGATGCTGTTATCCGGCTGCCCCGGGCGGAAGATGTATTCACCTTCGTGCAACTGCACGTAGAACATGTGCTTGCACAGCTCCAGGAACAGAGGTTTCTCAAAGTGGCCAAGGACCCTGCAGAAAACACCAAGGGAAATCTAAAATCACCACCGCCCTTGGAAAATCCTTCCTAAATTAAAGCCCCCCGGCGTGGAGAGCAGGGGAAGCCAGAGGCAGTTCTGCGCAGCGCAGCAGGAGCAGAACTCCCCAGAGCAGAAGCACAAGAGCACCATGAAATGCTGAAAACTGAAAATACTGGAGTTTCTTTTTTTGAGCAGCACCGCGAGTGACACCAGCTTCCCAAGGAAGCATATCCAGCCTTCCTCAAGCAAACATAACCTTTGAAGGGGAAGAAATACAAAAACCTGCAACAGATTCACACATTGCATGAAAAAAGTTTACCCTTTGGAACTTTCCCTTTTAATACAGCTTCCCTGTCCAGGGAATCAGAACACGTGAGAAATATGGAAAATAAAGGGAAAAATCCCTGTCGTGCACATCCTTGTAAGTTTGGAATATTCCATCTCCTGCAGGTAACGTGCAGCTGGACTCCTGTGATACTGGAACTCATCAGGCAGACAGACAGACAGACAGACAGACGTGCCCTAAACCCGCTCGTTCTGTGCACGGGACAAGAAGGGCCCTTCCTACAGCTCCACCAGCTCCACATTTAACAGCACCAATCAATCAAAATCTACTGCAACATCAATTAGTCATAGGAGACCATAATTCCACAGTAGAAAGTTCAGATGATTTAAATAACAGTTTTATTACAGTACATCTGACCTTCAGGACTGAATTATATCCTAACTGAGAGAAAAATGCACACACACAAACAAAGCCAGAATTACAGGTCTGAGATCTCGTGCTCTTTGCTGAGTCAGCAAAATCACCTTGACTGAAGGGGCACAAAGCCCATCCCTTCCTCTCAGCCCACCAAAGAGCTGGGAGGATTAAGGTGACTTTGATTCTGCTTGCAACCTTTTGAGCCACAGAAATAAAAGATTCTGCAGTTTAGAGAGTTGTCAATATGGAATCCAATTAACATTCACCAATGATGATGCCTTTCTAGACCAAAAAATTACCTGGTATAGTCTAAAATGAATTTTAAAAAAGTACTAACAGAAATCTGTTCATGTTAGAAAAGCTTTATTATCATTATCTCCAAATCAAATTTAGGCCACTAATCTACATCCCTTTTTTTAAAAAACAAAAAAAAAAAAGAACACACTCAACCGTTTTCTTAATGTTTCTAGAAAATTAGAAGTCAGTCATTTTTTCCCCATGCTCAGCTGAACTTTCAGTCAACTGCTTAAAGACTCTGCCCACACAGTGATAAAATTGGTCTTGACTTAAAGGCTTGACACAAACCGCTAAATATGTAGATCGTTTTCACATCCGGCAAAAGCAAAATCCAAGCTTATCTTTCCATTTAACATTACCTAACGTTTTTAAGCATGTACAGGACTTCTGCTGGCAAATGGGAATTCTTTGCATCAAATTCAGCCAGGTCAGCCTCTAGCAAAGAGGGAGGCGGTTCCTTGGGCTGCAGGGTCGGACTCTCCTTCTTGATACGCAGAATCCTACAAAGGAAAACATGTAAGAAAGTTCAGGAATTCTCCTCATTTGTTTTAAGTACGGGCTCTCTGCTGACACCAGAGGCTGGCTGCAACATTAAACACACATCACACCAAGGTACACATTATCTAGTAGATAAAACAGTAGCATTCCACCCTCCTGCCTTTCCCGAGTAAAACCAGAGACTGCGCTGCATAAACCCCTCCATTCCAGCAACTTCCCAGCATAAACCCCTCCATTCCAGCAAAATTCCCAGCACAAACCCCTCCATTCCAGCAAAATTCCCAGCACAAACCCCTCCATTCCAGCAAAATTCCCAGCAAAACGCCGGGCTGAGGCACAGCTGTGAAAAACCAGCAGCGATGGAAAAGCACCATGCTGGGGACTGGTTCCACACCACAAACGAAAAAAACCCCACAAAACCAGCCTCCAGGGCAGGAATTTTCCCCCTCCCGAAACCCCAAGTACCTTTTAGCCAAAGATAAAACCTTTGTCCGCTTCCGCATCCTTTGGCGAGGCACGGTGTTCCCCACCAGGGAGTTTGGAAGCGTTCTAACCTAGGCGGAAATAACGAAGTTATGATGAATTTGGGGTTGGAAATCCATGATCTTTAAGGTCCCTTCCAACCCAAACCCATTCTATGAAATAAAGAAAATAAAAACACTCACTAAAAACCAAAACAAACAGAAAAACCCCAAACCAACCCACTAGTTTCAACCCTGCAAAGGCTCCAGCTCATGGGAACACGAGCCGAGTGAAGCGCTCACACAAAGACCTTGGAGGACTGGAACAACACCTTCTCCAGGAAGAGTTTCTTTCTGGAAAGTGAGGGTATTTTGGTTTTAATAAGCAACTACTGCAGTGGTAATGGATGGTAGAGGGGAAATGACCCTTAACTGTATGGTTCTCACGCAGAAGCACTCAACAACAGGCAGAGAAGGGCATGTTTAGTTTGGAGAAGAGGAGGCTGAGGGGAGACCCCATTGCCCTGTACAACTGCCTGAAGGGAGGTTGTAGAGAGGTGGGGGTTGGCCTCTTCTCCCAAGGGAATAATGACAGGAGCAGAGGAAATGGTCTGAAGTTGGGGCAGGGGAGGTTTAGATTAGATATTGGGAAGAATGACTTTCCTGAGAGGGTGGTCAGGCCCTGGAACAGCCTGCCCAGGGAGGTGGTGGAGCCACCATCCCTGGAGGGATTTAAGAACTGTGTAGGCGTGCTCTAGTGCCCGGGATTGTGGGGGTCTTTTGTGTGTGTGTGTGTGTGTGTGTGGTTGGACTCAGTGATCTCAGAGGTCCTTTCCAACCATGACGATTCTGTGACCTACGGCTCCAGTCCTCCTGTGGTGGTCTGTGATGGGGACAAACCAGGGCTGTGCTCGTTTCTGAGCCGGTGACAAACAGCACCAGAGACACCCAGCGAGGCTTTTGCTGGTTTTGAACAGTTCCTAAGTGCCACCTTCTGGAGAAAGCCAACAACTGCGAGACCAAGAAAAAGATCTCTACTTTCAAAACATGACTAGTTCTCTCTCTGTTTCTCAGGGAGTTGAATCCCAGGAAAAGGTTTCTCTCACACACAAAAAAAAAAAACAAACCACCCAAAACCAAAACAAAACTTTAATTAGTTTGGAGACTCACTTTGTAAGGTTTTACTTTTAGAAAGTAAAATCTTGGTATTTTATCAAAAATACACAAAATACAGTCAACAGCAGCCTTTAGTGTTTTATGTCTTATTTAGGAAGAAAAGCAAGGTCTAAAACCCCAAAGCAACGCTACCTGAGATGACTTTGCCATGTGGAATTCCAAGCATTCTTTACTTTTGTGTGTTACACACAACCAACCCTGATAAAGAGTATTAAGCTGAAGAAGTTGCTGGCAACACACAGGATTTCCTTTCACTGGGGGCTTTTTTTGGGCAAGTCCTACACAAAGGCTGACCTGCAACTCAAAAGCCAGGTTTTGGGAGGCATCTCCTCCCTCCACAACCAAACACAGCCACACAACTGATTATTAAAACCAGCACAGTGACTAATTATTAAGCCCGAGTATTTGCCTTCACCTCAAGAAAGCTCAGCAGTGCGCAAGGCCGTGGTGGCTCACAGGAGAAGTGTTCCTCAGCAAGCAGTGACTAACGAAGGACATTTACTTACCTGTACCTTCTTTTTCTACAGGTGCTGTTTTAAGTGCCCTGGCAGTGTGGGCACACACCCGGACTCGAGCGAGGTGTCCCCAGGGCACAGCCAGGACACCGCAGCTCCACTACAGTCCCCACAGGGGCCAGTCCCGATCCCACCTCGCAGCTCCCCAGGGCTGGAGCATCCATCAGACCCACACCCTGGCTGTGACCCCACAGGACAGCAGGAAGGGAACACTTACACTGTCAAAATAGCCTTTTCCTTCACCAACCACCTGTATCTCCAGATACAAGTGAGTAATAACCATTTGCTACAGTAAAAAGGGGTCAGAGTCCTCACCCAAGTATCATGGAATTGTCAGAGTTGGAAGGGACCTCTAGAGCCCATCCAGCCCAACTCCCCGGCCAAAGCAGGGCTGCCCAGAGCACAGCACTCAGGAGCATCCAGGTGGGGCTTGAAGATCTCCAGAGAAGGGGACTCCACACCCTCCCTGGGCAGCCTCTGCCAGGGCTCTGCCACCCTCACCCCAAACAAGTTCTTCCTCCCATTGCAGTGGAACTTCCCATGGTCCAGCTTGTGCCCGTTGCCCCTCGTCCTGTCCCTGGGAACCACTGGAAAGAGTCCGGCTCCATCCTCCTTCAACCCACCCTTTAGACACTTGGAAGCATGAAGAAGGTCTCCCCTCAGCCTTCTCTTCTCCAGGCTCAAGAGCCCCAGCTCTCTCAGCCTTTCCTCAGCAGGGAGATGCTCCAATCCCTCCATCATCTCTGGTGCCCTACGCTGGACTCTCTCCAGCAGTTCCCTGTCTCTCTGCAACTGGGGAGCCCAGCACTGGAGGCAGGATTCCAGTTGTGGCCTCCCCAGTGCAGAGCAGAGGGGGACAATGACCTCCCTCCACCTCCTGGCCACACTCTGCCCTACGCAGCCCAGGATCCCATTGGCCTCTTGGCCACAAGGGCCCATTGCTGGCTCATGGAGAGTTTACTATCCACCAGGATCCTTCTCCTCAGCAGTGCTTTCCAGCAGGTCCACCCCTGACCTCTATTGGTGCCTGGGGTTCTTCCTCCCCAGGTGCAGGACCCTACACTTGCCTTTGCTGCACAGATTTTGGTATGGGAGGAGTAAATAGGGAAGGCACCTTGGCATCCAGGACCTTCTGCACAAGCTTATCACCAACCCAAACACAAACCCTCTGCCACTCGTGACACCTCTGCGAAGGTGAGTTCTTTTCACCAGGGGGATACTGTCAGTCAGAAAAAGAAGGAATCTCACATTCCACATACACACTGTATTTTGAGGAGAAAGACAGGAAAATTAAACTCCTCAGTCAAACGAAACCCAGGCGATGGGTGCTGAACACCCAGCATGTCTCCTGAGGTTAACCTCATCCATTAAAGACACGTCTGCCTTCAGGTTTCCTCAAGCCTTCTTGTGGCAATTTCCCAGCATCAGCCACTTGCAAAGAAAAAAGTAAAAAGCAAGCAAAAACCAGCACTAAATATCCAAGAGGCAGCCATAGGCTTGAAGGATTTAACCAACTGATGCAGAAACAGACTCCTGACTAATGGAAAATTCTTGAGGAGACCTTCCAGAATAACAGGGCAGGAACAACATTGGCAGAGGACCCTGAAGGACAGGTAGTTATTCCTTGTGAGAATCCAAAGCAAAGAGGTCAATCTTGGGATAAACAGTCTCTGATGAGACAGTTTGGTGAGTCCTACTTGCAATTCAGTACAAGGGCTTCATAGGCTGAAGTCCTTGGTGCTCTTCACAGGGAGAGGGCAGAAAGGTAAATCTGAGGATCTACTCCATGGACAGATTCACAGGGGAAAGGAGGTGCCAGTTTTGAATTTAACAGGAGTTAAAGTCATTATCTGAAAAGGACAATCCTGAATATGGGCACTGAATATCTCAAATATAATCCTAAATACTGAGAAATAGGAAGGGGGCAGACTCTTCTTAGTGGTGCCCAGTGACAGGACAAGAGGGAAGGGGCACAAACTGGAACACGGAGAGTTCCATCTGAACACGAGGAACTTCTTTGCTGTGAGGGTGGCAGAGCCCTGGCAGAGGCTGCCCAGGGAGGTGGTGGAGTCTCCTTCTCTGGAGACATTCAAACCCGCCTGGACACGTTCCTGTGGGACCTGCTCTGGGTGGACCTGCTTTGGCAGGGGGTTGGACTGGATGATCTCCAGAGGTCCCTGCCAGTCTGGGATTCCGTGTAAGACAGATTACTACAGGTATATAAAACCCTTCAACTCCATATTGGAGTTAGATTTCCCCTTACCCTCGGAGTCTGCAAATATTCTTGAAAGAGGAAAGGTTTGGCCACAACAAGAAGCTGTTGCTGTTTCATCAGCAATTCAGGCAGAATCGCAGGAGCTGTGAAATATCCCCAAAATTCCAGTGAATTTTTTGAAGGCCCTGGGCCATGCTAAGCAAGTGCAGCATTGTGAGTTTACAACATCTCCCAAACTGGATTTTAATCTGTACTTCCCCCTCGCCGCTTACCTTTCTCATGATCTTCCGCCCGTAGAACATCACTTTGTCTCGTTTGCGAAACCGGTACTGAGGGACGTGGGGCTGGAGTTGTTCTGGAACAGAGAAGGGGCATCACATCAGAACCCATCCACAGGTCCACGCCGAGTGTCCCGGTTTGAGGTAAAACCAGATCAATTTTGTGTTCTGTAACTTTGCATTTTAGTTAGGTCTTTTCTAACTCTCTGAAATTAACAGCATATTGTGGAGAAAACTGGTCCTTCTCAGAGGGATAAGACCAATGTTTGTGCTACATGCCAGGGAATGGTATGTAGAGAGGCCCTTGCTTATACTTATTGCTCTAACAACCAAGGGCAGCCAATTTTCATTACTTGCCCCTTAGAGGGTCGGAAACGGAAAAACGTAGAGGGGTCACATCTGTGGGGAGGAACGGACAGGACAGGTGACCCAAACCTGACCAACAGGGTATTCCATCCCATCTGCCCCATGCTCAGTATAAAAGCTGAGGGATCAAAGGGTCAAGGCTCTTCCTGCAATGGCCGACGTCCGAAGAGGACCCTGTCTGTTCATCTGCCTTTGATCCCCATGTGTTCCTGACTCCAGAGCTGGAATCCTGCTCCTGTCCATCACCGAGTCCAGGCTGGGACTTCCCCAGTGCCTGCTGGTGACGGGACTGTCATCCTGGGAGCTTGATACGTTTTTGTATATGTGCTGTATCTATTTCATTATTTTCTTCTCTTTTATTTTAATATTATTTTTAATTAAAGTAGTTTAGTTAATTCTAAACTTTTCAATCTCCTTATCTCTTCCTCTCCTCTTTCGGGGGGGGGGAGGGGAAGGGCCATCTGTTGGTTCAGTTGCGGTGATTTCGGCTTAAACCACGACACTGAGGGAAAGAAAACCCAGCTCAGGCTGTCAGTGTCACTCCCTCCATAACAGCTCCGGCTACCGAGCGTCGAGCTCTCATGGCCAGCCTTTGGAATTTAAACCCACACATGACACCTCCTTACCCAACCCTGGGGAGCCAAACCAGAGTGGGGAAGAGCTGCCTTGAGGCTCTGTCTAACCACTGGAGGAGATAAAAGGGCTCTCCAAATAGATCCAGGGATAAAGTAATCTTAATCTCACAAAGAAAACCTCTAATTCACCTGGTTCTCCTTACTCTAACAGGGAAATGGCAGCAGGGTTGAAGTTATTTGCCTGCTCACTGAGCCAGCAATGTGTCCTTGTGGCCACGAGGCCAATGGGATCCTGGGCTGTGTAGGGAAGAGTGTGGCCAGGAGGTGGAGGGAGGTCATTCTCCCCCTCTGCTCTGCACTGGGGAGGCCACAACTGGAATCCTGCCTCCAGTGCTGGGCTCCCCAGTTCCAGAGAGACAGGGAACTGCTGGAGAGAGTCCAGCGAAGGGCACCAGAGATGATGGAGGGATTGGAGCATCTCCCTGCTGAGGAAAGGCTGAGAGAGCTGGGGCTCTTGAGCCTGGAGAAGAGAAGGCTGAGGGGAGACCTTCTTCATGCTTCCAAGTGTCTAAAGGGTGGGTTGAAGGAGGATGGAGCCGGACTCTTTCCAGTGGTTCCCAGGGACAGGACGAGGGGCAACGGGCACAAGCTGGACCATGGGAAGTTCCACTGCAATGTGAGGAAGAACTTGTTTGGGGTGAGGGTGGCAGAGCCCTGGCAGAGGCTGCCCAGGGAGGGTGTGGAGTCCCCTTCTCTGGAGATCTTGAAGCCCCACCTGGATGCTCCTGAGTGCTGTGCTCTGGGCAGCCCTGCTTTGGCAGGGGAGTGGGACTGGATGGGCTCTAGAGGTCCCTTCCAACTCTGACAATTCCATGATTCTGTGATTCCATGACTGATACTAAGGCCATCACACACTAGAGAAATAAAATCCTCGAGCATCCTGCACCTGACAGTTACGAATCCCCTGTTCAGGCCTGGGTCAGTGAATCAACACAAGTTCTTCATCCTTTTAAAGCTCCCTTCCTTCAAGAACCACTAGCTTCACAACAAGCAATTATTACGAGCTGGCATAGAATCTACCATATATTATTACAAAATACTGAAGATAGCTGAGAAAACTGTTTATAAAAAATACATAATTTTTTTTGAGTACTTACTAGACTGTTTCACTCTTCTGTAAACGACAAACACAACAATTGCTATCAGCAGTAACGCAACTGCAGCTCCAATTGCCATCCCCGTCAGCTGTGAGAGGAATTGAGAGGAAACCAGTTAGTAAATTCCAAACCTGGGAATTATTAAGTACTTTTTGGAGGGCTGAAGAACACCTAACTCAGTAAGATGTCTAAAAATCCAGCATATTCATAAATACTTAATTTTTCATTAAAACATCACACATGCAAGAAGCTGAAACCACATCAACATCTCACTTGTAGGCTCCCATGCAAAAAATTCAGCATTTTTGCCCCTCAAGACCAGTGAGCTGATCACCTCCACGTACATGGGATGAAATAACAGGAATTAATTCCTGCCCCGGGCACAGCGCCAATGAAAACACAAACACTCAGACTGCGACTGTGACTTAGCAGAGTTCCTAGAATTTAGGAGAAGCTCCACACTATTGATGCATACGCAGCCCTCCATCCCTCTGACCAAAGCTCCACGTTACCATAGTGCTCTGGATCCTGTCCTCTATGAACTGCAGAATTTGGGTTCCACCCGCTGCTGGCACAGCCTGGAACCAAACGGAAGGAGAAATTAATTTCCCACAACTGGCAAAAACCCTCCATAAAAACATCTCCCCACCCAGCCCGGTGCACACAACACAACTTGGGTGTATTTTCCAGCTACAACCCACTTTGCAAACACAAAAGACGCCGTGGAGAGGGGTCAGTACTGGAGTTCACTGGTGTGAGCTCAACACATTCCTAAATAGTCATAAACCAGGGTCGAAACAGCGAGGTGATAACTTTTTTGATGACTCAATGTTATTCAGAGCAACAAGGACAAGAGCTGAACGTAAAGGACATTATGAGATTGAGAAAATACGTAATGAAATTAATTCACCATACAAATAGAGCTATGAGATGGGAAAAAGCTCTAACCTCAGGTGTAGAGTCCTGGGGCCTGAGCCCACTGTTGTTATTCAGGAAAAAAACTGGGAGTTAAAGTATTGTCTCACAAAGGCCAGCTCAAAACTTACCAGAATGGGGGGAAAAAGCAAACTAACTATTAGGAACAAGTAGGAAAAAAACGAGTACAAGGACAGCTACGTCCCCCTGTAAGTCTTGAATCTTACAGATACTTGAATTTAAGTGCTACACACAGTTCTGGTCCCAGTTTTTGCCCTCAGTTCCAGACCTGATGACTTCTTAATTTTTAGCTTTGTCACAAAGAGAAGAATGAAGCTCACACCGAGAGTCACCAAACTAGTTTCTCTCAGGAAATTCATTCCAGTTCTGCAGCACAAGGAAAGCTCCTGCCTGACCAGTCCAGGCAAAGGGCTCCCAGTCTCCATTTCTCTCCTTTAGTCGCTTTAACACCGCACGTTGACAATTTATTTTCCCAGCATTAGTCAAACTAGTTCTACCACTGCTTTTACCAGACTATTATCAGTGGGATTGTTGCAGAAAGTCCCCAAAAAATTAAAAAAAAGAAAGTTGAAAATTTGCTAGGAACAAATACAAGACGTACTGGTAAAACTGAGCGAGTTGTTGGTAGAAATCTATTGTGGTCACTTAATTTATTTCCCCTTGACAGCGGCAGGGACACGCACAGTTCTGCTGCTGTCCAGGCCTGTGGGATCTCAAATAACATCCAAAATAGTAGTTGCCAGCTGGCACTCCATCGCTGCTCCACCAGCACTGGCACCAAATTCACGAGCGAAAGAATAAAACGCACGTGCACAGAGCGAGCCCCAATGCCTCCCCACGGAAAAACAGTGAGGGAAAGCAGAAATTCAGACCTCCAAGAAAAACTGAGAGGTTCTCGCAAGGTTTCTCACCAACCCCAGTGAAAATGGGATATTCTCAAGCACGGACAATCCTTGTGGAAAAGCTGGAGAGATGCAAGTGGTTGTTGTTGGGTGACAGCCCCTGGGAGAGGTGTGAGGTCACGGTGAAGTCACCAGCTCTGCAGGACCCTCCTGGGCAGCCCGAGCCCGTGGGAGCTCCCTTTGCAGGGTGACAGCCAGCACCCACACTCGGGGACATCACAGGTGCCTTACCCAGCCCCAAACACTGCCCGGACATAAACATGTGTGGAACAACCCTGCAAAGACCCTCACTCCATCAGAAAGGTTGGAATTTCACTGAATTTCACTGAATTTTTCGAGTTGGAAGGGACCATAGAGATCATCTAGTCCAACTCCCCTGCTGAAGCAGGATTACCTAGAGCGTGTCACAGCATCTTACTCAGGAGCATCCAGGCGGGTCTTGAAAATCCAAAAAGAAGGGGACTCCACACCCTCCCTGGGCAGCCTGTTCCAGGGCTCTGCCACCCTCACTGTGAAGAAGTTTCTCCTCATATTTGAGTGGAACCTCTTATGTTCCAACTTGTGCCTGTTGCCCCTCGTCCTCTCAATGACGTGCAAGGAGTACCTATTAAAAAGCATTTGTCTGCTTTTTCCAATGATGTTGACATTTCATTAGGAAAATGAGAATTAATGGTAATTAACCAACTTGTGCCTGTTGCCCCTCGTCCTCTCAATGACGTGCAAGGAGTACCTATTAAAAAGCATTTGTCTGCTTTTTCCAATGATGTTGACATTTCATTAGGAAAATGAGAATTAATGGTAATGGTAATTAAAAAAAAAAAAAAATACAGCTACATAAATAAAGCGCACGCTCCCCCAGTGTCCCAAGTGCAGAACAAGCAGCTCTGCTGGGAGATGAACAACTCCACCAGCTCCACAGGCAAATAGGGAGACGTTCCCCGGGCAGGGAGGGGGGGGGAAACGCTTTCCAGCACTGAAAGTGGGGCCTTGAAATTGGGGGGGCCCCCCCCCTGAACATGGGAGTCCTCCCAGCTCCCGGGCACACGTGTCCACACGCCTGTGGGCACTGCAGGCACTCCAGCTTCCCAAAACTCTTTGGCCCAAAGGCTAAAGCTCTGATCAGGAAAGGTCCTTTCCAAGTAAAAGCATCCAAAGACGTCACCCGAACGTTATCAAATGAGGGAGGTGTTATGGTTTGAAGAAGCCACAACAATTTATCCTCATTTAGACGATTATTCTCTCACCCGATGAGCCTTCCCCTCCCGGGAAGGGGAATAGGGAAAAAGAAGAAAACCCAAGAGTGGAAACAGAAACAGATTTAACAGAATAAGACTAGATAGCTAACATTAATAATACTAAAGAACAAATATTGATCCTGGCACCACTATAAAACATACAAAGATTATAATTAGCCAGTTCTATCCACAGGAAGCCACGCACTCCCAGCCGATGTGGGACCCTGCGAGCGCCACGGGGTCGGGACGGAGGGAAGGGCTCAGGGTCCGACACCGGGGCAAGGAGTTCTCAGGAGACAGAGTCCCTCAGCAAACTTCCTAATTTACATGGAATGTGACATTCATGGTATGAAATAACCCCCTTGGCAGCTTGGGTCAAGTGCCCGGGTCTCACTCCTCCTCATCCCCGCACCCGGGGAGCTTGAAAACACCGAGACCTTGAATCCCACATCCCAGAGCTGGTGATAAAGTAAATATTTTCACCAATGCAGACACCGGAGTGTTCTAACAGCGCAGCTCTCCCAAGCCTTAGAAGAGACCTTACTGAAAAGTTAAACTCCTGAGAGATAAGTCAATGCTGTGTGGCTCACCCCAGGCCAGCGCGGGGCTGTCAGGCTTCAGGAAAACACTAAGGGGGAAATAAATCTGTCAGAAGCAAGAGCAGAGCGACCCTACCTCCAGGCTGGTGCTGTTGGCGTCCTCCTCCTCCTCCATGGCGGGCAGCGGGAGCTGAGGGTCGGGGCGGGCAGAGCACAGACCGTCAGGAGATGAGGAGACCCCGCACTCCCGGCGCCCACCGCCCGCGTCCCACCCCCCTCTCCCGGCCCGGCCGAGCGCCACGACCCCGGGGAACGGCGTCACGTCCCTCGGCTCCGCGCTCACCGACAAACCCCGGCGAGGCCGCGGCTGAGGCGGCGCTACCGGGACCGGTGAGTGCTCCCCGGGGGAGCGGGGGGGGCAGGACCTCGCTCCGACCCGACAGACCTTCTAGAGACCTAGACCATCTCCAGAAGGTCCCAACAACGCCCTGATTCCGTGACACCCCCACCCGGGAGCGCGGCCGCGGCCCCTCTGCGCCCCCCGGTCACGGCGGCCGGGCCCTCGCCCCCTCCCGTTAACGAGACACTGGAAGTTAATGGGCAGCCTCCCGCCAGCCCCACGGGCACCGCCACCCCCCCCCACGAAGCGGACCCGGCCCCTCACCTGCCGCCGCGGGAGCCGCCCGGGTCAAAGGTCACCCCCGCGCCCGGGGGCGGAGGTCGCGGGGCCAATGGGAGCGGGCGGGGTTGGCGTGTGGGGAGGCGGGAGCGCCCTGAGGTGAGGGGAGCGGAGGCGGTGGCGGTGCGGGAGCGGGCTCGCCGCGCTTTGGGGTAGGCCGCGGGGGCCCGGCCATGGGGCTGTTGACCGAGCTGGCCCGCGGCCTAGTGCGGGGCGCCGACCGCATGTCCCCCTTCACCAGCAAGCGCGGCCCGCGGACCTACAACAAGGGCCGAGGCGCCCGGAGGCCGGGCGTGCTCACCTCCAACAGGAAATTCATCCGCATCGAGCAGATGGTGCCGCAGTTCATCGTCCCCGACCTGGAAGGCTTCAAGCTCAAGCCCTACGTCTCGTACCGCGCCCCCCTGGGCTCCGAGCCGCCCATGACGGCCAAGCAGCTCTTCACCGAGGTGGTGGCTCCCCACATCGAGAAGGACGTGAAGGAAGGCACTTTTGACCCCAACAACCTGGAGAAATACGGCTTCGAGCCCACGCAGGAGGGCAAGCTCTTCCAGCTCTTCCCCAAGAACTACGTGCGGTAGCGAGGAGGGAGTGAGACCCGGGGGCTGCTGGGGCGCAGGGGGCAGAGCATCGCCGTCCTGGGAGACACAGCCTGCACCAGCAAACGTGGGACAGCTATTAAAAGCAAATCCTTCCACTTTGTCTTTCTGCAGTCTCTGATTTTAAACGTTGTGGGGAAATGAGGGGTTGAATTCCCAATCCTGGCTAAGGAGAGCGTTACTCGTGCCTCGCGCTGTGCGTGTAGTTGTGTTGTGTGAGCACACGGGTGTCCAGACAGGAGCTGATTGACCAGGCGCTGACAATTAGCAGGAGGCAGTTTCTTTCCAGGCTGCTGAAACATCATTACTTCCTTCTGGGAAGCAATTTCTGTTTTCTGGGAAGAAGAGAGGGCACATCTGATCTCCTTGGGAGAGTCTGGCATTCCTGGCTGTGGAGAGCTGGCTGCTGCAGGCCGGCCCCAGTCCAGGAGGGCTGCCCCCCCCCCAGGGAGGGAACCCCTCGGTGATTTACTCCCAGCCCCAATGACGTGTTCCCCCAAACCAGGAGTGAGACCCCCAACAGGCCAAACCAAGGCTGCACCCTGAGTCCTCTCTCGGAGAGAATTGCGCCTTACGTTGAATGCCACCATTTTTCCAGACTTTCCCAAGCCTTAAAGCTACTCTTTCTTTTAGAGAAAATCAAGATACAGTCAATAGGCGCACTTTGTGTCTGTTCCTTAGTGCAGCTGCTTGAAGTTACGAGATAACTTTACATTTGAAATGTATCTTAAAAATTGATATCTTTTGACATGTTCCTAGAAGATTCTTGCTGTTTATGAAATTAAATGGATACAAGTGACACTTACTTACACAGTCGTGTGACACTGGTTAAAGTAGAAACTGCTAAATTCCAAATGTCTTCGGTAATAACATGTTTTCTCTGACACCCAAGTGCTGGAGTCTTTTGAGAAAATTATTCCTCCGTGCAATAGTTGTGTCCCTCCCAAGAGGTACTTGGGGCTTTATTTTCCGTGAATTTTTTTCCAAACTGCAAAGCTTAAGCATTAGGGAGTTAAATTGCAGTGAGAATGTTCACTTTTGGAGTAAGGAAGCACGTTTACTGTGTTTTCTGTGAGCATCCGGCCTGTAATGAAGATTGGTGGATGAGTCCTTAAAGTGGTGTTTAAAAAATATACCTATTTTCAGGTTGCTTAAAAAAAATACTTATTTTCAGGTTGTTTAAAAAAACCACCTATTTTCATGGCTGGCTGGGGCCGTGCTGGCGGGGAGGGGACGCTCAGCACAGAGGGTCAGGAATCAGGGCAAGGGAAGGGGCAACTTTTCTAATTAATTTAGCCCAACCTGTGTTTTTCACTTATTTTCAGCTCAGCAGAATAAGGGTGATACAGAAGTAGTGTTGTGCCCTCAGCTCTGGGTGCTGCAGGTGGTGCTTCCCCCCTTCCTTTCAGAGGTGTCGCTTTTTTAGGTCCCACCTGGCACTTCCCAGAAGGACCAGCCCTTCAGGAGGGGGAGAGGTGAGCACGGGGCTGGAGAGTGGGAGGTCCCGTGCCCTTGGACACTGATACAGCTTGGTCTTGAGTGAGTCTGCTTCAAGACAAGGAGGCTTGAAGGCACTGCTGAGAAGGATCTGGGGGTCCTGGTGGGCAGTGAACTCTCCATGGGCCAGCAATGTGCCCTTGTGGCCAAGAGGCCAATGGGATCCTGGGCTGTGTAGGGAAGAGTGTGGCCAGGAGGTGGAGGGAGGTCATTCTCCCCCTCTGCTCTGCACTGGGGAGGCCACAACTGGAATCCTGCCTCCAGTGCTGGGCTCCCCAGTTCCAGAGAGACAGCGAACTGCTGGAGAGAGTCCAGCGTAGGGCAACAGAGATGATGGAGGGATTGGAGCATCTCCCTGGTGAGGAAAGGCTGAGAGAGCTGGGGCTCTTGAGCCTGGAGAAGAGAAGGCTGAGGGGAGACCTTATTAATGCTGACAAGTGTCTAAAGGGTGGGTTGAAGGAGGATGGAGCTGGACTCTTTCCAGTGGTTCCCAGGGACAGGACGAGGGGCAACGGGCACAAGCTGGACCATGGGAAGTTCCACTGCAATGTGAGGAAGAACTTGTTTGGGGTGAGGGTGGCAGAGCCCTGGCAGAGGCTGCCCAGGGAGGGTGTGGAGTCCCCTTCTCTGGAGATCTTCAGGCCCCACCTGGATGCTCCTGAGTGCTGTGCTCTGGGCAGCCCTGCTTTGGCAGGGGAGTGGGACTGGATGGGCTCTAGAGGTCCCTTCCAACTCCAACAATTCCCCGATTCCGAGTCACTGGCTCTGTGACACTCTTCAGCCTCACTAGCCTCAGACTGTTGCCTGCATCTCGTCTCACACAGCAATAAAAAAGCCAATTACTACCTTTTAAGAGAAGAGGCGCAGTCCAAAGCTGTGTCGCTGGAGGATACACCCTCGGCCTTCCCGCCCAGGTGTGAGGGAACTGGATTGTCTGCTCCGTCTCCCCAGGAACGGCCGACGCCACCAAACGCCCTCAGAGAGATGGAGCCATCACAGGACGAGGCAGAAGGTCCTCAACAAGGACTTTTTAAAAAATCAAAACAACGAAGGAAAATAAACCACTTATATTGATTTTATTTTAGAAACATCCAAAAATAGGGTGGTTTTGTTTGTTTGTTTTTAACAAAAGCTCTTGTTGACAATACTAATACGAATCTTCAGGTAACAGCGCTTAAGAATGTTTTCTAAAATGCACATTCACCCTTGAAAAAGGCGTTTTGAAGCAGTAAAATCCTCTCCTGCTGCCCCTCGCCACAGAGGCAGCGCTGGTACAGACAGACCTTGTTGCTGGTGTTTCTTTTCCTCCAGGAGACTAATTCTTTAGGACCCTCAAAGAGAACCCACGATAGCCAGAGACGTTACTTACCTACTTTAAGCTGTTTTTCTGTTTCTAGGAAGAGAACAGAAGTGTTCCAGAAACAGTGGTTTTGCTGATACTTCACAGTGAAAAAAGAAAGCTAATGGAGCAACCATGAGAGATTCCGCAGCCATTCCTGGAGGTAGTTAGGGCAACGCTGGAAAGATTTTGGTTTCCGTACTATTCCGTAGTATTTTGAACTTTGAAAAATGTCAGGAAACACTGCTTGGACTTTTTTGGAGGTTTTGATCTTAAAGCTGTTCACCTTTACGCAACGGAAAGATCTCGACTTTGGAGCTAAACCTACATCTCAATGAGTTTGCTACCAAGAGGCCGGGAGGGGTTGATGGTGGCACTAGGACACAGCGGGGCTCATGACACCGTTTCCACTAAACCAGGCTGTGCCCTGCTTGGAGAGCGACGGAGCGAGATCACAGCCAGGTGAGGAGTCCCGTGTCAAAATCAGACTGTGCAAATCAGACCAGAACCCCCCCAGGAAAGGCCCTGCTCGGAGCTGCTGTCACTCAGACTGGATTTCCCTCTGAAAAAGGACTTCTCTCCCCCAACGAACCCTACGGGCACGTCACACTGTCAGTATCTGGACCATCTAAGCACCTTCT
>NW_015090961.1:455057-466150 GCF_001431845.1 Calidris pugnax | reverse complement strand
AGAGAGACAGGGAACTGCTGGAGAGAGTCCAGTGTGGGGCAACAGAGATGATGGAGGGATTGGAGCATCTCCCTGCTGAGGAAAGGCTGAGAGAGCTGGGGCTCTTGAGCCTGGAGAAGAGAAGGCTGAGGGGAGACCTTCTTCATGCTTCCAAGTGTCTAAAGGGGGGGTTGAAGGAGGATGGAGCCGGACTCTTTCCAGTGGTTCCCAGGGACAGGACGAGGGGCAACGGGCACAAGCTGGACCATGGGAAGTTCCACTGCAATGTGAGGAAGAACTTGTTTGGGGTGAGGGTGGCAGAGCCCTGGCAGAGGCTGCCCAGGGAGGGTGTGGAGTCCCCTTCTCTGGAGATCTTCAGGCCCCACCTGGATGCTCCTGAGTGCTGTGCTCTGGGCAGCCCTGCTTTGGCAGGGGAGTTGGACTGGATGGGCTCTAGAGGTCCCTTCCAACTCCAACAATTCCCCGATTCCGAGTCACTGGCTCTGTGACACTCTTCAGCCTCACTAACCTCAGACTGTTGCCTGCATCTCGTCTCACACAGCAATAAAAAAGCCAATTACTACCTTTTAAGAGAAGAGGCACAGTCCAAAGCTGTGTCGCTGGAGGATACACCCTCGGCCTTCCCGCCCAGGTGTGAGGGAACTGGATTGTCTGCTCCGTCTCCCCAGGAACGGCCGACGCCACCAAACGCCCTCAGAGAGATGGAGCCATCACAGGACGAGGCAGAAGGTCCTCAACAAGGATTTTTTAAAAAAATCAAAACAACGAAGGAAAATAAACCACTTATATTGATTTTATTTTAGAAACATCCAAAAATAGGGTGGTTTTGTTTGTTTGTTTGTTTTTAACAAAAGCTCTTGTTGACAATACTAATACGAATCTTCAGGTAACAGCGCTTAAGAATGTTTTCTAAAATGCACATTCACCCTTGAAAAAGGCGTTTTGAAGCAGTAAAATCCTCTCCTGCTGCCCCTCGCCACAGAGGCAGCGCTGGTACAGACAGACCTTGTTGCTGGTGTTTCTTTTCCTCCAGGAGACTAATTCTTTAGGACCCTCAAAGAGAACCCACGATAGCTAGAGACGTTACTTACCTACTTGAAGCTGTTTTCTGTTTCTAGGAAGAGAACAGAAGTGTTCCAGAAACAGTGGTTTTGCTGATACTTCACAGTGAAAAAAGAAAGCTAATGGAGCAACCATGAGAGATTCCGCAGCCATTCCTGGAGGTAGTTAGGGCAACGCTGGAAAGATTTTGGTTTCCGTACTATTCCGTAGTATTTTGAACTTTGAAAAATGTCAGGAAACACTGCTTGGACTTTTTTGGAGGTTTTGATCTTAAAGCTGTTCACCTTTACGCAACGGAAAGATCTCGACTTTGGAGCTAAACCTACATCTCAATGAGTTTGCTACCAAGAGGCCGGGAGGGGTTGATGGTGGCACTAGGACACAGCGGGGCTCATGACACCGTTTCCACTAAACCAGGCTGTGCCCTGCTTGGAGAGCGACGGAGCGAGATCACAGCCAGGTGAGGAGTCCCGTGTCAAAATCAGACTGTGCAAATCAGACCAGAACCCCCCCAGGAAAGGCCCTGCTCGGAGCTGCTGTCACTCAGACTGGATTTCCCTCTGAAAAAGGACTTCTCTCCCCCAACGAACCCTACGGGCACGTCACACTGTCAGTATCTGGACCATCTAAGCACCTTCTAAAGGTACACACTAGGTGACAGGTGGCACAGCAAAGCCTCTGCATGCACAGTGGAGCCACAACACACGGGCTTTCCCGAGATGCCCAGGAAATCTCAGCTCACACCCCGTGTCTACACGTAGCAGCGCAGCCAAGTTTGGTTTGTGGTGGGAAGAGAACAGGCTTAACAGATCCACGGTGGAAACGCAAACCAGCCTTGAAGGGATTCAAATACAGGGCCCAAACAAGCGGCCGCTGCGAGGAAGGCTCTCCTGCTTGGAGCTAGCACATCAAGGGAAAACTAAATCAACGCGTCTGTGCTCGACCACACTCCTCAAAGCAAAGCCTTTCCTCAAGTGCCGAAAATAAAACACCGGTAATTCCATCAGTATCAGCCTTAAAGGACTCACAAGCTCAGCGAGAAAACTGGCAAAGCCCAGCAGAAATCAGAGAGGGCAGAAGCTCCGCCGTCGCTCTCCGCACACAGGAGTTTCCCACCCCCCTGCCCCAGGCCTGGTCAGTGCACGCCCTGGGCTGCTCCCTCAGAGGGAGAGGTGGTACCCGCCGTCCCCGAGGGGCTCGCCAGGCTCATCTCCCACTTCCAGACGTGGAGGATGTTGTCATAGAAAGAACAAGTCGCTACGATGCTCGTTTCTTTGGGGCTGTCTAGAGACCTGGCTGAGTCACCGCTGCTCTCCAGGCCCACCCCATTGGGTCTCCGAGCGCCCAACTGGGAAGCCCTGGGTGACTCGGGGTCTCCCCCTCGCTCAGGGCCCCCCGACAAACCCAAACTCCCTTTTAACCCAGGGCCCCTACCCAGGGCAGCAGCCCCAGACTGCTTAGGACCCCCCTCTGCTTTGGGTGGCGAGGCGGGGCCTTCGCTCTCCTCATCCAGTACCACATCAAAAGTAGCTGTAGGAGACTCGTAGATGATCTTCAGGTTCTGGACCTGCAAATTCAGTCTCTCATCTCCTTCCTCTGACCTTCCCTCCAGCTCCTCCGCAGAAGCAGAGTCCTGTGTCGCCGTCAGGGAATCCCTGGGGCACAGCCTCGACCAATCAGCCCCGTAGGCCAAGGAATTGTGCAAGACATAGGACGACAGGATGATACATTCCTCCATGTTCTCCGCTAAAAAAAAAAAAAAATAATAATAATAATACTGAAATGAGTAGAAATCAGGTTGTGAAATGGTTTGTTGCAGACTGCTCAGAAGCCATTCCAGCCCTGCCAATGTCCTACAGGAAGACAATAACCTTCTCTGGTTATTGCCTTCTCCACAAGAGGCAAATGTTCTAGGAGAAATGAGGCACTGCCTCTCCTCACCATTTTTCAGCCACCACTCACGACCCTTGGTTTTCCCTGGCTCAGTAAGGAGACAGGAGAAGAGCGTTTAACATCCATGAGGTTTAAGACCCTCATTATTCAAAACAGCTAATACAGCTCAAGAAAGACAAGACAGATGCCACAGTGATCCCCACGGAGCCAGAAATGCAGCCGGTGAGATCATCAGACCAGGTTCTGCTTATTAATAACTTGCAGATGTGTTCTTCCCGTGAGCTGTCAGTATTTGACTCTGATATTAAATGGACATCGAGTTCCTCCCTTCCCTCTACAGCAGAAATGTTACCCTCATTTCGCAAGCTGTGGATCTGCCCAAGGCCTGGAGAAACCCAGGAAGGCAACCATTTTATGCAAGATTGCATTTGTAATGGAGATGCAAACAGCTTTTCATCATGTAAATACCTTCTGATTCACACCGAGAGCTTATTCGGGTTATTCTCGATTAACCAGACCGCACGGCGCTTCCTTTTGAGGCAACAACCAATTCAGCAGCAGGTCAGTGCCTTCTGCTGACAGCACAGCATCGCCTGACACTCGGGAGAACCTCTGTGACCCCCGGAGATGGACACAGACCAGAAAGGTTGTGTCACCAGGGAATGCCTCCACACCAAACCAAACCAAACCAAACGGGCTTTCTTCCCATGGACAGGAGTTACAACACTCGGGAGAACCTCTGTGACCCCCGGAGATGGACACAGAGCAGAAAGCTTGTGTCACCAGGTAATGCCTCCACACCAAACCACACCAAATGGGCTTTCTTCCCATGGACAGGAGTTACGAGAGATTTACACCTGAATCAGGAACAACCTGTGTCAGGAACAGCGTGGGGAGTAGGGCCCGAGAGGTGATTGTCCCCCTGTACTCGGCACTGGTGAGGCCTCACCTTGAGTGCTGTGTCCAGTTTTGGGCCCCCTACCATAAAAAAGACATTGAGGTGCTGGAGCGGGTCCAGAGAAGGGCAACAAAGATGGTGAGGGGTCTGGAGAATAAGTCTTATGAGGAGAGGCTGAGGGAGCTGGGGTTATTCAGCCTGGAGAAGAGGAGGCTGAGGGGAGACCTTATTGCTCTCTACAACTCCCTGAAAGGAGGGTGTAGAGAGATGGGGGTCGGTCTCTTTTCTCAAGTCACAGGCACAGGACAAGAGGAAATGGCCTCAAGTTGCCCCAGGGGAGGTTCAGGCTGGATATTAGGAAAAATTTTTTCACTGAAAGGGTTCTCAGGCATTGGAATGGGCTGCCCAGGGAGGTGGTTGAGGCACCATCCCTGGAGGTGTTCAAAAGCCGGGTTGATGTAGTGCTGGGAGGTCTGGTTTAGTGATGATGCTCCTTGTTTGTTGTGTGGGTGTCTATTTTTGTCAGTTGGGTTGACGGTTGGACAAGATGATCTTTAAGGTCCCTTCCAACCTAGAAGATTCTGTGATTCTGTGAATAACGGTGGTGCCTTTGCACAAACCGTCAGGCCAACAGCGAGGACGGGTCTGGGAAAGCTGGAAAACCTCAAGGTGGAATGAAAATCCATGGCTGTTACCCAACACCAAGACCTTTCCAGCGAGCTGGGAGCTGGGGCTCCCCCGTGAACCCAGCGGTGGGAAGGGCAGCTCTGTCCCCCTGAACACTCACCCATGCTCCCGCGGCAGTCCAGGATTTTGAAGCCGCTCTGCATGCAGGCTGCCAGCAGCACAAAGTCACAGCTCGGGTGCCACTTCAGCCTCCAAACTCCCCCTTCCACGTGGGTGTCCGCCAGCGGCTGCTTCATGTTCCTGGTGTCCCACAACAGCACGTGCTCGTCGTAGCTGGGGACACATTGCAGATCAATACACAGACAAGCAGCAAAGCGGCGCGACAAGCACAGAGAAAAATCAGGCTGTATGGCATGGTCTCCACCACAGTGGCTTTGGGAAGAGACCACCTCTTCAGCAGCAGCACGTTCAAAATGCCAGAGGAGGCTGGTCACACTAGTGAGGAGCAGCTGGAAGGGATTTACCTGCCGGTAGCCAGAAGGTTCTCCCGGTGGGGACTGCACTGAATGCTGCACACCCCCATCGAGTGTCTGCAAAAGAGGGAAGAGACAGCAATCTGTGATCTGAGAAGGGATTCTTCCTTGAATGTCAAGGATTTTTGCTCCCTATTGCTGCACGAAGGGATCTCAGGAAAAGAGAGTAAAGTGAACTCAAATTTCAGACCACAGAGGCAGAGTTCCAGCTACACAATCCAACAACCTTCCCAGGGCAAAGCTTCCACTCACACGCTCTCTCAGCACAAATGTTTTCTAGTAATAGTTGTACCATAAACTGCTGTTCAGAGCCCCTAAGAATTTCAGCACAACTCCATTCCCAGGAGACTTCCCTCCCAACACTCATATTTCCATAGCAATAGTCCCCAGTGTATTCTAAGGTTACATACAGAATGTCACTGGAGAGCTGTGCATATTGTTTTAATCATATTCTAAAAGATTATGCCACCAGAAAAAAAGAGATTACTTCAAATGAGTGAACGGAGGGGCACAAAATTTTCTAAAAAACATTCCATAAGATACCCAAACTTAACACACAAAAATTCCCCAAATAAAAGTGTAAATCAGGATCCTTCTTTTAGCAAGAAGCTACCGCCATCCTCACGTGTGGAATGAGCAGTTGGTTTAATACATTGAAGGACACAGAGAAGAAAGTTTCAACCTGAACTTGTCCTGATGAATAAACCTAACAGCTGTCTGCAGTGCCCGAGGGAGGCAGGAACAGGGCTCTGCTGTCACCACACACCTCGGGACGGGGCACGGCAGCAGCGCGTGGCCACAGGCTGTGGCTGTAGGTCCAGCTGCAGACACTCACCTCTTGCTGGTGAAGACTGGAGTCTCTGGGCTGCACCTGGTGTCCCAGCCCTTCAGCAAACTGTCATCGCCCCCTGCACAAACACAGACCATCCTTATCCCCAACACCATCGGCGCAGGACACGCAGACAACACCAAACCGATGCTTTTCCACCCCAGGATCCCATAGCATTTAACGGACAAACCAAACCTCATTCGAGGCTCATCGTCCTCATCACCACGGGAGAGACCCACACTGACAACACCCTCACTTGCTAAGCAAACAAAAAAATTAAGACAAAAAGACTGGACTCTAGAAGCTCTCCACTCTCTTTTGCACACCACAAGAGATTATCATTGACAAGCGGCTGAATATGAGCCGGCCGTGTGCCCAGGTGGCCAAGAAAGCCAATGGCATCCTGGCTTGTATCAAAAATAGTGTGACCAGCAGAAGCAGGGAGGTGATTGTGCCCCTGTACTCAGCACTGGTGAGGCCACACCTCGAGTGTTGTGTCCAGTTCTGGGCACCTCAATCCAAGAGAGATCTGGAGGTGCTGGAGCGAGTGCAGAGGAGGGCAACGGAGCTGGTGAGGGGGCTGGAAGACAAATCATATGAAGAGCGGCTGAAGGAGCTGGGGCTGTTTAGTGTGAGGAAGAGGAGGCTGAGGGGAGACCTCATCACTCTCTACAACTTCGTGAAAGGACACTGTAGAGAGGTTGGTGCTGGTCTCTTCTCACAGGTAATTAGTGACAGAACGAGAGGGAACGGCTTCAAGCTCCAACAGGGGAGGTTTAGATTGAACATTAGGAAAGAATTTTTCACCGAAAGAGTGGTCGGGCATTGGAACAGGCTGCCCAGGGAGGGGGTGGAGTCACCATCCCTGGCTGTGTTTAAGGGCCATTTAGATGCAGTGCTGAGGGACATGGTGTAGGGGAGGACTTTGTAGAGTAGGGGAGATGGTTGGACTCGATGATCCCAAGGGTCTCTTCCAACCTCAATGATTCTATGATTCTATGATCTTTTTTTGCCAAAGTACAGTTTAAAAGGCACAGTTTCTCCTAATTAACTCAAATCACTTCCCACAACCAAGAAGCCTTTTACCCCTAGCAGAGGCCCCAACTCTTTCGAGAGGTGCGACACAAGCAGGATGCACAACCCAGGGAAGTAAAATCCCAAGGAACACCCATCCCTAAACAAGGTGCCCCCTCCCCAACGCCCCCTAATGATATTCCCAGCCCTTACAGACCTGAATACACAACATCAGTGTCCCAGTAATTAAAAGCAGCAATCCAGGCCTCAAATTTGTGAGCTTCCCACTGGTTCAGGACATGCACAGAAGGAGCGGATTCATCTACGGAGAAGAGATTGAGCTTCCCCTCTGAATCACTGCTGATCACTCTCAAAGGACATCCGCTGCAGTGGAATACAGAGAAAACATTAGAAATTACTGAAACCTGTGCTCTAAGAAGGTGTTAGAGTAAAAAAAAAAAGCAGCCAAATATAGACAGATAACATAACATAATATTAGAGAGGTTTGATTTAAGTAA
This sequence comes from Calidris pugnax, assembly GCF_001431845.1. Classification (NCBI taxonomy): domain Eukaryota; kingdom Metazoa; phylum Chordata; class Aves; order Charadriiformes; family Scolopacidae; genus Calidris; species Calidris pugnax. Next base: position 458,776 of record NW_015090961.1, on the reverse strand, counting down.
ACATTGCCAGAAAACAGTAGTACAGCGGAAGGAATACGTGAATTTATACGGTTCTTCTCAGCTTCAGCCCATCTCATCTTAAAATCATCTACTCTGGTGATCCCCATTCCCTGATCTCACAGGGGGAGCAAACCCCTCACGCTCACGAGAGGGGAAGAAAACCAGCCTTGGGTCTTTCTTTCCCCTAGATGCATAACTTGACTTCTCACATGCTTGATATTACATCAATAAACCATGTGAAGAGGGATTTTTATTTTTTTTTTTCTTCCAAGTCAGACTGACAAGGACTTGTCAGAGTCTCCTCCCTCTTTTGGAGTCTGAAGGAATGGTTTATTTCCCTGCTGTCACAGCCACCTGAAGCACTGGCAGATCCTGACCTTTCCTGCTCTCTTCCTGGGGCACGGGACAGTTGCAGTTTCTGGACACAGTGGTCTTGGAGCACTGGCAAAAGTTTTGCAGCTCACAGTACACAGATTTTCTGACATCCCCTGACATAAAACAGCTTTAATTAGCAAAAGGTACTAAATACTTGCCCTATAGCATTAAGCACGCGACTGCCCGATTCCCCCAGTTTCCAGCCTCACACCAGAGGCACCACTCTCTGCTTTGCACTTAACTTACAGAAAACATATTCCCTACCTCCTTCAAGGTAGGGCTAATTCATGGCATTTCATGCAGTGGTGCCATTTCTGAAGTCAAACGTACAAGCATTCACAGGAGGAAGGAGCCACTTCCCAACCAATTCTCCTGTTTCTCACTAACCCACGTTTCAATTTCCTACACATGCTGTTATTAGCAGTTCTTAAGCAGAACTTCACAATTTCAGCCGTTCTAAGAGCAGAGCTGGAACCAGTGGGTCCATCTGCATCCCATTCTGGTCCTTCCTTTCAGCAAAGGCAAGAGGAGAGGTGTCCCTGGCTCACCCACCACCATTCCCCAGAGTACACCTCACATTTGTTGTTGGGTTAAGTCTCTGTTACAGCGGCCACAACACGTGCTCTTGCTCCTTTGTCACCCTTCTCTGGAAATAGTAACTTCCAGAGAAGGTGCAGGGAGAAAGACAGGACCAAGAAACTCTTAAGCCACTTCACAAAAAACCACCAAATTCATCAAAGTCCTCAACATATGCCTGAAAGCTGTCACACACCCAGCGACCTCCACCCCCAGCCCTGGTCTCCCATCCTCACCATTGCTCGCGTCCCGTGGACCAGTCTAAAGACAAGGCCAGACGCTGCGCCCCGAGATCGACCCTGAAGCACGGCTCCAACCTGCAGCTCTTCTTCTACTGGAAAGAAAAGGGGTGGGTTAAGGCTGGGAAGACAGCAGGTCCGTACCACCATGGGTACTGCAGGTGCTTTCCAGAGACCCACGAGCACTTCAGGGTCCTACAATGAAGAGACAAAACGTCCCATGGCAACGTGCAATCACTCAGTCCTGGCTGATGGTTAAATACACACATCCATGAGATCCCCACCCTCTCCTTCCCACCAAATCCCCCTTAAACTTTGCTTCTTCTCAATTAATGACGAAGTGCAGGAGAAGCGATGACCTGAATGCTGAATTCCCTTATAGATCCACTTCTGCTTTCTTCACCCTGTGGGGATGGCTCTCCTGATGACTCTCTTCTCTCACCAACCCAAAGACACGACACCCCTCTCCACAACTCTTCCTTCTTTTTAACAATTTTGCATCTTCTGCTGTGTTCACCCATTAATCCATACTCTCAAGACACAGTTCCCAGGTTTTGCTTCTGCCCCCCTCATGCCTCTCATCTCCCACGCTCTGCCCAGCCAGTCCTTCTGGTGCCACAAACAAATTTGTGGGATTTACGAGAAACATCATCAGAAGACAGAAGTAGTCTTTAAAAAGCTACGCCCTGGAAACCACACAGCTTCCCTACAAGTCTCTGAACACCGCTAATAAATCCAGAGGAGTATTAAATCTGGGATAAGCACGGCTTCAGCAGCAGGAGGTGTTACAGCCACCTACCTCGCTCCCAGTCAGGTGGCAGAACTCTACGGCACCCGTCGAGTTCGCGATGCCAACCATGGGGTGTTCTGCAACGGGAATGTGGCACCTGAAAGATCAAGTCAAACAGGTCTGGAACGTCCATCTTCCTTGTATTTTAAGAGGAAAGCAAAGTTGTAACTTTTATTCCAGGATGCACGAGGAGAAGGTACTTGATCAAAAAAATCTCATGAAGGAAATCTAAGACTCCTCAAGTTTCCACAAACCTGAGTAAAGGGGACTATATACAGGGGACATGTACTAAATATTATTATATAAATAAAAGAGGTCCACAGTCAGTGACCAGCAGAAGAGCATAACAGAAATGAGCACAACCTTTGCTCACTGGAGCAGAGAATACTTCCCCCCAAGAAGCCAGGGACAGGTCAGTGAGTAAATATTGCTGTTGCTGCCACACCGACAGCCAAAAAAAGGACCCCAGAGGGGCAGATCACAGCACCGTGACCTCCACGCCTGGAGGGACCAGCATTACCATTTGATGTCCAGGATGGCAGCGGTGTCAATCCTCTGGATTTCGGTCAGTGGGATGTAAGGCTGCTCCTCGTTGTAGTGATACAGGTAGAGGCGGCCGGTCCGGTCACAGGCCCCATTGCTTCCTCGGGAGTCGGTCTGCATCAAAAAGTGGGAAGAAAAGAATAAGTTTAGCAGCAATTCTGCCTCCCCCAGCACTCTCCCCACCCAGGATCTTACCAGGACCAGCCGGTGGGAGCAGGGCAGAGGGCTCCTGCTTGTCAAGTCCCTCTCTTGGGGGATTAAATTCCCCCACAGCTCCCTCAGCCCCAGCCACGCTCCCCGTTGGGGCCTGCTCAGCCCCACATGCTGTGGCCACCTTGAGCCAGCCCAGCTGGGACAAGGCACGGCCCCACAGGACCAGCACTGAGGTGGCCGGGGGGGCAACCAGCACCTGGCTGAGGCCACTGGTGATGGCTGAGGTGGCCAGCGAAGGGCAGGAAACCACCTTGGGCCTGGCTGAGGGAGCTGGGGCAGCCAGGGGCGACCCTGGGCCGAGGTGGCCAGCGAAGGGCAGGAAACCACCTTAGGCCCGGCTGAGGGAGCTGGGGCAGCCAGGGGTGACCCCGGGCCCAGCTGAGGTGGCTGAGGTGGCAGGGGCAACCCCGGGCCCAGCTGAGGTGACTGAGGTGGCAGGGGGCGACCCACAGGGCCGGTCTGAGGCAGCCGAGGATGACCGCGGGCCCAGCTGAGGTGGCCAGGGGCGACATTGGGCCCAGCTGAGGTGGCAGGGGCCACCCCGGGCCGAGATGAGGTGGCCGGCAAAGGGCGGGAAACCACTCCAGGCCGGGCTGAGGGGACTGGGGCGTCCGGGAGCGACCCGGGCCCAGCTGAGGTGGCCGGCGAAGGGCAGGAAACCACCCTGGGCCCGGCTGTGGTGGCTGGGGGCCACCCCGGGCCGAGCTGCGGTGGCCGGCGAAGGGCGGGAAACCACCCCGGGCCCGGCTGAGGGGGCTGGGGCGGCCGGGGGCGACCCCGGGCCCGGCTGAGGCGGCCCGCGAAGGCGGGAAGACGTCGCCGGGCCCGGCCGCAGTGTGCCGGGGGATACCGGGGGGTACCGGGGGGTGGGTCTCACCGCGGCGGGCGGGCGGAGGTGGTAGGTGCCGCAGGCCAGGATGCTGTGCCAGCCCTCCACCGGGCACCACTCCACCGCGTCGGCGCTGAACTCCGTGTCCACCACC
>NW_015090961.1:438504-455047 GCF_001431845.1 Calidris pugnax | reverse complement strand
CTCCGCGGGCGGAGCTGCCCCCGCCCCGCCCGGTCCCGCCGCTATCCCGCGCCGGGCTTGTCGGCACAAGCGGCTCCCGGAGGGGGTGGGTTCCCTCCTTCGGCGCCCTCGGATGGGGGTGATCCCGTTAACTCCCCCCAGCGCCGCCTCCAGAGGCCCTGCAGCTCGGACCCCCGGGAGGTGACCGGCTGCCTCCCGGTCGTAACCCGGCAGCTGTGGTTAGAGACAAAACCGGCATCGGTGTTCCCTCGGCATCCTCCCTCTTAAAGACCATCCTCTCATCCCCGTGCTTCATCTCTCTTCCAGAGCAGAGATGTGGTTGTGTCTTCTCAGAAGCTCAGAAAGTTTGTGTCCACCACTAAGCTGCGTGGAGGGAAGGGATGCCATCCAGAGGGACCCGGACAGGCTGGAGAGGGGGGACTGTGCCAACCTCATGAAGTTCAACCAGGCCGAGTGCAAGGTCCTGCACCTGGGTCAGGGCAACCCCAAGCACAAATCCAGGCTGGGCAGAGAATGGCTGGAGAACAGCCCTGAGGAGAAGGACCTGGGGGTGTTGGTGGATGAGAAGCTCAACATGAGCCAGCAAAGTGCGCTGGCAGCCCAGAAAGCCCCCTCCACCCTGGGCTGCATCCCCAGCAGCGTGGCCAGCAGGGCGAGGGGGGGGATTCTGCCCCTCTGCTCCGCTCTGGCAAGACACCCCCTCCCTCTCCCCCCAGTGCTGCCTCCAGCTCTGGGGCCACCAACAGCAGAAGGACAGGGACCTGTTGGAGCAGGGCCAGAGGAAGCCAGGAAGATGCTGTTGTGGGGACAGACTGAGGGAGTTGGGGGGGTTCAGCCTGGAGAAGAGAAGGCTCCAGGGGGACCTTAGAGCCCCTTCCAGTCCCTCAAGGGGCTCCAGGAAAGCTGGGGAGGGACTCTGGATCAGGGAGGGGAGCCATAGGACAAGGGGGAAGGGTTTGACACTGAAAAAGGGGAGATTGAGATGAAATGGGGGGAAGAACTTCTTTGCTGTGAGGGTGGTGAGAGCCTGGCCCAGGTTGCCCAGAGAAGCTTGAGAACCCCCATCCCTTGAGGGATTCAAGGCCAGGTTGGAGGGGGCTTGGAGCAACCTGGGCTGGTGGGAGGGGTCCCTGCCCAGGGCAGGGGGTGGAACGAGATGAACTTTAAAGGTCCCTTACAATCCAAATCGTTCTATGATTCCTCATTTTCCCATCACTCATCTTTCTTTGAGAGTAAAGATGTGGTTGTAGCTTTGCAGAATTCCCCTATCCTGGGAACAGGAAGGATCCTATTCCCTGCCCTGAGCCTCTCCCCTTTCCTCACAAGGGTCTTGGAAAGCCAAGACTCCACATTCAGGATGAGGCACACAGTGTTTATGCCCTGGTGCTGGTCTCTGCTCTCCCATCCTGTCCCTGGGCCTGCTTTGCTGCTGTTCCCCAAGCAGAAATTTCTACAGGACTGTTTCACAACCCAAAGGTCTTGTTGCTGATTGAAAATACTCAGCCATGAGCTCTTCTTTTGATGTTTTCCCATAAGCAACACCACATTTATTGACACTGAATTTCATCTACTATTCTGCCTCATAAGGTCTTTCTGCAATTCTTCACTCAGCCTTTATTATATTATTACACTGAATAACCTCATCAGTGGATGTTGTCACCTTCCTGGTTCATTACTTTTTCCCAATAATATACTGGGCATCCAGCTGTTGACTTCCCTCCACCAAAAAAAACCCCATCCCTTTAACTCTTCCTTTCCCATGTTTTAAACAGCTGTTTGTCCACATGATGATATCCCCCTTTTCCCACAGCAGTTTTTTTTCCCATTAAGTGCCTTGAGCAAAGCCACTTTTTTGGAAGTTCAAGCAGACTGTCCCAACCAAAGCCCCTTTATCCCTTGCTTGTTGATGCCACTAAAACAATTCCAACGGAGTTTTGAAGCATGACTTCCCCCTACAAAAACTGCACTGACTCCTCCCCAGTTCTTAGCCATTGATGCTGCACCTATGAATCTGTGAAGTGCCAGTGCTGTGCTCACCTGCCCGGATTTGCCACATCTGCCCCGAAACTCCCTTCAGCAGCCGCTGTCACCCTTGCTGTGGCACCAGGGAGATGTCACCACTCCAGCTGGGAGCTCGGCTCACTCATCCTGGAGCTCCCTCAGAGCCGTAGGTGGCACCGTCTGGTCCCAGCAACTCGTTACTGCTCATTTCATCTGAACTTCAATCTCTCCTGAAAGCACTTCAGTTTTTAACAGATTCTCTGTTGAGCTTTCCCACCCAACACACAGGCAAACAATTCACTTGGGGTCCTTCTGCTGGGACTTTACCTTCAGGTCAGACCTTCCCTTTACTGTCCATCACGTCAGACTCGGGCAGTCTCCCTGCTCCTCTTGTTTTCAAAATTATTTGTGCAAGTTCTATGAATTGAATATTCTTCATATTCCACTTTGATTTACTTTGCTTTTGGGGTTTGTTATTTTGTTGGTTGGTTAGGGGTTTTTTGTTGGTTGGTTTTTTATTTGTTTTGGGGTTTTGTTCTGTTGGGTTTGTTTGGTTTTGGTTTTTCGTTTGGTGGTTGTTTTTTTTTTCCTACATTTCACCTGCCAAATCTTATTCTTCCCATCTTCTACACTTGGACAGCAGATTGGGTTTGTTTGGTTTTGGTTTTTCGTTTGGTGGTTGTTTTTTTTTTCCTACATTTCACCTGCCAAATCTTATTCTTCCCATCTTCTACACTTGGACAGCAGAGCAGTTTATAAAGGTTTTCTTCTTACTCTTACCCCGCCCACAGCTCTTTAATAGCACCAACCTCCTCTTGTCCTCTCAACATTTTCTCCCAGCCCCAAGGTGGTGTCTGACACTTTCTCCCCAGCACCTGCAAGCACTTAAGTCTTTCAGCTGCCCCTTTTACATAAAGTTAAATCACCATGAGCAGAGGAAAACTTCAAAGTATAATCTTATGGGTGTATTAAAGGCTCCAATATCAGAAGGGAAACACTGAGCCCTGCGATACGTGATTTCAGATTTTGTGCTCCTTAAGCCATCCATGATCTTTATTGGTCTGAATTGAGGCTTGGATACTGTGATGGGTGATACCACCCTGCTTTGACAGGAAGGAGCACTCAGGGGAGTATCAGCCCTTCATGGTGTTTCCAGGGTGTGTGCACCCCTCTCTCACAGCCCCCACCAGCAACACGGGGGGTTCCTGACAACAGCTGGATTTGCCACTTTGCAACTGTGACAGAAACCCTTCTCCACCCTCCCAAAGGTCATGGAAGCCCACAGGGTCCTTCTGGAACTGATTTACACCAGGCAGATACTCACCCATTCCTGGTGACTCAAGCCCACCCCATGTAACCCACCAGCAGGAACCCTTCAGGCACAGATACCCCCATCAGCTGCACAAGCTGCCACGTGTGTTCAGAGGGACACAGCAGCACAGGCGGTGACAAAGCCAAGCCAGCAGGACTGCACCAGCCTCCACAGCCAAGTTCTGTCTCCCAAAGCTCAGGAACCAGCAGATCCTCAAGCAGCTCGACAGGTGCCACGGCTCAGAGACAGATGGCTGTGCAGAATGCCCCCATCCCAACCCACTGCACTCCTTCTCTCTCTCCACAGCCCAGCAAGTGGGACCACATTTCCCCATGAGAAGTCTTCTAGAGCTCCTCTTCCCAACAGATGTTCCTGTCTAGGAAACCTGACTCCTCAAGCCTTGTTTTGGTCCACAGGTAAGTCAGGGTTTGGTCCATGGGTACATCGGGTTCAGAGAAGCAAGGAATGAGAGATACAGACCCAGGGCATTTTCCTTAGATGGACAGTATCTCCATCAGGGTAAATCCTTGAGGAGTCAGCTCATTTACCACAGGCCTCCTTCAAGATAAACGACCACGTACTCTAACCCTGTGCTGTTAAATACTTGTCCGTGTGACGACATCCACATCAGTCTGGTTTTGTTGAGAGGAAAGGAGGTTCTTTACAAGAGCTTCAGCCCCCAACAGACCACACAGGCTGCGTGAAGCCTGTCCTGAAGGAGCCTGAAGCTGTCACGTCCAAGTGTAACTGGTTCCTTTCTGACACACCTTACAAAAAGGGAAGATCTTGAATTTACAAAGATCTTCTGCCGGAATGATCACACAACTCTCCACAGCAATCGGGGAAATCCATTCTGCAGCAGTGACAGTCCCCAGGACCTTTCCAAGAGTCACAGCACCTGTAGCCACTTCCCTCTCCAGCACAAGAACATGGGTTACGGCGCTGAAGTCAGAACCTGTGTTATTTTTCACCAAATACTTTGCCTTTTGGGATGCCTGGGCAACTTACTACTTTTCATTTAGTTGATGGTCCAGCAGATCTCTAAATTAGCACATCTTTCCTCCCCACCTTCATCCCTTCCTCCCACCCCCTCCTCTCCCACACCCACTGGGATCAGCATCACCCCGAGCACCCTCCACACCCCAGTTCTGCAGACTCTTTAGCGGGAGCCTCACCCTCCCTTCAGTCCCTTCATCTGCTGCTCAAGAGGAATCCACCCACTGCCCCACCAGGGCTTCACCTCATTGTCCTCACTTCTTTGTCTTCATTTCTCCTTGCAGCAACACCACAAACACTAGCACCCACCCTTCTCCCTGCTCAGTGCTGCAGAGGTGTTTAAATGCTCTAAGACCGCACTTCACTTCGTTAAACACAATTCTTTGTAACGCAACGAAGAACTGCTGTGATAAAGAGCAGCCAATAAAAAGGCAAGAAAAAAAAAGAGAGTCAATACTTCTGCCTTTTTCAATGGATTACCTCAAATAAAAATATTCTGCGTGTCTCATTTTATATTCATCAAAACTTTACAGTTCATTTAAAGCAAATAATTGAATGTTTCTTTAAAAAAAAAGTATCCCCCATTACAGGACAACATGATCAGGTCCTGCTTGACTTCTTCATACTTCAGGGCATTTTAGGCTGCCTGAAGAGACAAGTTCCAGTATAACCATGATTTCAGAGTTGCAGCTTGACATTGTGGCAACCAAGTGAACTTCCAGCGGAAGCTTCACACGTTCTTTGTTATTTCCCAAGATGCTTAAAGCCAAAGTACAAAAATCCACCCAAATACTAACAATTAAGAACTTCATGTGCAGATACTAGAAACATATTACTGGAAGTCCACAGCAGTTTGATTTTTCTAACAAATTGAATACAAGCAAGACCAACATTGCAACATGAAGTGGCAAAGCGACTCCTGATTGAAAAATTAAATTCTTAATGGCCTTAAAAAAAAAATAAAAAAATTAAATACCTATTTCACTAAGCACTCTGAGAACAGCTCTGCATTAAGCACTCAGCAGCTCACATTCCTCTACTGCAAAGTAAGACTAACACCTGGCACTAAATTATCCATTGAATTCTTCAGGAAACTCAGTTGATATTCCTTGTATTTCTAAGGCAAAAATGAAAAGGAAAAAAAAACCACTCAGATTATACCTCACAAACTGAATAGAGCAGCAGGCGTGTGCTCTGCACGTCAAATCCTCCTCCCATCCTGTTTTACTTATTAATATATATAAAAAAAAACTTTTCAAAAGTGATTCTTGGATTGATGGCATCTCTTTTAGAAAAAAAAAACGATAAATAACTCAAATTACTAATTATTAGATCATTTAAACATACCTGCACATCACTGAGTACTTGCTAAGCTCACGGGGAAGCCACATTGGCAACCACATCCCCAGAGAGCTGGCTACCTGAGCTCCCCTACTGCTGCTTCATGTACAAAGGTTTGATATCCTCGAAGCCAGTGGGTGAAGCAGGGTCTCCAGCAGCCTCCCCTGAAGGCAATGCCGCGGCGTGGCCTGTGTGCACCGCTCCCAGACGCTCCGCTCCGGCTCCTGCTGCACTGGCTCCTACCCAGTCGGGTATTTCCACCATCTGAGAGTGACTCTGAGCTCTGAGAGCAGCTGGAAGGGAACGGGAGAAAGCCAGAGAGCAGACAACCATTCATTCCAACCTTTACTTTGTTTGCCTTTTTTTTTTTTTTTTTTTTTTAAATATAACTTCCATGCAGAGTTCTCCAGAGTAACTGCCGATGTCGGAGCCTGCCTTCTGGCCTTGGCACAGCCACAGATACTTCTAGCCACATGGGAGGAAAAGCTTTTGCTACATGACTTTTTTTTTTTTCTTTTTAAACTTTTAGGCCAACAACGTGTTCTCATCTGAACATTACAGTTAATGAGTCCTATCAAGAATTTCTAACAAAAACTGTACATGAGTTTACAAACGTATTAACATATAAATAATGAGAAGCTTCCTGCCTGGAGCCTCCACAGTAGTCTTTTTGCTTGAGAATATAATACTGGAAGGGTAGACCCGATCCCTTTCCACAGCACCAGTCAGAGCTGGCTCAGTCCAGTCAGCCGTTCTGCTCAAGCATCACAGGGTTTGTTTTTTTTCTTCTTCAGTGCCTCTGGCTTCACTAAGCAGTCTGTCATTACTGTGCAAAAGCAAGAGTCCAATGCCTTTGAGAAGGAATCCTGCTGCTGAGAGGCCTCTGCCACCCGGTCATCGTTCTGGCCCAAGCTCTTGCTGGAAGGTCCGTTTCTTCTCCCGACAGTGTTTCTTGTGAGCAGGCCAGTCCTTCTGCTGGCATTGGGACCCACAGTACCTCGCTACCTGGCATCGGCCACAGATGTTGAATTCACGTAACTAGGAAGAACACAAGACAGCGTTAACGAGCCTGCTCAGGGCCAAGGGGTGCCCAGACATCACTCCCCAACTTGCTGTACCATCCCGACTTTTGCACCCATCACAAATGGGCAGACCCCACCAGCAGCATCAGACTATCAGAAGGGTTTGGAGTAATCATAGAATCATAGAGGTTGGAAGAGACCCTTGGGATCATCGAGTCCAACCATCTACCCCACTCTACAAAGTCCTCCCCTACACCATGTCCCTCAGCACTGCATCTAAACGGCCCTTAAACACAGCCAGGGATGGGGACTCCACCCCCTCCCTGGGCAGCCTGTTCCAATGCCCGACCACTCTTTGGGTGAAAAATTCCTTCCTAATGTTCAATCTAAACCTCCCCTCGAGATCTCTCTTGGATTGAGGTGCCCAAAACTGGACACAATACTCCAGGTGTGGCCTCACCAGTGCTGAGTACAGGGGCACAATCACCTCCCTACTTCTGCTGGTCATGGTATTTCTAATACAAGCCAGGATGCCATTGGCTTTCTTGCCCCCCTGGGCACACGGCCGGCTCATATTCAGCCGTTTGTCAATTAGAACCCCCAGGTCTCTTCCCTCCAGGCAGCTCCAGCCACACTGCCCCCAGCCTGTAGTGCTGCAGGGGGTTGGTGTGGCCCAAGTGCAGGACCTGGCACTTGCCCTTGTTGAAACTCAACGCACTCGTTGATTTTGCAGTTGCTCTTGGAAAGTCATATTGACTTAAAAGATAAAATATTCAAGCGCCTGACATTTGTTCTCATTGAAACTCAACGCACTCGTTGATTTTGCAGCTGCTCTTGGAAAGTCATATTATTGACTTAAAAGATAAAATATTCAAGCACCTGACATTTGTTCTCGCACTGCTGCTGTTTTGCCAACTGAAGCTCTGTTTTCAGCTACTAACATCTTAAATTCGGCAATGAGGAGGAGGGCTGCACCACCAAAGTCATGGTTATGCAGGAAGCTCTCATGTGCAGACCCAAATAAAAGGTAAAGCTCACTCTTTATCAAACAGAGGGCATTTAAGATCATTTTTGCAAACATTTCTTTTCCCAAAGGAAAAAGTGGAACACAATGATTTTAGCCTACTCAGCATTTGTTATGGCAAGAAAAGCCCTTTTTATTCCCAGGTAAGAACATCTGACAGAGGCACAGCCCTGGATGTCTTATTCTCCGAGGATGGGTGTTGCTTTGTTTCACCTACCTACAGCAAAGAACTAGCACCACCTTTCCCCACAGTTCTCCCCTAAATAAAAGCCACTCAAATTCACCCTCTTCTCAGGAAAGGTCAAGCATTTTTTGATTCCACCTCTGCCCAAAACCCCTTACAATGCTTTCTCCTGTCCTACACAGCTGCTCTCTCATTCCAGCTCGGACTCTCTGGGGGAACGCTTCCACCTGGCTTTCCTACACTTTGCAGAAATCACACTCCTCCCAATAAACCAGTAGGTCATTTCTTGTTCCAGTTCTGAACTACATTCTCTCAAACTGAAAATCATCACAGGGACTGAAGATTCATATCAAAGAAAACCCAACTTAAAAAGAATTAGTGCTTTTAGCAACTGAATGGCAGGTGTAAAGCTTCACATTTGAAGGAATAAAGCCCTGGCCACACAGCGTAGCCCGAGCCATTACACACGGACGTCCAGCTCCCCCAAACACACCTGTTTTTCGATCATTGTGCACGGGGGGTAGTGACATTCATAGTATGTGCATGAGTTCTCCTCCTCCTCCACAACGTCCCCGTTAGCGTTGTAATAGCGCGTTACATTCAGCACAGGAAACTGCTCTTCTATAGGATCTGTAGGGAGCTGCTGGATCGCCAGCCAGTACAGACTTTGTTCCCTGCAAAAAAAAAACAAGTACAAATTTGGTCCGTAAATTCATAACAAGCATACAAGGAAACCCATTCCAAATGTATTAATAAAGTAAGTAGAGTTAACATTGTATTTAGCCTGTTAAGCCTCAGGCTATACATACACTTCATATAATGGATATTTTTAGGGTTATTTGAGCCCAAATGCAAAGAAAGTTTAAAAGTATCTATCTATAAACGCTTACAAGCAGCAAACCTATTTCTGTGTAACTGGCTTGAAGTCTGTTTCTTGTTCTTGAACTCCCAGCACCATTAGGAGAATTGCTGGAGCACCACTGCCATTCACTACATCTCCTCAAAAATCACTCTAACAAGCTCCAAACACCCCTATTTCGTGGGTGCTGCAAGCATTTCAAGAGAAGTGTCCTGGGTGATGTTAAGTCTGTGGTTCTCCCACCAAAACCAAACATGCCTGTGCTACATCAGAGATTAACCAAATGTAACGTTACAAGTTTGATGTGCTTTGAGTGCAACACAATGAGTAGGAACTTCCCACAACCTACTAGTGAAAGGAGATGGGAGCTGATCCCAGGAACTCATTCTGGTTTCAACCCAGATACACGATTACAAGTGTGAGCATTTTGCCACTGTTGGCTTCTACAGGTTGTGTTACAATTTCGGTGCCTGAGGACAAGAGCCACAAGCCAGCAAGATCTGCAGGCTTCACTCAGCATGCCCTCATGCCACTACTCAAGTGGAAGGGAGCACAGGCTTCCTGCTCCACTGCAGTGACAACATCTGGCACTGCAGGATCTCTACAGAATAACACCATGGCCCCTTCCCAGCCAGCACGAACAGCATTAGCTCTGCTCCCCAGGGGAGGAAGCTAAGACGCATAGCGATGTGTGAAGTAGCCAAGGTCAAATAAAAAAGGCTCTGCCAAGATGAAAATCCCTAAAGAAGGCAACAATTTAAAATCTTTTCAATTTTTTTCAATGGCAAGCCCCTGCCGAATATTGCCATACCTTTGTTTACTAGAGATTTCTTCAGCTTTGGGTTTCCACCCCCAAGGAACCAGGCGCAGATTGTCCAGGCGGTTGTCCACTGTCACGGAATTCAGATGCACCACCTGAAACCCAGGAGCAATCCCTCCCCGGTGTCTCTCCCTGGAGGAAACAAAAAGCAACCTGAAGGTCAGTAATGAACAAGACTCCACAGCTAAAAAAGCAAAGAATCATACTAATTCCAGAAAACATGCTGCGTTCGAGCCTGCTGTCTGTCGCTGAAACAGCCGCAGTAGAACATGGGTTGCCAACAGACTCTGGTGGCTACTTTGGATATACCTCCTGGAACAAGTCTCTTCTGGGACTGACTTATTTCCATTATAGGTGGGCTGAATCAAAAGACAATCATGGTATATTTTAATTGTAAGAATATTGCAAAGTGAGTTCTAGAGACTACCACTCTGGTTACTGCAAGAGCCCCTGTGTAATGACTATATTCCGTGGAGCAGACTTGAAAGGAGGCAATACTGCTTTGTTATTTTAATAGGAAATTCTATCGGACACATTTATGCCTGTTTGGCACCGGGGTGAAGTCACAGAGTTTGTTATTTATGAAGAAATGTCTCTTCACAAGCAACAGGACAGAGGTTTCACCACCCAGTACGCAAATGCTTTTTAGACTCTAATTGTGTGTAACACACAGAGAGCCTGCGGTGACACCCCGATGGACTGAAACACGCTCTAAACCGCAGCAGGACTGTCAGCAAGGAGGATGGCTGCACATTAAGTCCTGCTGCAATTCCTCCCTATTGCCTTCTAGTGGTTTTCATTTCCCATTCCACCCTCTTTCACCCCTCCTTCCTCTATTTCATGAAGGATTAAGTTCGCTGTCAAGCACCCTTACGCCTGGACATGTTTCCCTGTCGCTTCTTGCGGGAATCCCCGTCCCACCTGAAACGTAAAGTTTGGGCAGGAATTGTGTCTCTGCGTGTTTGCTGTGCCATGATTAACCCCACAGCCCAGAGAGAACACCCCGGCTGCCATCAAGGACAAGGTACAACTGTCTGAGGGTTACCCAGCATCTCCTTCTAGAAGACAGCTCCAACAGCCACTGACAACGTCACCCAAGTCTCCTTTGGGTGCTGCTTCCAGCTCAGTGTTTACTGAACATTTCAGTAAATGCTCATCCAATTTTGAAGAGATACTATTTGCCCCAGTTAAAAAATCCCCACTTCCCCCCCCCCTTTACAAAGCTCTAGTGTTATCCAGCAGAACAGGGAAATTCATTTCAATGCGACCGACAATGAAAAATGTAGTCTTTTGTCTTCTCTGTCGAAATTCATCCAGATATGGTTAAATTATATACCTTGGGGGAAAGAAAATTACTTGCAATTCACATATGCCCCAAACTTCCTAGAATTTAAGGAGTACAGTTCCCTTGGAGAGTCTAGATACCACCCCATGCTCTTGTTGACAGGCAGAGCAATTCTTCCTGTAACAGCCCTGCACGAGGACAGAGCATGGAGCCTCCTGTCAGGGAGCCTTTTGGGGCCCCCCAGAAGGAGGAGAAGCTCCCTGCTTTGAAGATAAAATGAATAAAATATTTCTTTTAAAGCAAACTATGGAAAGAATCCACTGAAAGGCCCTAAAGCTGGAAAAGCTACTTTCCAAGTCATCGAAGGCTACTGGAGGGTCTGGGAAAAGAAACTGGGAACTGTGAAGGCTACAAGCGGGAAGCCGGGAGGTACACGGACCCCAACGGAGGGAGGTGAACGTCAGACAGAGACAGGGAAGGAGTTAAGGTCCTCGGAGTGGGCCTGGGACAAAGTGCCAACAAGAGAGATGGGACAGATACGAGCGAGGAATCTGGGAGGAGGAGAGAGAAGTTCACAGCAAACTGTGCTGGGGTGAAAGGGAGGAGGGGAGGCCAAGACCAAGTTAAGAAATGTTTTGGAAATGGACTAGATAGTGAGAGTTTAAGAAAGGCTGGAGCTGGGGAAAGCCAGAGAGGATTACAAGAGATTGTTGATGACAGTGGGAAGCCCCAGCAGTGGCACACACCCACCACTGCTCCTACAAAGTCTAGGTCTGCACCCACAGCCTCCCACAGGCAAATATTGATAAAACCCACCACCACAGTGAGCCCACCTTCCTCACTTTGTAAAAACCCACATTCCTCCACGTTGCTGTCAGGTTTTCTATTACCTCTCGTGAAAAAGGTCTTGGAGTAAACGTGGAAATGGGGCCTTGCTAATGACCAGTAAAAGTGTTAACACAACGCCCCTTGGCTGAGACGCCAGAATTAGCACTCACAAATCCAGGACAGTCCCTTCTCTCCATACATAATCAAGTGACATCTGAATGCCCACTCAGGCACTCCTCCTCTCCAGAAGTTAATCAGAAATGTGAAGGACAGGCCCATGGAGGAACCTGTGCAGAAGGGGACAGGGAAGAAACAGCCTCAGTAGCGCAGCCAGCTCTCCCGCAGAGCTGGAGCTTCTACCTCCCCCAGCACACCCGAGCTCCTACAAGATGCCAGACAAAACACTTGAAACTTTTCAGAACATTAACTAGATACTGCTCTTTTCATATTTCAGCAGCCAACTTAAGAACCGAGGCCCGTAACAGAAGTGCCAAATACAGACAACAGCAACTCCAGTCAACTGGAGCCGTAACTGAGGGGGTTTTAGGCAGTATGATGGTAAGTGCTAAAAAAAAAAAAAAAAGAGAAAGAAATCAGGTCTTAGATGTCTTTTTGAGCACACAGTTAGTGATACTTATGACTAATCTCCTGATGCTGCTATTCCCCGGGGAACATCACTGCACCCAGCCAAAATACAGCAAGCTGGGATTTCTATACCGGGAACAGGGCGAGAAGACGACAGACTTATTCTGCAGGTCCCCAGCCAGAGACATCCAGATCCTGCTTTGGAGGAGCCAACAGTCCATCCTGGAGCCACAGCAGAGCCTGCAGGAAGTTCTTCCTGAAAGAGTATTTGCCACATGTGTGGGTATTTTTCAGATCTTGGTTCCCATTTAGTACCGCAGTTCAGGCTCTGCAGGGCTCAGGAGGAGAAGGTCCCTGTCACTGCTGCAGCTTTGGGAGCCACCAGCTGCTTATTCTGAGAGTCTCACTACCTCAGCAAAGATACCTGCCTAACTACATTAAAAAAAAGAAATAAAAATTTAAAAAAATATATTAAATTTGCTTTATATATAAAAACCTTGCAATAGCATCCAGCACATGGATGAGCAGCTAGATGCTAGCAGCTAAATGCTGATAAAAACCTTGCAATAGCATCCAGCACATGCCTAGCCTAACTACATTAAAAAAAAGAAATAAAAATTTAAAAAAATATATTAAATTTGCTTTATATATTTTTTTTTTCCATTTGTTTGCCTTTTATGGATGAGCAGCTAGATGCTAGCAGCTAAATGCTGCTCACTCTAGCTTAAACCAGAAGTGCACAATCAGGTTAGTTTTTTCTAAGTGAACTGATTTTTTTGGGGGGACAATAGTTAAATGACACACCTCCACCTGCAATAATTCAAGTTCTTCGATTTGAATTTACCCAAGCAGCAAGGCTGGCGCTGGAAAGAGCAGTGACCACGACTGCCCATCTCTCCTGTCTTTTAAAGACTCCAAACCCCTCAGTGTTACTCGTTCTCGCCAAGGGAAGGACCTGCCACTAAAGTACATTTCTGGTTTGTTTTCAAAGCAGCCCCCAGTGCAGGTGAGTAGAACTGACCAGCGTGGCTGGTCTGGGGGAGGCAGGAACGGATTCGCATCTGTAGCCAAAAGACTTTCTACAGACTCAGGAGACTCAGTCAGGACAGATACTGACCTGCGCTGCGTTAGCTTGTCATCAGAGATCACAGCAGAACCTATACCCTCAGAGGGACCAAACTGACTTTACAGAAACATCCGAAATACTTTGTATTTTCCAGTGGTAGAGTTTGACTTGGCAACTTCAGAACTGCAGCCCCGCTTGCCTGGCAGCTTACACCCCCCCTGCCTTTGAGACTCTCAAAAATCCCCATGATATGTACTCTCTCAGCCTGTTTAACACCAGCACGTGCTACAGTGACACGATTTGCATCACCCAACTGAATATGTCAGAATTCTTACTTCAATTTCCTAAATTAAGTAAAACAAACCAGGAGAGGCAATAACTGGGCTGTGCAATAAGCAAACAGCTGGACTGTCATCATCTACACAGCCCTCAGCTGGAACAGTCGGCTGCAATAATCTGAAGGTGCTGTTTAGTGCTACTTGCAGACAACAATGGTTCCTGCAGGAGGTTCACAGCCAGCAGCAGCTCACAGGGATTTACTGCACACGCCGTAGCCAACTTGGTAATAATTTTCACCAAAGTTACATGTGCAACAAGGTTAAATATTAACAGGCACAGGTTAAAATCCATATTTAATGAGCAGATTGTAAATAAAAATAATAGCCTCTGATATTCATCCTGTCTCCTTCCTCTTGTACAGAGACTATTTGGGGAGGAAAAAAGTAACCTGGAACAAAAGAAAAAGCACAGCTGTACCTTGGGCACCGCGACTTACAAGTATAGGTTATGGAAATGAATAGAAAACATGCTTAATTTCTCAAAAAAAGGCTTTTAAAAGAAATAACCTTCTTTGGAGCTCTCTTTAGCACACCCCATCTTTTCTACGGGCCCATGAACACATCTAGAAAGAGCAAGGTATCAGCTCACCGGATGAACTAACCTCCCCCAACAAGGTGGCCTCTGAATCTAAACCGGCAGCTACCAAGGATATCAAGCAATGACTCTCAGACTATGGGAAATGAGACACAGCAGCAGCTTATACAAAGCATCATCAGCATCACTTCAGGCAGCTTTTCAGAAGGTCAAAGAAGAAACCACAAAGTTTTAGGTTATCAGAGGTTCTCTCTCTCCAGTGCTCTGCCAATTCTCACTGGTGCCAGTGAGATGGACCTGATTATTATGCGACAAAAAAACCAACCTCGAAAGGTTAGTCTTCACCTATTAAATAGAGTCAGTTCCCTGCTCCCCTCACCCCAACTGAAGTTTTAGTAGCATTTCTCAGATTTAAACAGTGTCTACTTGAATATTAGTCCCCTATCGCTGCTTTCCCTGCATGTGACATTGTTACAAAGACTCAGCTGTTTGAAGAAGGCTCGGTGCAAAACCAAACCATAATAAGATCCATGGGCACTCCTGGTGCTGGGTTCCCACCTGAGCGTAGCTGCAAGCCTCCCGAGAAGAGTCAAAACACTACAGACCAAGAAATAAACTCCCTACAAGTTGGTGGCAGCCAAGTCCACCTCAGTGAACCCTCAAAGCATTCATAGAATCATAGAATCATTGAGGTTGGAAGAGACCCTTGGGATCATCGAGTCCAACCATCTCCCCTACTCTACAAAGTCCTCCCCTACACCATGTCCCTCATCTAAACGGCCCTTAAACACAGCCAGGGATGGGGACTCCACCCCCTCCCTGGGCAGCCTGTTCCAATGCCCGACCACTCTTTCGGTGAAAAATTCCTTCCTAATGTTCAATCTAAACCTCCCCTGTTGGAGCTTGAAGCCGTTCCCTCTCGTTCTGTCACTAATTACCTGTGAGAAGAGACCAGCACCAACCTCTCTACAGTGTCCTTTCAAGTAGTTGTAGAGAGTGATGAGGTCTCCCCTCAGCCTCCTCTTCAGCTCTCCTTACGATACCTACCAAAGCAGCTCGTGCAGGAGACGGCCGGATCCCCTTCCACGATTTTTGTCGAAGGCATAAGCAAATATTTTAGCACCATTTCCATCAGCATCTACCTCCATGCGAGCCTAGAGAAAGGGGACAGGCTGTGAGAACACCCCCAACACACCGAGCAGCCCAGCACGTGTTCCACGGGGACAGGGCAAGGACCCAACATTTAACACTTGTCTCCTAGAGGTCGCTTGACCTTAATGGAATTTCAGTTGTTTCAAACCTCCAAGGGGAACCAGCCCGCGTGGCTGTTGTCGTTTAGGGAGATGGGGAAGGGAAGAAAGGCGGCCGTGCTCAGCGGGAGTCCCGCTCGGACAAAGAACAGCCCCCATCCAGTTGTGAGCCTGTAGGGCCAGGATCCATCCTCCGCTCTGGCACAGATTTTCTGCCCAGCCACCAGAAGCCACCCCAGCTTTGTTTGCAGTACTGCTTTACACCCACCTCCTTAGGGGCTGCCAGCAAAAGGAGTGGTCCTCCCCTCCTTTCTCCACTCCCCTCCCTAACTTTGTGCTGGCCCTGACGCTCACCAAGTAAGGACTAGATAAATTCAGGATACTCTTGGAGTATTTCCACCCTCTCTGGGTGATAGCACCCAGGGAGCTGCTCCCAGGAATGGCCCAGCATGGTGGGGTTTTGGGAGCAGCACAGTTGCAGCACTTCAACTTCTGGCAGCAGCTCTGAAGTACCTGCTGCGCTGCAGGCACGAGGCAAAAGATGCTCCCTCCTCCTCCAAAAAAAAAAGCCTTAGTTTTAGATTTTGTAGCCAAAAATTCTTTCTCTTTCAAGTGGATTCTTGGTAGAATCCACTCACCTTCTTTCAGTGGATGTTCAGGGAAAACATTATTTCCAGTGCCATATAAGAAAATAAGTTTTTCTCATCCAAGAGAGAGCACAGAGTGAAGGTTTTTAGAGTTTCCCAAACCAAGTAAGGGAAGGCAAATTATCGGTTCTTAAAAAGTATATAAATAGAAAGGTGAAAACAAAAAAAGCTATGTAATAAATTAATTTGTTTCAAACTAATGATCGTTTAAAATGAAAACCCAGAACTTTTCCTGCTGGAAAGCAAGCGTTCACATTGGGATTTCTACAGTTTCAAACTTTTTTTTTTTTTCCCCGTAAAGCAGGAAAGTCCGGGGGCAGGAGCTGCCCTGAGCGGTTTGATTCCGGCATGTCACACACAGAGAGAGAAAAAGAAAACCCTTCAGCAACAGATCGCGGCTCCCTCCCCCCGGAGCACCGCGGACCGGCCCCGGGGGCGGCGGGGGTGGGG
>NW_015090961.1:428069-438149 GCF_001431845.1 Calidris pugnax | reverse complement strand
GGGGGGAACCGCGCGCGGGCGCGGGCTCGGGAGCGGGCTGCGGGCGGGAGGGAGGGGGCAGGCGCGGGCGGTGACGTCACGTTCGCGGGAAGCTTTGTGCCGCCAGCACGGGAGGGCGCGAGCCGTGGGGGCAGGGCTTAAAGGGGCCGCGCGGGCCGGCACCGGCACCCTCCGGGCCGGGATCCTCCCCTCAGCCCCGGCATCCCCGCTGGGGACAGAGATTCTCCCCTCGGGGCCGGGATCCGCTCCTCAGGGGCTGGGGATCTCCTCCGCCGGGCCGGGGATCCTCGGGGACGGGATCCTCCCCTCAGGGGCCGGGCACGGGAATCCTCCGGGCCGGGATCCTTCCCTCAGCCCGGGGATCTTCTCCTCTGGGCCGGAGATCCTCGGGGATGGTGTCGTCCCCTCAGGGGCCGGGGATCCTCTCTTCAGGGGCTGGGGATCTCCTCCTCCACCGGGCCGGGGATCCTCCGCTCAGCCCCAGGATCCTCGGGGACGGGATCCTCCCCTCAGCCCGGGCATCTTGGGGCCGGAGATCCTTCCCTCATCCCGGGGATCCTCTGCTCTGGGCCGGGGATCCTCGGGGTTGGTGTCGTCCCCTCAGGGGCCGGGGATCCTCTCTTCAGGGGCTGGGGCTCTCCTCCTCCACCGGGCCGGGGATCCTCGGGGATGGTGTCGTCCCCTCAGGGGTCGGGGATCCTCTCTTCAGGGGCTGGGGCTCTCCTCCTCCACCGGGCCGGGGATCCTCGGGGATGGTGTCGTCCCCTCAGGGGTCGGGGATCCTCTCTTCAGGGGCTGGGGCTCTCCTCCTCCACCGGGCCGGGGATCCTCGGGGATGGTGTCGTCCCCTCAGGGGTCGGGGATCCTCTCTTCAGGGGCTGGGGCTCTCCTCCTCCACCGGGCCGGGGATCCTCGGGGATGGTGTCGTCCCCTCAGGGGCCGGGGATCCTCTCTTCAGGGGCTGGGGATCTCCTCCTCCACCGGGCCGGGGATCCTCCGCTCAGCCCCAGGATCCTCGGGGACGGGATCCTTCCCTCAGCCCGGGGATCCTCCTCTTGGGGCCGGGGATCCTTCCCTTAGCCCGGGGATCCTCTCCTCTGGGCCGGAGATCCTCGGGGATGGTGTCGTCCCCTCAGGGGCCGGGGATCCTCCCCTCAGCCTGGGGATCCCCGGGGCCGGGATCCTCCCCTCAGAGGCCGGGAATCTTCCCCTCAGCCCGGGGATCCTCCTCTTGGGGCCGGGGATCCTCGGGGATGGTGTCCTCCCCTCAGGGGCTGAGGATCTTCCCCTCAGCCTGGGGACCCTCCGCTTGGAGCCGGGGATCCTCTAGGCCTGGGGATCCTGTCCCCAGGGCCGTTCCCCAGCCCCAGGCCGCCCCTTCCCCTCAGCTTGGTTCTTCCTGGGGGGACCCGTGGCCACTTGGGGGGAACTGGCCACCGGGCAAGACGTGGGGGTTCCTGCGGGGACAGGGACAGTCCCAGCCCGGCCCTGGCACCCCAGGGACACCCCCGGGGACTGGGGGAGAGCCCTGTTCAGCCCCTCCTGGCATGGGGGGGCTCCAGGGACGTTCCGCTCTTGGGGGGTTTGGTTCCTCCACCGTCCCCGCCTGAGCAGGATGAGTTTGCGCTTACTTATTTCCATGAGCTAATTGTGGCCAACGTCTAAACGACAATAAAAATTGCGCAGCACCAAATAGTTAATCCTTATTTCACAAAACTCGGGGAAAGGGATTTGCAGGGATTTCCCTCCCCAAGAGGGAAGAGCCGAGCCTGTGCCGGCAGACGCCTCCGGAGCTGCTGAGTCTTCCCGATGGACGCGTCGGCTTCCTCGGCCAACGCCTGAGAGGTGAAACGGGGAATCCCAAGTGCAAATCAATGGATAAAGCGGCCGAGGAGGGCGGATGGAGAAGCTCCCCGTGTACAAAAGCACAAATCTCTGGGGCAGAAGAGGACAACTGTGTCCTGAAGAACATGAGTGACAAGGAAGGTGGGTTTAAACCTGTGCCAGGAGCATCTCAACGAGACAAATGTTCAATCTAAAGATGAATCTGGGAAAACTTTCCTGAGTCTTTCATCCCTGCGAGGGAGCAGTCCCACCGAAGAGAGGAACGTGTTAAGGTTGGAAGGGAAATTAAACACAAGGCTGTTTGGAGCCGTCCCTCGTTAGCACATGGTCCCACAAGATCTAGTGAGTCCCTAACTCTGCACTTCGGGCACAAACCCGACCTTTTCGGTCACTTCAGCAAACCAGCCAGGAGAACCCTGGCAACAGGACAGGCAAAAAAATCACTGTGTTTCATGGCAAAGCCAATCAAGTTGTGGAGCTTGAAACAAAATACCTACATGGTAAAAAGAGTGTTTTGCTTTTTACAGAATTATTAAGGGTGAAAAAAGGGAAGGGAAGGGAAGGGGATCGGTTTCTCAGGGGGATCACTTAATTTTCAATGATTGTGGGGTTTGATGATCGTGGCTGTACCTCTGAAAGAGGGAAAACCGACAGGAGCCCGTGGTCCCACCGTTGCCGAAGCCGGAGTCTGGTGCTCAGCACACCGGGCCTCTGCCAGGCTGGGGAGAGCCCTGGTTCCCCACGGTTCTACTCCTTGCGGGGGCTGGAGACACGGCAGAAATGAGGGGGGTTCTTATTCCCTGGATGGGGAGAAGGATTGTCCAGGCCAGGGCAGAAAGGGAAGCGATGCCGGTGATGCCGATGTGCACTGGGGTTTGCCCGGGGGTGTGAGTGAGACCCAGGTGAGGGCCATAGTGACCAAACTTGCCATGTCCTGCTGGGGCAACCAGCCCCAATGGTGGCAGGAGACCTGGGGGACATTCCCTGGGACAAAACACCGTGGTGAGGTCCCCCACGGTGATGGGGCAGGTGTCAGAGGGGGAAGCTGCCCCCATCGTAGCTCACACCCAGCTCTGACAAAACTCAGATTTTTCTATCCTAACCTTTCATAATGCAGGAAGACATGAATCCACAAAATTTGGCTTTTCAGGACCTGTTTTGTCTCAGGGAAGTGAGAAAGCTCGTTTTCCTTAAAGCACACAAAAGCCACAGGAAGAGCTCGGCACCTCTTAGTGTCCCTTCCCCTCCTTTCTCCCCCAGGGAAAAAACCCTGGCTCTGGAGCCCAAACCCAGTTATGAAGAAGATGGATTTTAAATGTGAAGTCGATGTAGGTTGTTACTATCTTTGCTAAGCCCTTTGCCTCCTTTCTAAGAAGCCTGGTTTGGAAAAAAATGAATTATTGGCAGGGTAGTCCCCCTGCTGCCCAGCACGACATCACTGCCACCAGAGCACGTGCCCTAAGGTGGCATGGGAAAGGTTATGGATCCTGCCCTGAGAGAATTTCCCTTGGGCAAAAGAAAGCATTTCTCCAAGCTTTTCCAGCGCTGCCAAGTGGGGGAAAACCCACAGCGTGTGTGTGCAGTGACACAGGGGACAGCCCCGGGCACCGCGAGGCTGGGGGCTCCCAAGACTCTTGGGGTTCGCACCTAAATGAGGGGTCAACACACGTTTGAAATCTCTTTAACTAAAATTGCTGCTTAAAGGAAGCTTCAGGCCCTTGCCAGGCTCTTCTGCCGCCAGTGGTGTAAGGATTCGTGAGGTTTTGTCATGGAATTGCTGTGGCCTGGGGATCCTGTCCCCAGGGCCGTTCCCCAGCCCCAGGCCGCCCCTTCCCCTCAGCTTGGTTCTTCCTGGGGGGACCCGCGGCCACTTGGGGGGAGCTGGCGAACGGCCAGGGGGGAACTGGCCACCAGGGCAAGACGTGGGGGTTCCTGCGGGAACAGGAACAGTCCCAGCCCGGCCCTGGTACCCCAGGGACACCCTGGGGACGGGGGGGAGAGTCCTGACAGCCCCTCCTGGCATGGGGGGGCTCCAGGGACGTTCCGCTCTTGGGGGGTTTGGTTCCTCCACCGTCCCCGCCTGAGCAGGATGAGTCGGCGCTTACTTATTTCCACGAGCTAATTGTGGCCAACGTCTAAACGACAATAAAAATTGCGCAGCACCAAATAGTTAATCCTTATTTCACAAAACTCGGGGAAAGGGATTTGCAGGGATTTCCCTCCCCAAGAGGGAAGAGCCGAGCCTGTGCCGGCAGACGCCTCCGGAGCTGCTGAGTCTTCCCGATGGACGCGTCGGCTTCCTCGGCCAACGCCTGAGAGGTGAAACGGGGAATCCCAAGTGCAAATCAATGGATAAAGCGGCCGAGGAGGGCGGATGGAGAAGCTCCCCGTGTACAAAAGCACAAATCTCTGGGGCAGAAGAGGACAACTGTGTCCTGAAGAACATGAGTGACAAGGAAGGTGGGTTTAAACCTGTGCCAGGAGCATCTCAACGAGACAAATGTTCAATCTAAAGATGAATCTGGGAAAACTTTCCTGAGTCTTTCATCCCTGCGAGGGAGCAGTCCCACCGAAGAGAGGAACGTGTTAAGGTTGGAAGGGAAATTAAACACAAGGCTGTTTGGAGCCGTCCCTCGTTAGCACATGGTCCCACAAGATCTAGTGAGTCCCTAACTCTGCACTTCGGGCACAAACCCGACCTTTTCGGTCACTTCAGCAAACCAGCCAGGAGAACCCTGGCAACAGGACAGGCAAAAAAATCACTGTGTTTCATGGCAAAGCCAATCAAGTTGTGGAGCTTGAAACAAAATACCTACATGGTAAAAAGAGTGTTTTGCTTTTTACAGAATTATTAAGGGTGAAAAAAGGGAAGGGAAGGGAAGGGGATCGGTTTCTCAGGGGGATCACTTAATTTTCAATGATTGTGGGGTTTGATGATCGTGGCTGTACCTCTGAAAGAGGGAAAACCGACAGGAGCCCGTGGTCCCACCGTTGCCGAAGCCGGAGTCTGGTGCTCAGCACACCGGGCCTCTGCCAGGCTGGGGAGAGCCCTGGTTCCCCACGGTTCTACTCCTTGCGGGGGCTGGAGACACGGCAGAAATGAGGGGGGTTCTTATTCCCTGGATGGGGAGAAGGATTGTCCAGGCCAGGGCAGAAAGGGAAGCGATGCCGGTGATGCCGATGTGCACTGGGGTTTGCCCGGGGGTGTGAGTGAGACCCAGGTGAGGGCCATAGTGACCAAACTTGCCATGTCCTGCTGGGGCAACCAGCCCCAATGGTGGCAGGAGACCTGGGGGACATTCCCTGGGACAAAACACCGTGGTGAGGTCCCCCACGGTGATGGGGCAGGTGTCAGAGGGGGAAGCTGCCCCCATCGTAGCTCACACCCAGCTCTGACAAAACTCAGATTTTTCTATCCTAACCTTTCATAATGCAGGAAGACATGAATCCACAAAATTTGGCTTTTCAGGACCTGTTTTGTCTCAGGGAAGTGAGAAAGCTCGTTTTCCTTAAAGCACACAAAAGCCACAGGAAGAGCTCGGCACCTCTCAGTGTCCCTTCCCCTCCTTTCTCCCCCAGGGAAAAAACCCTGGCTCTGGAGCCCAAACCCAGTTATGAAGTAGATGGATTTTAAATGTGAAGCCGATGTAGGTTGTTACTATCTTTGCTAAGCCCTTTGCCTCCTTTCTAAGAAGCCTGGTTTGGAAAAAAATGAATTATTGGCAGGGTAGTCCCCCTGCTGCCCAGCACGACATCACTGCCACCAGAGCACGTGCCCTAAGGTGGCATGGGAAAGGTTATGGATCCTGCCCTGAGAGAATTTCCCTTGGGCAAAAGAAAGCATTTTTCCAAGCTTTTCCAGCGCTGCCAAGTGGGGGAAAACCCACAGCATGTGTGTGCAGTGACACAGGGGACAGCCCCGGGCACCGCGAGGCTGGGGGCTCCCAAGACTCTTGGGGTTCGCACCTAAATGAGGGGTCAACACACGTTTGAAATCTCTTTAACTAAAATTGCTGCTTAAAGGAAGCTTCAGGCCCTTGCCAGGCTCTCCTGCCCCCAGTGGTGTAAGGATTGGTGAGGTTTTGTCATGGAATTGCTGCGCAACTCCAGCAGGAAGGGATCCAACCCTCTGCAGAGCCCCGAGGATGGGGACCCCACCACCCCACTGCATCTCCTTTGCAGCCTGTGATTTTTTCCCCCTGTACCTTATCAGAATTCATTGCAACCTGTGTCCTTTGACAGGTGGGGAAGGTGGTAGGACACAGAGCATGAGGAACCACTCCTGCCCATGCTCCAGAGAGCACCCCAGCGCTGTTCCCGGCCTGAAACGTGGCCAACTCCAAGCCAAGGAATTAAAGCTGGCAGGTGGCTGGGATTTCAGCCTTGTCTCTGCTTTATTCTGATTTATCCCTGGTGACAACGTGCCCTTGTGGCCAAGAGGCCAATGGGATCCTGGGCTGCGTAGGGCAGAGTGTGGCCAGGAGGTGGAGGGAGGTCATTCTCCCCCTCTGCTCTGCACTGGGGAGGCCACAACTGGAATCCTGCCTCCAGTGCTGGGCTCCCCAGTTCCAGAGAGACAGGGAACTGCTGGAGAGAGTCCAGTGTAGGGCACCAGAGATGATGGAGGGATTGGAGCATCTCCCTGCTGAGGAAAGGCTGAGAGAGCTGGGGCTCTTGAGCCTGGAGAAGAGAAGGCTGAGGGGAGACCTTATCAATGCTTCCAAGTGTCTAAAGGGTGGGTTGAAGGAGGATGGAGCCGGACTCTTTCCAGTGGTTCCCAGGGACAGGACGAGGGGCAACGGGCACAAGCTGGACCATGGGAAGTTCCACTGCAATGTGAGGAAGAACTTGTTTGGGGTGAGGGTGGCAGAGCCCTGGCAGAGGCTGCCCAGGGAGGGTGTGGAGTCCCCTTCTCTGGAGATCTTCAAGCCCCACCTGGATGCTCCTGAGTGCTGTGCTCTGGGCAGCCCTGCTTTGGCAGGGGAGTTGGACTGGATGGGCTCTAGAAGGTCCCTTCCAACTCCAAAAATTCTGTGATTTCGCATGTGAAATCAGTGCCTGCCATAGCAGCTTGATTGGATAAAAACTAATTTTTCTTGTCACCCCTTCCCCTATTTCAGGCCCTGAAGACAGCCAGTCTTCAACATCCGTGGCCTTCAGGCCACCAGGGCAACATATCTCCATTTCATCAGAGAATGAATGAGAGAAGTGGATCTTCTCAGAAAGCACAAGTGCTCTGGTGAGCCTGAGCTCCTCCACCTGCACATCCCTTTCTGCTGAGCTGCCAACCCGGCCTTTCTCCAGAGATTTTGGCATCTCCCCTCTTCCCATGAGCTCAACGAGCTCAACGCTTCTCCTTTCCCAGCATCCACCTTTGTGAAGTTTTACCTTCACTGGTAGGTGAAGCTCCACACCACCCAAAGGGAAAACCCAACCTTTGCTGGAAAGAGAACAAGGTTCCCCCAGGATCTTTGGGGACCTTTGGGTTCTGCCCACCCCCCTGTGACAGCGCCGAGCTTCCAGCAAAAACCAAGTGCCAAATACTGTGAAGAACAATGATTTCAAGGCTGAAGCACATGGGAACTGCGCCAGGGGTTAAATGTGCTGTAGCCAAGCTTAAAAGAGGTTCCTCACCATCCTCCTTGGAGGAGATCCCCAAGATGGTGTTTACAAGGTCCCCCTTAAGAGTTTTGCCAAAGAAAAGCTCATTTTGAATAAGCAAAGCTAAACTTTTTATTCTTTCCTCACCACGCTCTTCCAGAGCTGTACTTACAGCTCTACCCCATCGGGCACAGACACCTCTCACTGCTGGGTTTGCCACCCCCAGGAAGTTGCCTTTCCTTCAGGAAACTCCTTTTTTCTGCACACAGCAGCTCCAGAACGTTCACCCCAAAACACAAGTTCTGTGCCTCAGCCAGGTTTTGGGACCCATTTCTCATCAAGCAGCAGTGCTGGATGTACAAAATGCCCACGCAAAGGGAAATGCCAACACTTACACTGCTTTTTCTTTCAGAGAACACACCAGAACCTGCAACACCATGTGGAGAGGGACAATAGGACTTGCTTACCCTGTTCCCCCAGTGTCACCATTCAAGGAATTGGGATACTCAAGAAACATGACACTGGGCCCTTTACAACTCTGAGGGGGGCACAGGATTTCACCCTTAATTAAGGGACTTGCTTCTGTTCCGTGAGGAAATAAAAGCACAAAAACTCAGCTCAAGAATGGGAAAGTGTGTACTTGTCCCAGTCACCAGTAGAAAATCCAGTATCTCCTCTGCTTCAAGGCAGGAGAAAAAGCTTGAGGAGCAAACAATCTGATCTGTTCTACAACAGAAATGCCACCAAGACCAGAGGTTCCTCCTGGTAATAACACACCAAGGTACACCCTGCCAGGGCCATGGATCCCTTCTCCTGCGGTCCCTGGGGACAGTGACTGAACAGCCACACCTTGGCTTCATTTCAAAGAGGCACTGGGAGCCTCCCACCTCACAGAGCCAAGAGCAGCCTGAAAAGCCCTGGTCAAGCCTCAGGGTGTGTTTGTGTCCCAGCTGTGGAGGGAACAAAGGAAGCCAGACCCATTACTGCAGCACTTGTCCTAAGGAAGGGCAAAACCCCCTGCTCTGAGCCACATTTCTGGCACTGGCAAGAGCCCACAGGAAGCTTTACACTGTTCAGTCTTTACTGGAGCACTGGCTGGAGGCAACTCTGCTTCTCTGAGCTCAGCACAGCCCCAAGCCACTGACTGCAGGGCAGCAACTGGGAAATGAGCATCTTCCAGCTTTGAATGTTGTACAAGAATCATCACCTTGGCTGGTGCAGAGGGAAAAACCCACTAAAACCCAGCCAGAACCCGCTATTCATGCAGTGTGGGACAAGGACAAACTCTTTACAGACAACTGGGTCTTTTATTAAGTATTTAAGGTGTTACAAAATACTTGAGGAGCCTTCACACAGCAACTTCTTTTCTGCAGCCTTAGCTCTGTTGGAAGAAGCAAATAGAGCTCATGAGTGGAAAGTCTTGGACTAAGTAGTCTGATACAGCAAGTTTCAGAGATGGCTACTTACAGCTGGGCACTCAATGGCACCATTATTGATGTCATCAATGATATCATGTGGGTGCCTGCCATCGATGCTGCAGCCCACGGACTGGGCGGTCCCAAGAATCTCCTTGATTGTCCCTGCAGGGGGAAGACACACCTTGTCAGGGCTTCACCACAGGGAAAACGCTGAGGAACACACAGAGAACTCCCTTCCTCCCACCTCAGCTCTCCCTCCCTCCCTCTGGGGGCTGCAGCCACAGGGCTCCCCAGGGGACAGCAAGACAGGTCTCGTCTACTGGTTTCCAGGGAATGTACCAGAAAGTGCCACATGAACCTGTCACCATCCTCCCCAGAAGGTGTGAGGCTGGGTGCTGGCCCTGTGGTGCCCAGTGCCCTGTGGTGCACGAGGAGCTCCACCACCAGCCCACAGCCACAGGGCCCTCCCGGGAAGCAGAGCAGGGGAGGGAGGGCTCTGTGACCCCAAAAAGCAGCACTCACTCACCCGAGAGCTCCCGGGCCAGGGACCTGTGCCGCATCTGCCGCGCGATGTTCACTATCTCGTCGAAGCTGACGCTGCCACTGTGCTTAACTGGGATGGAAAACAGTTCATGTCAACACAGAGCACCTCCATTTCCCCATGCACCCTTCCCAACACTCAAATCACACGGAAACCAGAGCCCAGCACAAAGTTACCCACAATAACCATTTCCTAAGTGGGCATTTTCTCCCCACTCACCCCCAGGCTGCGCCACTCGCTGCATGACACAACGGGGACAGTGGCAGGTGGCTGTCCTACCCCATCTTCTGAGGAACTGAGCCCCACACACTGCTGCCTGGCCGCTTCAGGAGCTCCCCCCACCCCAAGGGACAGCCCCACAGAACCCATTTGCCAGTTTATGGCAAATAATCTAAAGGCAGGTAGGTACATGCCCAAAACACATTCAGAACTAAAGCCAGACGACAACTTACTGTTTTTCTGCTTCTTCCTGTCACGAGGAGGCTCCTTCAGAGCTTTGATAATCAGAGCAGAGGCAGAAGGAACAACCTCTATCTAAATGAAGAGAGATTAATCTTTCCCCCCACCCTCTGAGCAGAATTAGGTGGCCACTCGCCAGAGCACTGTGGGCTTGGTTAGTTTTCACACAATGGTTTGGGTTGGAAGGGACCTTAAAGCCCACCCAGTGCCACCCCC
>NW_015090961.1:418327-424552 GCF_001431845.1 Calidris pugnax | reverse complement strand
TGCCCACCCCCCTGTGACAGCGCCGAGCTTCCAGCAAAAACCAAGTGCCAAATACTGTGAAGAACAATGATTTCAAGGCTGAAGCACATGGGAACTGCGCCAGGGGTTAAATGTGCTGTAGCCAAGCTTAAAAGAGGTTCCTCACCATCCTCCTTGGAGGAGATCCCCAAGATGGTGTTTACAAGGTCCCCCTTAAGAGTTTTGCCAAAGAAAAGCTCATTTTGAATAAGCAAAGCTAAACTTTTTATTCTTTCCTCACCACGCTCTTCCAGAGCTGTACTTCCAGCCCTACCCCATCGGGCACAGACACCTCTCACTGCTGGGTTTGCCACCCCCAGGAAGTTGCCTTTCCTTCAGGAAACTCCTTTTTTCTGCACACAGCAGCTCCAGAACGTTCACCCCAAAACACAAGTTCTGTGCCTCAGCCAGGTTTTGGGACCCATTTCTCATCAAGCAGCAGTGCTGGATGTACAAAATGCCCACGCAAAGGGAAATGCCAACACTTACACTGCTTTTTCTTTCAGAGAACACACCAGAACCTGCAACACCATGTGGAGAGGGACAATAGGACTTGCTTACCCTGTTCCCCCAGTGTCACCATTCAAGGAATTGGGATACTCAAGAAACATGACACTGGGCCCTTTACAACTCTGAGGGGGGCACAGGATTTCACCCTTAATTAAGGGACTTGCTTTTCTTCCGTGACGAAATAAAAGCACAAAAACTCAGCTCAAGAATGGGAAAGTGTGTACTTGTCCCAGTCACCAGTAGAAAATCCAGTATCTCCTCTGCTTCAAGGCAGGAGAAAAAGCTTGAGGAGCAAACAATCTGATCTGTTCTACAACAGAAATGCCACCAAGACCAGAGGTTCCTCCTGGTAATAACACACCAAGGTACACCCTGCCAGGGCCATAAAGCCCTTCTCCTGCGGTCCCTGGGGACAGTGACTGAACAGCCACACCTCGGCTTCATTTCAAAGAGGCACTGGGAGCCTCTCACCCCACAGAGCCAAGAGCAGCCTGAAAAGCCCTGGTCAAGCCTCAGGGTGTGTTTGTGTCCCGGCTGTGGAGGGAACAAGGGAAGGCAGACCCATTACTGCAGCACTTGTCCTAAGGAAGGGCAAACCCCCCTGCTCTGAGCCCCATTTCTGGCACTGGCAAGAGCCCACAGGAAGCTTTACACTGTTCACTCTGTACTGGAGAACTGGCTGGAGGCAACTCTGCTTCTCTGAGCTCAGCACAGCCCCAAGCCACTGACTGCAGGGCAGCAACTGGGAAATGAGCATCTTCCAGCTTTGAATGTTGTACAAGAATCATCACCTTGGCTGGTGCAGAGGGAAAAACCCACTAAAACCCAGCCAGAACCCGCTATTCATGCAGTGTGGGACAAGGACAAACTCTTTACAGACAACTGGGTCTTTTATTAAGTATTTAAGGTGTTACAAAATACTTGAGGAGCCTTCACACAGCAACTTCTTTTCTGCAGCCTTAGCTCTGTTGGAAGAAGCAAATAGAGCTCATGAGTGGAAAGTCTTGGACTAAGTAGTCTGATACAGCAAGTTTCAGAGATGGCTACTTACAGCTGGGCACTCAATGGCACCATTATTGATGTCATCAATGATATCATGTGGGTGCCTGCCATCGATGCTGCAGCCCACGGACTGGGCGGTCCCAAGAATCTCCTTGATTGTCCCTGCAGGGGGAAGACACACCTTGTCAGGGCTTCACCACAGGGAAAACGCTGAGGAACAGGCAGAGAACTCCCTTCCTCCCACCTCAGCTCTCCCTCCCTCCCTCTGGGGGCTGCAGCCACAGGGCTCCCCAGGGGACAGCAAGACAGGTCTCGTCTACTGGTTTCCAGGGAATGTACCAGAAAGTGCCACATGAACCTGTCACCATCCTCCCCAGAAGGTGTGAGGCTGGGTGCTGGCCCTGTGGTGCCCAGTGCCCTGTGGTGCACGAGGAGCTCCACCACCAGCCCACAGCCACAGGGCCCTCCCGGGAAGCAGAGCAGGGGAGGGAGGGCTCTGTGACCCCAAAAAGCAGCACTCACTCACCCGAGAGCTCCCGGGCCAGGGACCTGTGCCGCATCTGCCGCGCGATGTTCACTATCTCGTCGAAGCTGACGCTGCCACTGTGCTTAACTGGGATGGAAAACAGTTCATGTCAACACAGAGCACCTCCATTTCCCCATGCACCCTTCCCAACACTCAAATCACACGGAAACCAGAGCCCAGCACAAAGTTACCCACAATAACCATTTCCTAAGTGGGCATTTTCTCCCCACTCACCCCCAGGCTGCGCCACTCGCTGCATGACACAACGGGGACAGTGGCAGGTGGCTGTCCTACCCCATCTTCTGAGGAACTGAGCCCCACACACTGCTGCCTGGCCGCTTCAGGAGCTCCCCCCACCCCAAGGGACAGCCCCACAGAACCCATTTGCCAGTTTATGGCAAATAATCTAAAGGCAGGTAGGTACATGCCCAAAACACATTCAGAACTAAAGCCAGACGACAACTTACTGTTTTTCTGCTTCTTCCTGTCACGAGGAGGCTCCTTCAGAGCTTTGATAATCAGAGCAGAGGCAGAAGGAACAACCTCTATCTAAATGAAGAGAGATTAATCTTTCCCCCCACCCTCTGAGCAGAATTAGGTGGCCACTCGCCAGAGCACTGTGGGCTTGGTTAGTTTTCACACAATGGTTTGGGTTGGAAGGGACCTTAAAGCCCACCCAGTGCCACCCCCTGCCCTGGGCAGGGACACCTCCCACCAGACCAGGTTGCTCCAAGCCCCCTCCAACCTGGCCTTGAACCCCTCCA
This sequence comes from Calidris pugnax, assembly GCF_001431845.1. Classification (NCBI taxonomy): domain Eukaryota; kingdom Metazoa; phylum Chordata; class Aves; order Charadriiformes; family Scolopacidae; genus Calidris; species Calidris pugnax. The sequence continues at coordinate 421,732 of NW_015090961.1, read as the reverse complement.
GGGATGGGGCAGCCACAGCTTCTCTGGGCCGAAATAAAAGCACAAAAACTCAGCTCAAGAATGGGAAAGTGTGTACTTGTCCCAGTCACCAGTAGAAAATCCAGTATCTCCTCTGCTTCAAGGCAGGAGAAAAAGCTTGAGGAGCAAACAATCTGATCTGTTCTACAACAGAAATGCCACCAAGACCAGAGGTTCCTCCTGGTAATAACACACCAAGGTACACCCTGCCAGGGCCATAAAGCCCTTCTCCTGCGGTCCCTGGGGACAGTGACTGAACAGCCACACCTCGGCTTCATTTCAAAGAGGCACTGGGAGCCTCTCACCCCACAGAGCCAAGAGCAGCCTGAAAAGCCCTGGTCAAGCCTCAGGGTGTGTTTGTGTCCCGGCTGTGGAGGGAACAAGGGAAGGCAGACCCATTACTGCAGCACTTGTCCTAAGGAAGGGCAAACCCCCCTGCTCTGAGCCCCATTTCTGGCACTGGCAAGAGCCCACAGGAAGCTTTACACTGTTCACTCTGTACTGGAGAACTGGCTGGAGGCAACTCTGCTTCTCTGAGCTCAGCACAGCCCCAAGCCACTGACTGCAGGGCAGCAACTGGGAAATGAGCATCTTCCAGCTTTGAATGTTGTACAAGAATCATCACCTTGGCTGGTGCAGAGGGAAAAACCCACTAAAACCCAGCCAGAACCCGCTATTCATGCAGTGTGGGACAAGGACAAACTCTTTACAGACAACTGGGTCTTTTATTAAGTATTTAAGGTGTTACAAAATACTTGAGGAGCCTTCACACAGCAACTTCTTTTCTGCAGCCTTAGCTCTGTTGGAAGAAGCAAATAGAGCTCATGAGTGGAAAGTCTTGGACTAAGTAGTCTGATACAGCAAGTTTCAGAGATGGCTACTTACAGCTGGGCACTCAATGGCACCATTATTGATGTCATCAATGATATCATGTGGGTGCCTGCCATCGATGCTGCAGCCCACGGACTGGGCGGTCCCAAGAATCTCCTTGATTGTCCCTGCAGGGGGAAGACACACCTTGTCAGGGCTTCACCACAGGGAAAACGCTGAGGAACAGGCAGAGAACTCCCTTCCTCCCACCTCAGCTCTCCCTCCCTCCCTCTGGGGGCTGCAGCCACAGGGCTCCCCAGGGGACAGCAAGACAGGTCTCGTCTACTGGTTTCCAGGGAATGTACCAGAAAGTGCCACATGAACCTGTCACCATCCTCCCCAGAAGGTGTGAGGCTGGGTGCTGGCCCTGTGGTGCCCAGTGCCCTGTGGTGCACGAGGAGCTCCACCACCAGCCCACAGCCACAGGGCCCTCCCGGGAAGCAGAGCAGGGGAGGGAGGGCTCTGTGACCCCAAAAAGCAGCACTCACTCACCCGAGAGCTCCCGGGCCAGGGACCTGTGCCGCATCTGCCGCGCGATGTTCACTATCTCGTCGAAGCTGACGCTGCCACTGTGCTTAACTGGGATGGAAAACAGTTCATGTCAACACAGAGCACCTCCATTTCCCCATGCACCCTTCCCAACACTCAAATCACACGGAAACCAGAGCCCAGCACAAAGTTACCCACAATAACCATTTCCTAAGTGGGCATTTTCTCCCCACTCACCCCCAGGCTGCGCCACTCGCTGCATGACACAACGGGGACAGTGGCAGGTGGCTGTCCTACCCCATCTTCTGAGGAACTGAGCCCCACACACTGCTGCCTGGCCGCTTCAGGAGCTCCCCCCACCCCAAGGGACAGCCCCACAGAACCCATTTGCCAGTTTATGGCAAATAATCTAAAGGCAGGTACATGCTCCCTTGTTAAGCCCAAAACACATTCAGAACTCAAGCCAGACGACAACTTACTGTTTTTCTGCTTCTTCCTGTCACGAGGAGGCTCCTTCAGAGCTTTGATAATCAGAGCAGAGGCAGAAGGAACAACCTCTATCTAAATGAAGAGAGATTAATCTTTCCCCCCCACCCTCTGAGCAGAATTAGGTGGCCACTCGCCAGAGCACTGTGGGCTTGGTTAGTTTTCACACAATGGTTTGGGTTGGAAGGGACCTTAAAGCCCACCCAGTGCCACCCCCTGCCCTGGGCAGGGACACCTCCCACCAGACCAGGTTGCTCCAAGCCCCCTCCAACCTGGCCTTGAACCCCTCCAGGGATGGGGCAGCCACAGCTTCTCTGGGCAACCTGGGCCAGGCTCTCACCACCCTCACACCAAAGAAGTTCTTCCCCACATCTCATCTCAATCTCCCCTCTTTCAGTGTCAAACCCTTCCCCCTCGTCCTATGGCTCCCCTCCCTGATCCAGAGTCCCTCCCCAGCTTTCCTGGAGCCCCTTGAGGGACTGGAAGGGGCTCTAAGGTCTCCCCGGAGCCTTCTCTTCTCCAGGCTGAACCCCCCCAACTCTCTCAGCCTGTCCCCACAGCAGAGGGGCTCCAGCCCTCAGATCATTTTTGGGGAAATCTTGATAAGGCAGCAGATGGGGCAGCCACAGCTTCTCTGGGCAACCTTTACATTTCTAGCACATTAGGCTTTTTTATGCCGCATAATCCTGTTCCCAGCCTTTCGGCACAGGCCTCCCCACAGCCAGAAGAGGACTGCTTCCTGGGCTGGGCCTTCCTCTCAGCTCACCACTGGAATATACCAGCCACGGGAGGGAGGACAGGCATAGTGGCGGGTGGCTACGGGAGGAGGCTTTGCCAGTTCTGTGTTGTTAAGACACAGCTTTGTCCTGCTGAGGTGTTCCATAAAAGGAACAATTTATCTGCAACAGGATGAAGGATCAACCTCTGCCCCAAACGGATCCCTTCCTGTGGCCTGGGGGCTGGGATGCTTCAGCCTGGTGACACACACACACAGAGGCCCCCACACACACACATGCCAGTGGTGTTCCAAAGGCTCCCGCGGGTGTTTTAAGGTCTTGCCCAGAAGACCCCCACACAGAGACTGTGTGGAACTCATTTTATCCACCTCGGAAGGATGAAGGGCTGAGTGGACCCTGCCGGGACTTTTGGCCGGTGGTTGGTGCAAGCGGAGCGCGATGGCGCCGGCGCCGCGGGGCCGTCCCTGTTGGCGTTGGGTACCTGCGCTTGCCTGTTCTGGATGGTGAGCTTCACCGTGATGCGCAGCCCCTTCCAGTCGCCCGTGGCCTTGGCGATGTCATCACCCACCTTCTTGGGGGACTGAGAGGAACGACACAGGGCACTGTCACACCAACCGCCGCACCGCCTCCCACCCCGGCCCTCGGGAGCAGCCCAAGGGACGACACCCCTAGTCCCATCCCGGTTTCCCCCCCGCGCACACCGTCCCCGTGTCTCCCCTGCTCCGGTCCCATCGCTGTGTCCATCTCCCGTCCCGGTATCGCCCCCCTCCCTCACCCACGATCCCGGTCCCCTCCCGCTATCACC
>NW_015090961.1:350089-418261 GCF_001431845.1 Calidris pugnax | reverse complement strand
ATATTCCTTATTTTTTTTTTCCCAGCCCGCGGGGTCCGATCTTGGGGGCCAGAGCAGAGGTGGCGCCGACCTCCCCGCCGGTGCAGCGGAGATACACTGCGGGCACAGCAACGCGCGTCTCACGGAGCGGTCGCTTCATCCCCACCCCCTCCAGCCGGCACGTACCGACTTTGATCTCGTTAGGATCGAACTTAGGCGGCATGGCGGCGGCGGCGGGGCCGGATGGCGGTGGATGGCGAGGGGCTGCGGCCTAGCGGGGCGGCGGAAAGGAAGCGCGACGGCACGCGGGCACCGGATATACCCACCGAGATCTCGCGAGAGATGCGGGGCGGCGCGGGGCGGGCGACGCTCCCTCCCGCGGGCGGCGGGGACGCTGCGCAGAACTCGATGGTGGGAGGAGCGAGGCGCTCTGGCCGCTCCACTCGATGGTCGCTGTGGCCTGGAGGTCACGTGACCGCCCCCCCCTCTCAGGAGGGGCGGGAGGGAGATGTGGTGTCATGGCGGCGGGGAGCGGTGAGCGGGGCCGGGGCGGGCCAGAGGGGAGGGTCCGGCCCCTCGGGGCCTCGGCAGCGTGTGCGGGGCTCTTCTCCCCTCAGCGCGGAGACGCGGGGCCGGGTGTGCGGTGGCTCGGCGCCGGCCTGAGCCCCTCCGGAGGGGTGTGAGACCCCCGCGGGTCGCGCCCGGGCTCCCCAGAGGGGTGAGGGAAGGCGCCAGGGCACGATGAAGGCGCTTCTGCCGCCACCCCGGAGACGGGCGGCCGGTTTTTGGGAGGGAGCAGGTGGTGCCTGAAGCTGCCGGTGGGTTTGTTGCGGGAGGAGGCGCTGCCTTTGCTCATTGTCGCTGCTTTCCTCAGGTGCCGGGGCCGGTGCGGGCAGCGCTGGGGCCTTGGGGCACAGCACGGCTCCGCTCTGGCTGGTAAGAGAGTAAAGAAGAGGAGGACCCAGAAAGATAGCCTTTGGAAGCTGTGTGAGGGGGCCACCGCAGGGGATCCCTAAAGAGAAGAAGAGGAAGAAGAGAATAGTGACAATGAGGGAAAGGAAGGACTGAGAGGCAGAGCTGGAGCTGGAGGAGAAGAGAGGAGATGTGTCTTGGCCATTGCCAGGGGAGGGCATTGCCAGGATCGAGCAGAGCCTGGTTGTTGCAGGGGGTGGTACGGCCGTCCTGACAGCTCCCAGAGCCAGCGTGCTGCAGGAGAGTCACAAAGCTGCAGTTCACCCTCTGGCCCCTTCCCAAATCTTGTTCCAGGGCTTGCTGCTGCTGCCGCCATCGCTCGGTAACTTCCTCTCAGTGAGCAGGACCTGCTGCCTGAGAGGTGTCTGGTGACACCTCCGTCCTGCAGGACTAGGTGGCATCCCTGCAGGAGCCTTGCTGAGATGCAGGTGCTGGCTCACAGCTGCACTGCTGTGCTCCTGAGCGTGTTTTCCCAGGGAAAATAAAATCTCTTTTCCTTCCACACCCCCAGCCTGTCTGTTACAGCGCCGTGCCGTGTTTATGATGTCCACAATGTTTTAAAAATTGGGGTTTGCTTTGGGTCCGGCCATGTTGCTCTCTCCCCTTGGTTATGATTGTTTGTAAAATCAGGGGGGTGTTTTTATTTTACTCTCAACATCCAAACAGCTGCAGGCTGTAAAACACCTGGTGGCTGTTCCCCTGCCCTCTCTCGCCCCGTGTGTGTGTTGCTGCAGCTCAGGCCGAGCAGGTGCCTGCAACGACGAGCCACTGGCATCCTCAGGGGTGAGGGGTTGGGATTTATGGATGCTCACTTCCTGCAGGGTGGGTGGGTGCCGTCCCAGGAACTTACACATAGTGCTTTCAATCAATTAGTAAGTAAAAATTCCGTCGTATAGAATACGGTCTCATGCCAAAGGCCATTCATTATTGACTGCCGAGTCCTCATCTCGCTTAAAATTGCTGTTCAGTGGAGCATCCAAAGCCCGTGTCACAGAGAGGCACAGCTTTGCTGGTGCAGATTTGACATGACTTTTCGTTAAGGCAAATTTTGACGTTTAAAGGCTGTTCAATCCAAGTCTCTGATCTTTTGATCCCTGATAGGATTCTTTCCCTGTTCGCCTGCCTGTCGTTCAGCCTTCATGTCTTTATGTATTTCCTTCCATTATCCACACAACTAATAAAAGGTATCTGGCTGTAATAGAGACCGGTAAGACATGATGAGGGGACGCATAAGTCCTCAACGAAGAGTTGAACAAGGTCAGCAAAGTTAAGGGTACTTTGCTGCAGGTGCCTGTGTCCTTCTGGTTTCTCGTCTTTAAAATTCCTCCTTTTGGTTCTGTCCCTGATGATTGACTCTTGCTTATGGCTCTTGGTCACATTCCTGCCTTTCCAAACATTTCCTCACAATGAACTTCCCTTCTTACCTAATCTGAATTGTTACTCTCTGTTCCCCTCCTGGGGGGAGATGATTCTGAGGGGCATTCCAGCAGCCTGAACTTGTTAAAAAGACAGAGATGGCAGGGAAAGAGCCGTGAAACTAAGTTTTTTTTCTAAGGCACAGAGTGAGTGTGTAGCCACCATCTGCTGCGTCTCGTAGCTTCTTCCAGCAGAGTGGTGGGAGCAGTGCAGTGACACAGGACATCCTTCCCTCCTTGTCTCTGGAGTGAAGGGAAGTTGCTTGGATGCGTTTAGACTGAGGTTATGTTTTGCTTTTACACTAAGGATTTATCTGCATAAAGCTCTGTTCATTTTTTGGCAGGGATCTCCGTGTGTGAGGGACATCTCTGGCTGTATCCTGTGGGCGCGTGCTTTTCAGTAGCTTTTTTTTTCAGACAAATTTGTAGACACGGAGCTGGCAGAGACCCAGCTTTTTTATGTACAACCCATGAGCTTCACTGAGCACTAGATTAATTGCACTGTCTAGTTGTGCCATTTACTGGTGAACCTACCGGTAAACTGAACTGTCTAGTTGTGCCATTTACTGGTGAACCCAGCGGTGAACCTACCGGTAAACTGGCACAATGAACTTCCCTTCTTACCTAATCTGAATTGTTACTCTCTGTTCCCCTCCTGGGGGGAGATGATTCTGAGGGGCATTCCAGCAGCCTGAACTTGTTAAAAAGACAGAGATGGCAGGGAAAGAGCCGTGAAACTAAGTTTTTTTTCTAAGGCACAGAGTGAGTGTGTAGCCACCATCTGCTGCGTCTCGTAGCTTCTTCCAGCAGAGTGGTGGGAGCAGTGCAGTGACACAGGACATCCTTCCCTCCTTGTCTCTGGAGTGAAGGGAAGTTGCTTGGATGCGTTTAGACTGAGGTTATGTTTTGCTTTTACACTAAGGATTTATCTGCATAAAGCTCTGTTCATTTTTTGGCAGGGATCTCCGTGTGTGAGGGACATCTCTGGCTGTATCCTGTGGGCGCCTGCTTTTCAGTAGCTTTTTTTTTCAGACAAATTTGTAGACACGGAGCTGGCAGAGACCCAGCTTTTTTATGTACAACCCATGAGCTTCACTGAGCACTAGATTAATTGCACTGTCTAGTTGTGCCATTTACTGGTGAACCTACCGGTAAACTGATGAAATGCTCAGGTTTTTTGTATTGTTTTTAAAATTGCTTATTAAAACAATGTTTAAAAAAAGTGTCATTGCAAAGTGACACTTCCAGTGCAAGCCCCATAGCGTGTATCTCAGTTTGGACTTTCAGCAGCTGTAGCTCCCCCCTGGGCTCCCCCTCTGTGCTCTGCAGTGCTGGTCACAGATCCTGAGGTTCCTTGTGTACCCCAAGGCTTCCTGCCCGTCCGGTTCAAGTCTCCCCCGTTGGGCTCACTGCTGCTCTTCTCCCACCTTACCCCAGTCTTACCACCAAGCCAGGTTCAGTCCCGCCTGCATCACCTCCCTTTGTGAGCCCTTGTTCACCAGGGGCTGACTCTTTGCCAGTTTTTGCCCCCTGCTCTCGTGCAGCATCAGACAAACCCCTTTTCCTCCTTGATTTTATTGCTCAGCTGGGCCCCGTCTCTCTTTTCCCAGCACCCCAACTGGTGCCCATCTAATCACCAGCTGGTGTGCCCCGTTTCTTGTCCAGCCTTAGCTTTCTGCCCTTCCCACAAAATCTGCCAACTCACTCCCTTTTTCTCCCCTACTGATTCCAACTCCTCTTCCAGAGCTGGCTCTGGTTTCTGTTACTCCTTCACCCACCTCCTGTTCTGATTTCAGGAGGCATCTCCCTGCGACCCACGCTTTCTGGGTCAACTTCTCTTCTCTTTACACCTGGGTCACCTGCAGCTTTGCATACAGCTCGGTTGAATGAAGAGAAAAACATTCTCTGGCTTTCAGTCCTGTAGTGACCTGGAACAAGTGTTTTGGGGAAGGTCTGGCTGCCCTCTAAGCCCAGGATGGAGTTTGGCCACCTCAGCTGGGGGGACACAGCCCGGGGAAGCTCCTGAGAGCCTGGGCGGGCAGATGGCTCACCCCAGCACGTGGTTGGGGCAGCAGCAACTGCCTCTGGTTTGTTGTCAGGGTTTTTCCAAAGTTAGGTTCTTTTAGCTTTGCTATTAGGCTATTGTAAAATTGATTAGGCTGTATTTCATTAAAAACCTGACTTTAAGCTATTAGGTGTTCAAGCAGAATCTTTTCATCTCACTGTGTGACTAAAATGGGGAAACTATTCCTGTGTGACAGCTTCTGCCTAGAAATCAAGTGAATCAAGTGTTTTGTTGGCTTGAGACACCCCCTTGAAGCTGAGAAGCAAAGTTTAGCTTGGACATCCCGGTGCCGGTGCCTGGCTGGGGTCCCCGTGGGGTCCCGGGAAGCAGCAGGGCCGGGTGGGTGCTGGGGCAGGGCAGGTTCTGCTCTGCTTAGATCAGTGGAGGATCCTCTCCAGGATCAGCAAGTCCCTTGCAAACAGCTGCCTGCATTTTGAACTGCACTGGGGTCTTATTTGTTCTCACCTGCCCTGGATGGGGAAGGTGGCTGAGTTGCTCTCAGGATTAGGAGTTTTTCACATTTCCAGCCTAACTTTATTCTACAACATTTTACAGTTGCTTATTATTGTGTCAGAATTTACTTAGAGTTTAAATAGTTTGGGTTTTTTTTTTTTTGTCCCCCGTGCTTGATGGCTTGATACAGTTACAGCTTTTTTAGTTCCTATCCTAGAGGGGACCCTGTGTTCTCTCCTGATCACTCAATGGCCTTTCTCTGTACCTGTTCCAGCTTGTCTTAATTTATGTTGCACAGGGATGACCCAGACAGTCAGTGTGGCTCAGAGACACAGCAGTGCTTTTGCGACTCATGTTGACACTTCCACCGTGGAGGTGTGCTGGAACCAGCCTGTTTGGTCAAGCCAGAGAAGGGCTTAAAAAACCACAATTGCTGAGACAGTGAATTTTTCCTTTTTTTTTCTTTTGTTTTTCCTCCCTCCTTATTAGAGCACAGTCCTGTAGTCCAGGCCCCCCAGCAAATGCCTACTCCAGGAGCCCTCTGCCTTCACTGATGCTGATTGTTTGTGCAGTGAGACGGAGCTGTAGTCAAAACTAAAGATGCCACTCTTCTTCCGTAAGAAGAAACCCAGCGACGATGCTCGGAAGCGCCTTGAGTACCAAATGTGCCTGGTAAGTAGTGCCAAGGTCTTTTCTCTTCTCGTGTCTGGTCCCAGTGACAGATGAATCGGTGCATCCCCTGCGTGACCAGTAATTGTGTTACTGGTTTCACAAGACAGCAGGTCGTCTTTCTAATGTACCCCAGAGGATTCCTGCTTTCCCCGTCTCCCTTTGCCCTCCCCTCCAGGGTCCCCCTCGTTCCCCTTCCATCCCTCTCTGCTGCTGTGGTTCCACCCCACTGCCAGCCCTGCTTTCTCCTCCCTGCCCCCTCACTTACACATCTCCCCGTTTGCTTTTCCTACCAAGGAACCTGTGACATCCCCTTTTCCCATCATAACTGGCTTTCCTTGTCCCCCTGTTTTGCCTCTCGTGATTATTTTATTTCTTCCTATCATTCAGAGGATTAACCTGTTAGATGCTGCTGTTTGTTTTCCTGGAGGAGGACTCAGCCAGGATGCTCTCTGATGCTCAGCAGGTTGCTGTCATGCCAGCACGGTCGGCAGAACTGCCTGCCTTACAGCAGCCACGGATTTAAAGTTGGCTTTCTGAAAGCAGTCATCTTTTGAATTATTTCACCCATTCTGCTGTAGGAGCTGCAGACAAATGCTGCCATAGGGGATCTGCTGTGCTCTACCCCAGAGGCACCTGAATTGTAAAAGTGACAAAATGATGCCTGTTGGATGTCTGTAAGGTATTTTGGAAAGGAAGGCTTTGTTATGTACCAATAACAAAACCAGTTTTACTGAATTTATTCAGTGGAAGGGTTCAGCTCCTGTGGGGCTGGGGAGGGATAGCTTAATTTGGCCATTCTAGGGTTAGTTCTGTGTTGCGTGTGCGTAGTTTAGGGTCAGGATATCCAGTTCTGAAGACTGAACAGAGGCACTAACACAAGCAGGTTTTACTGCCTTGTGCAGTGCCTTTTATTTAAGAAAAATAACTCCAGAGATGCAATGCTGCTCCTGGTGAGGTCTGTCCAGTTTCATTGCTGTTACCAGCTGCATTGGGTGGAGTTGATTTGAACATGGAGAACCACTTTTGTACAGAAGCAGTGAGTCCTTGCTCCTTCTTCCGCAGCAGAGCTGCCTCTGCAGGTCCCATGGAAGAAAAAAGGCAAGAGTAGGTTATTTTGGTGTGTTTGTGTAGTTCAGAAGAAGGTCTGTCTCCTGGGTGAGACGTGCTAGTGTCTCTTTACAACGAGGTTGGCACTGCTCTTGTTCCTAGGAAGTGCCTCTCTTGAGAATCTGTCATTTCCTTTCCATATCCTTCCAGATAAAATTGCAGAATTAGGATATGCTTTGGTTCTTCGTGCAGAAATTCCATCTATTGCACCAAAAAGCTTTTGCTGCAGTTTGGTTTCCCGGTTGCTTTTGCTTGCTGCAGCTGTAGCAGCAGACCCTTTGCTTCTAGCATCGTCACTGATTACGCGCCTGCGACAGAGAGCGGCAATTGCATTTTCTGGGGAGGGGCCAGTCGAGTAGTTTAGTCCACATGCAGCAAAAGGCCATGTGTTTCTGCGTGGTCTGATTCTCTGGATGCATCTCTTCTCTCTCCAGGCAAAAGAAGCTGGTGCTGATGACATTCTTGACATATCCAAATGTGAACTCTCAGAGGTACGTTCTCCACAACTCCCAGTATCAGCTCAGAGTCTGAGTTCTCTCTCTGCTTCTTATTACCAACTGTCAGATTTAGTATCACGTTTATAAGCCTTGAGACAGAAATGGCCTTGTTACTGGTCCACTTCTTCCTGTGGCTGCTGAGGTGAGGGCTTCTTCCCCTCCTTTTTATTTTGTGGGAAATTGCCCCTCCTACCTGATGCTTCAACAACATTTGTGTCCTGGGAATCCTGTTTCATCTGGGAAGGGCAGAGCACCCTCCACCAGTACAACGGCAGGACCCTTGTTTGGGACTTCAAGGTCTAATTTTACTAGTCATAAGGGAATTTATTTGCCCAAGGCTGGCTCTTTCTAATCTTAGAGCTACAAAGTCTGCCACCTGCACTTATTTTTCTGTCTAAGTGAAAAATCCTGGTTCCAGGCTGCTGGGTAAGGATGGAAATCTCACTTCCAGCTTGGCTTCTTTTATGGCAGCCAACTAAATGAGAAACAGGCTGTCTGCTGGAGTGTGAGCAGTTTGTGACAGACTGCCGGGCTGTCACAGGAGACACAGCTTTTCATCCTGGCAGGCAGGCAGTCCTGTTAAGCAGGAGCCCATTTCTACTTCCCTTTCAGTTTTTATTCATTGCCCCGTGTTTCTAAAACACGTAGGTACCTGTGTAACCTTTTGTCACAGGATGCCTTTGCCAAACAAGCTCATAGATGCTGCGGTGTGATTTGGGAGCATCCTGGAGAGGACAGTGTCTGCTGGGCAGCGTGAAATGGCTTTGCTGAGGCTTTGGGATGTTTTGTTCCGAGCTCAGAAGGCAGCAGCATCTTGTGTGGAGGTGTGTGAGCTGCCTGGGACCGTCTGCGGCCGGTCTGGGTATGGCTGGCAGAGGATGCACCGAGCCAGCTCCATCCAGAGCCACAGCTGGTCTTGGATGCCCAGCAGCTCCCTTTGGATTGGTACCATCAAACTCTGCTTTGCTCTTTCTTTTTAGCACTTTGTTATTTCAGTAAATAAAGCGAGCCATCAGTTTGCTCTTAAAATCAACTCTGGATAAGAGTTTGATGCGGGTTCTGTGCTGCAGATCAGGTCCCCGTGCTCAGCCGTGGCTGGCACAGGTGGAATTTGGTGGCGTGTCCCTTTTGTGACTGCCCCTGTCCTGCAGAGCCTGGCACGTCCGAGGACACGGGCTCCTGCCTGTCACTCCCCTCTCTCATGGGGCCGGTTTGCCCAGGTTGCAAAACCGTGGAACACGTTTGTGTGATGACTAACTGGAAATAGGCCTGAACTCTTGAGTCACCTGCACGTCCAATATTAAATCAGTCAAGACTTGAACTTCTGCCTGTTCCTCAGTCTGTCCTGTGCTCTGCACGACACTCTCTTGCTGTGGGGAGCCACTGCCAGCTCTTTAAATGGAAATGAACTGGGAAGTACTGGCATCCCAGGCCAAACCCAGGGGCCCATCATTTTAAGTATCGCTTGCGTTTTCATTAAAGCTAGTTGTTCACACTGTGCAGGTGGATACTGTAGAACTGCTTATGAAGATAGTATCTTGAAAAGTCTGACACAACTGTTTTTTAATTGTTTTTAGGTTCCTTACGGGGCCTTTGCAACTTGTAAAGTCTTGCAAAAAAAGGTAATGTTGCAATCGGAAGCTATCAGATAATTCTACTGTTATGCTTGAGTACTATTGTGTTTGAGGTGACTGTACGTGATTGTTCATATGTTGCTTCAGAAGAAATTTGCTTGTAATTAATTTGGCCACCTGTACGATGCTACATGGAGAGCAGTTTGGGTTGGACTAATCCTGTCTGTACTTTAGAGCTTGCTGGTGTCATGGAAGATGAGATGGTTGTTTCTATTGTAGCCTGTCTAAGGATGTTTCTCATGTAAGGCTCTAGTTTAGATTGCATGTTAAATGTTTGACCTTCATGAAAATCCCTTTAATGTTGTAATATTTTATGTGATACTGAGTAAGATGTTGAGCTCTTATGCAGCCTCCACAATTAAATCTCAACAAATATGCTTGTTCTAGACAGTGGTGCCTCTTGTGCTCATGTTTCCTTGGGATTTTTCCTCCTCAGGTGCTGATTATTCATACGAATAATCTGACATCTTTAGTCCCAAAGTCCTGCAGCCTCCTGAGTCTCATAACTCTGAAGGTAATTGTGATTCCTAACGGTTAATCTGAAGCCTGTTTTCCTTGCATTCTAGCTGCATTAAAACACACCAGCCCAAATAAATCCCTTCTGTCTGACTGTCCTGGCCAAGAATCGAGGAATCCTGCCTTTCCTGGCTTTCCCTCCCGGGTAGATAGATAGAAAATCATAATCAGTCCCAGGACTCGTTTATCCTCTTCTCAGTCCCACACTTTCCCCCTCGACAGCCTCTTACAGTGGTGGTCAGTGTGTTGGGGGGTAGGTCCGTCTCTCTCCTGCACTGGTGAAACTGTGATGGGTGATGGTATGGGAGGGGCTGTGCTGTCCTATAAACACTGAGGGCTTTCAGCTCCACCACAGGGTCATTCCAGCAGCTCGCTTCTCTCCGAGGGCTTTCAGCTCCACCACAGGGTCATTCCAGCAGCTTCTCTCCATTGGGGGGTAGGTCCGTCTCTCTCCTGCACTGGTGAAACTGTGATGGGTGATGGTATGGGAGGGGCTGTACTGTCCTATAAACACTGAGGGCTTTCAGCTCCACCACAGGGTCATTCCAGCAGCTCGCTTCTCTCCGTGGAGGGAGGTCTCCAGGCACAGTCCTGCCCTCTCCCAGTGCTGCTCTTGGAGCCACGCAACTCCCGTGGAGCGGTTCAGCTCACGGATCCTGCAGAAAATGTCTTTTTTCTGCCAGGCTGGCTCCACGGAGATGATTTATCCAGTTGGCTCATGCAGTTTTGCGGAGCAGCTCCCTTGCTGTCACTGTTCTCTCTAGTCTTTCGTTTGTTTATTGATATATAGAGGCTTGAGTTTTCAAAAGACCTGCAAGGATTAAGTGCTTATGTCTCCTTGAAAACTTAAGCTGCTTTCAAAGCCCCATTGGAGGGAAGTACTTTTCATTGCTAGATAATTCATGACCTTTCATTCTTGCTCCGTGACTTCTTTTCACAACCTTGTTTGACAAAATCATCTACTCTTCTAGGTTCTAGACCTGCACGACAACCAGCTGGCGTCGCTCCCTGCTGATATAGGTCAGCTGACGTCTCTTCAGGTAAAAGATTTGCAGCCACATCCCAAGTGTCTGTAAGGGGCTTGTCACAACTATGGGGTTACTGCTATTTGATGTTAATTAATCACAATTCAAACGATGGTCCTCAGAATGTCACATCTACCTCATTGACTTGACTGGGGGTGTTGCACTGGCTTGTTGGAGAGGGAGAGCAGGAGAAGAGGGGACATGCTGAATTATATAGACCCAGCTTAGGGCTGTCAGCCCAAATGGGTCGTGCTGCCAGTGCTGAGAGCAAGGGCTGGGGCTTCCAGTCCCGTTGATTTCCCAAAACACTCAGGTTTTACCTTTCTCCCTGGTGTGATTATGTTGAGAACTCAGTGCAGCGGGTCATAGTGCTCGCTGAGGGTCCCCTCTGCTCGGGGGGCAGCCTTAGGGTCAGTCACTGCTCCCCTGGGGGGTTGGGGAGGGGGAGCAGTGCCCTGGAGGGGAGGACACTCTGCTTCCCAGCTCCTGCATTGGGGTCTGGCACCTGCTGCTGCTGTTGGTTGTGAGTGGGGTTTCTCACCAGATGTACCCTGTATCCAGGCTTCTGGAAAATAATTTCATTTTTAAACCCAGGAAGTATTTTCTAAAACTAATTTCAAGTTGCCCTTCTGGGCCTGAGAGTAGTGCCAATAGCATAGATGTGTAGATGACCTGAGACTTTGTATAAAGAATATCTTGAATATCTTTTCTGTTAATACCTTAGGTCCTAAACCTTGAAAGGAATCTTTTAAAATGCCTTCCACAATCTATAGGAGACCTTGCCCAGCTTCAGACGCTCAGTGTGAAAGGTATGGCACACGTTTCTTGTCAGTGCTCTGGGCAAAGCACCATGTGTTATCTGGGTTGTGCTGATGATGATCTAGATGATCTCTAGAGGTCCCTTCCAACTCTGACAATTTCGAGCTGCATTCTCTTAACCAGAGCAAGCACCAAATGTTTTCCTCTATGAATGCTAAGGAAGAACACAAGAGGGATTTGAATTCAAATAGTTGGCAAGGCAGGAGAAGTCATCTAAGCTGAAAATGATTCCTAAAAATTCCCTGAGTTATTTAGGAGTTCACTGGGGTTGTTTGGCTGCTTCTTAGCAACTGCACACACTCCCTGCCTCAGTTCCCTGCCATGTGGTTCAACTCATAGCTCTTCTGTCAAACGTGCTCCGTGCAATGTTTTCATTCAGCCCATTGCCTTTTCTCAAAGGGGAGGTTGTTGGGTCATTGTGCCCGATCTCAGCAGCAGAAAGCTTACTTGTGTGCCTGCACGTGGGCAGCGTTTTGGAGCCCTGGCTGCCTCACTCCTGCAGTGTCGAGGGTGCTGAGAGGGCTGAAGAAACACGGCTTCCTCCGGGACCACGAGACACACATCGAGCTGGGAGCACTCTGTGTGCCCTGCCAGAGTCCCAGGGCTTGGCCCCCTCTGGGTAGTGATTTAGACCAATGTAGGAAATCCATCTGTGGATCCAAGTGTAAGAAAAGCAGTAGGTCTTCGGTAGAAGCAGTTCAGGAAAGCAGGCAGAGCAGTCAGCCCCAATAAATTGAATTATGATTGAGTCCACCGACACCTAGAGCTTGGTCCTCTGAGCCTGCGTAGCCCTACCAGGTTTGCACAGCCCTAACACAAGGTCACAACTGGACTTCTTTTGAAGACTCCTGGGCATTTTCTAGGTACACAGCACCATAAATTCGGGAG
Source organism: Calidris pugnax (assembly GCF_001431845.1). Classification (NCBI taxonomy): domain Eukaryota; kingdom Metazoa; phylum Chordata; class Aves; order Charadriiformes; family Scolopacidae; genus Calidris; species Calidris pugnax. The sequence continues at coordinate 406,219 of NW_015090961.1, read as the reverse complement.
AAAAAGGAGACACTGTTACAGGGAGTTGTTGCTGGAACAGGGAAGGAAATAGAGGGTGAGGAACTTGGCAGTACAGCTTAGTTCATTGCTGTATCTGTCTGCAGCACCTGGCCTCTGAGCCCTAGATGTACAGTCCCACACTCAGTCCCCTTTTTCCATCTCTGGTGCTTACACAAAAGGCAAGGAGGCTCCATGTTACGAATATTCTGTGTGATAAAGAGCACAGATCCAGCCTGCAGCAGTGACCTCAGCTAAGAAGGTCCTTTCTGCATGAGGAACCACTGCTGGACCTGTGCACTTGGGCTGAGTGGAGGTAGATCTGGATCCCCATTTGCCTTGGTGGGCAGTGTCAGCCTTTGGAGTCCTCGTGTGACCCAGGACAGCCCCATCCCTGTAGTAGAGTATGGAAAATGAGTCATACGTATGATTATGGTTTGATGTTCCAGCAAATGAACTGGCTGGGTCGTACTTTGGAAAAGCTCTGTGGTACTGAGTGGCTTTTCTCTCTTTCTAGGTAACAAGCTGAAGGAGCTGCCTGCTACTGTGAGCGGGTTGCGGAGCCTGCGCACTCTGGATGTCAGTGAGAACCTGCTGCAGGAGCTGCCGCGGGTGCTGGCTCACGTCCGCACGCTGGAGGTACAGCCCTGTCTGTCTCCCCTCCACAGGCTGCTTCCCTTCCCGTTTGCTCCACTCGATAATAAATTTAGCATAGAAAGTGAATTTTTAGGGCTTGAGCAGGCATTGTAACAAAGGCTATATGCAGTTCGTGGTGTCCAAAATAAGCTTTTGCGTACCCTTCGTTTCTGATCGCCTTTTGCCATGGCTTAATCACGACACAAGTGATCCACGGGGAACAAAACCCCCAGGTGTTGTCTGCCAGGGCTCTGAGAGCACGAGCTGAGCTGGTGGGCTCAGGCTGACTCAGCCACTTTCCACCAAGGCTGATTCTGGAGGAGCAGATGGGATATTTCCGATGAGTTTTTCAGCCTCCGTTGCTGTGGCAGGTCTGTGACTCATTGTCAGCCTTCGTGGGCTTCTGGCTCCCTGGAGTGCACATTCAGAATGGGGCAGGCATCAAGATTTTTATGGATGTGTTACCTTCTGGCTGCCAGACTCGTCAGTACTAAATGGCACAAATGTCAGGCAACGGGGCTGACTCAGACACCAGCACGAAGGGTGCGAGTAATTGCTCTCCTGTCTCAAACGCACAACATCAGGCTTCATTTCTCTTATGGGCACTCTCTGAGATGAGGGATCTGTGCCACTTGTTCCCCTGTCCTTGATAGAGTGGTTCTTTTCTAGGCCTTCCTGCTCTGCCCTTCTCCACAGGAGGCAACATTAGGTCCTTTTGGTGGCCACAGTAGGACAGAAAAGCAAGTGGTCCTTCCACTTGTTCTTTATAGTATCCTCTCTGTGCCCTTTTTATCACCATCCCTTCCACACATCACACTTAAGGGCCCCAGCACACCCAAATGTAGTAGAAAATTGCTGTAGTTGAGCAGTGCTGTGCCCTCTTGTACTTAAACACAAAGTACACGTCTGCACAAGGGGCATGTTACACTGAAGAGCCAGCTCAGAAGTTCCCAAATAAGGAACACCTCTGATAGGTGTCCAACACCTGGCAGAAATTCAATCCAACCTCGTATTTATGTCAGGATTTACAGTAACATGAAGTTATCACCCCGTAAGTGAAGTTTTGGGGAGCTGCAAGGATAGCTGCAGTTGGACTCTCTCTGAGCCGTCAGAATAACCTGGAGCTCTCTGTGTTCTTTTTTGGAGACACTGACCCTGGATGCTTCTTCCATGACCTACCCATCACCTGACGTTTGCAGTGCAGGTACAGAGTCCATTCAGCAGTTCCTCTGCAAAGGTGAGAGCGAGGAGTCTGTGGGGGGCAGTGAGAACTTGGGGGCTGCGCTGGGCTCTGACCCGGTGCTGCAGCATGTTTGAAGGTTGCATTTATGAATCATAGAATGGTTTGGGTTGGAAGGGACCATAAAGTCCATCCAGTGCCACCCCCTGCCCTGGGCAGGGACACTTTCCACCGGACCAGGTTGCTCCAAGCCCCCTCCAACCTGGCCTTGAACCCCTCCAGGGATGGGGCAGCCACAGCTTCTCTGGGCAACCTGGGCCAGGCTCTCACCACCCTCACACCAAAGAAGTTCTTCCCCACATCTCATCTCCATCTCCCCTCTTTCAGTGTCAAACCCTTCCCCCTCCTCCTATGGCTCCCCTCCCTGATCCAGAGTCCCTCCCCAGCTTTCCTGGAGCCCCCTGAGGGACTGGAAGGGGCTCTAAGGTCCCCCTGGAGCCTTCTCTTTTCCAGGCTGAACCCCCACAACTTGTCTGGAGTGTGCTTTTGCCAAGAAAACTTGGACCAGATGATCCCTGAGGTCCCTTCCAACCTGGTGTTCTGTGGTTCTGTGATTGCTTCCATGACAGCCATGGGATTGGCTCTGCTTGGGGCGGTTTCTGGTGCCACACGTGGCAGGCTGGTCGGTGGGTTACGTGTCTTTGCTGGCAGACAGCAAAACAGGAGTCCTTCCTTAAGTCTTGTTTCTTACCATCACACTGAAATTTATAATGGTTTTGTTAAAACATCAGAATAGCTGAGTCAGAGACTGTCTGAGTGACAGAAGGCATTGCGTCTCCCTGCGGTTTTATTTTCTCATTTGTATTTTCTCAAGGGGGAGGAGTAGGCATCATCCAGGTAGAGCTGCCTTGGGACAAGGACGTAGACTCAGCAGTCACTCGAGGTCCCTTCTACCCTCGTTTTCTATGAGAAAGGACTTGGGGGCTGCAGACCGATGGTTTGTTAAGAGAAAGATGAAACCAGGCGGAAAACCCAGGTCTGGTTTAGTGATGATGCTCCTTGTTTGTTGTGTGGGTGTCTATTTTTGTCAGTGAGGTTGACGGTTGGACAAGATGATCTTTAAGGTCCCTTCCAACCTAGAAGATTCTGTGATTCTGTGAATATAGACAGGAAGGTTTTAGGGAGGGGAAGTGCCAGACGTTGTGCCAATCTTGAAATAAAAGGACAGTCAGAACTTAGTTTAATATGGGCAGTAACATTTGCAGCCCTGCAGAAGACAACGTGCCTGTGCTCGCCTGAAGGAAGCGTTTCTCTCTCAGCTTTGATCGTCTTCCTGGTGGGAATGGGGTGGCACTCTCTCCTCTCAGACCTGCTTCTTGCTAAACCTGCCTGAGCTGAGGGAGCTCTTTTGGGTGCTGGGCTGTGCGTGGGGAGAGGGAGCAGAGTTGGGAGCAGACTCACCCACCCACCAGCCCTCGGCCACGCTGCCAAGGAGGTCTTTAAGCTCCAAATGTTCTTGTTTTGTGTCTAATACCTTCCAGAGTGTGGAATTCCCTACTACCCTCCCTCGCATTATCTGCTCCCCACGCTGGAGAGTGATGGAGGAGGAACATCAGTGGATGGGGTGGACCGGGCGGTGCATAAGTACTTGGAGGAGGAGAGTGAGTGGCAGGTGAGGCTCCACCATGTGTGAAGTTATGCGAGAGGGTTTTGGATTTGTCTCTCTGCTCCATCAGTGGATCTCACTGCACTTAGCACATCATCCCTCGTCACCCTGTCCCCATGAGATGTGTCTTTTGGGACCAAGAGAGCATCAGTGGACCCTAGCACTGTGGGTGTGGGTGGCTCCTCCCCTTCCTGAGAGCTGAGGATGGTGTTGCCACTGCTGGCTCCTGGAAGACACATCACAAAGAACTGTCTCCATCCTTGAAAGCAGTGGTGCAGTCAAGGGACAGGGGTGACAAGGTGACATGGTGTGTGCAGCATGGTTTTTTGGGGGGACAGCAAACTGCAGAAGAACTTTGTGACTCCCAGCCAAGTGCTAGGCATGTCCAGCCCTTGCTGGGGAAGGTGAGGCTCGGCATCTCATTATGATAAGTTGTGCTAATTATCTAGTACAGAGTAAATTGACCCTGGAGAAGCGTGAATGACTGGACTTTGTGGCTGTGTTAATCTTGTGCTGTTGGTCGATGTCTTTACTCAGGGGAAGATACAACATAGGCTAACAATATCGATAAAAAATTGCTCCTTGGATTAAGTGTCTGCTGCTATTGCTTATTTTTCAGAACAAATTCTTGGATTATGAGAAGAGGAAGGTAAGGATGAACTCCTGCAAATACTTCATCTGCTTTATCTTTCACTTTTTTTCTTGCTTTCCCTCCCTTTTTCTGGTTTTTCAGCCAAACCCGAACGTTTTGAGAACTGATTTCTTGTATAACCCCCCCACCCCACCGAGCTGTTCACTCCTCACTGCAGGTGAGAGCGTGGGGGGATCTGAGGTGGGTTTGTCTGACACACTCAGCCCATGAGCTGCCATCTCTCTCCTGAGCCAGCAGTTCCAATTTAAATCAGGAACTTTGCAGAGTTCCTGTTTGCAGAGTTGGATCTGGGGGCTTTCATACCACTTGGCTTTTTTTCCTGCCTCTGTGTGCTGAAAGCTCAGTTTGTTTTTCACACAAGGTGGGCAGACGTGTGTGAGAGTCCCTGCACAGGCTGCTCAGCCCCTGCCTTGGCCCTTTGGCTCCTAGTGCTGCTGTGCTCTCTCCTACTGCTCCTTGTTTCTATCCTCACCTGGCTGAATTTTTACTTTTCTTTTTATTTCACTGGTCTCTGTCCCTTCCCCCATGCAAGGCTCACTTTGAAATGATCAGAAGCTCCTGTCACGCCGTTCACCTCTCCCTTTGGCTGGAGCTGCTCGTAGAGAGCTGCTGCCTTCGCTCCGTTGTCTTCAGACGGGGGAGTCCCCTTTGCCATCTGGAACCGAACACAACCTTAATTTTGGGCTTCCCTCTGGCTGTTTGTACTGGCTGTTTCTGTTGTATGGGTTGGTGCCCAGGGACTTTGGCTTCATGACTATGAAGTGAGTTGTAGGGAGTTTGGAGACTGTCATAAAGAGAGCAGCGGCTTCTGCTTCACAGTTTTTGGGTCCCTAAGGAGAGAACGTTTCCGTCTCTTAGTCAAGCCTGCTGGTAGTCATTTGGCTTGCTTCCTCGTAACTGAGGGAATTACTGTGCCTGGGTTTATGGTTTTGCCAGAATTTGTTCTTGCTTGGGAAGGAGCGGAGCCAGCTCTCTACTAATTGCTGGCATTCATCTTTCTTCTTATTCCTCTCAGGAAAAAAAAATGCAGGAGAAGCTGGAATTTGAGCGGCGCCTGAACATGGGGCAAAGAGAACAGGCTCTGCTTGTTCAGCAGGTCAACAGTCAGAAGGACGAGATACTACAGACAGTGCGAGAGGTAGGTCTCCTCTGGGCCGGCCCCGTACGTGACACTGCCTTTCCTAAACTGCCCATGTTCTCCTTGGGTTCTCTCTTGCGTTGGCCTAGGACCAGCTGAGGCTGGAGGAGGGTCTGACAAAGCACCAGCGCTATTTGGAGGAGGAGCGCCTGAAGCTGCTGCAGCAGTTGAAGCAAGCGGAGCAAGGCATTGCCAGCCGTATCCAGAAGCTGCTGGAGGACAACCAGAGGTCAGGTCCCAGGGTCTCTGGGAGTCCAGAAGCTGCTGGAGGACAACCAGAGGTCAGGTCCCAGGGTCTCTTGCAGAGATCTCTGTTCCTCGGGGGCTCGTGTTATTTTGTCCCATTCTGAGTGGTTTGTTCGACCCTTTCTGAGCTTTACGGAGCTTGGTGTCCGTAGGTGGTGCCACAGCTCTTGAGCTGCCAAAGTCCCATGTGAAGGAAGTGGAATTTGGCACCTTAAAAAACTGTTTCGCACATATGTGTGCTGGTGGAGTTTTGCAGTGCTGTGGAAAAAATCTGAATTCCTCATGGAGGGTGCATATTTGAACAGAGGTTCTTAGGTCCCGCTGACCTAGACCTGCTGGATCTCCTGCTGGTGCTGACACCAGGTTACCAGCCTGCTTCAAGCTGCTCTTCTCTGCATGACAAGCCAAGTCATTTTCTGCCTTCTGGGGCAGTAGGGTGTCCTGCTCAGCTTGATGAAGACTTCTTGTTTTATATTTTTTTTTAGGCAAAAACAAAGTGCGGACATTCTGAAATCCTTGGAGAACGAGAGGTGAGTCTCCTTGAAATGGGCTTTTCTAGAAAAGGTGGCCAGAAGCTGGGAAGAGAGGGCTGGGACCTTCCTATCAGTCTGAATCCACCTTAGGGCAGGGCAGGTTCATCTCGTACCTGCAGCTGGTTCTGGTCACTGTTGGAGGCAAGACACTGGACTGGATGTGCCTGGTCTTACCCGGGCTGGTAAGCACTGTGGAATAGTGATTTTACCTCTTTTTGATCTTGGCATGGCCCTAGCGAAGGACCTTGGGAACAAATCTCTGCATTCCACTATCAAGGACCGACAGAAATCTTGTGTCTGTTGGAAAGCAAGACATTGATGAACGTGGGTGGTTGTGTCCATGCTGGGAGGAATACACTGGAGACCAGGCTGGTGTCCAGGCAATGCTTTGAGCTGGCTTTGCCACCAAAAGTGATTGTCCCCAATTGTCCCCTGCCTATATGCTGCCCCTTCCTCCAGCCAACTATTTCACAGAATCACAGAATCTTCTAGGTTGGAAGGGACCTCAAAGATCATCTTGTCCAACCGTCAACCTCACTGACAAAAATAGACACCCACACAACAAACAAGGAACATCATCACTAAACCAGACCTCCCAGCACTACATCAACCCGTCTTTTGAACACCTCCAGGGATGGTGCCTCAACCACCTCCCTGGGCAGCCCATTCCAATGCCTGATAACCCTTTTGGTGAAAAAATTTTTCCTAATTTGTGCTGCGACACAGTAAAGCGGATGGTGGGACTGACCTGGCTGAAAAATAATCCCTTTGTGTGTCAGGTAGTTTTCCAGCCGCACCAGTATCCGATCTGTTCAGTGGTGTCGTGTGGGTTTGTGCTGGGACAAGGACACGGGAGGTGGGAATGGAGGCCAGGCTGCTGCTGTCACTGGGGCTGCTCACTTAGGTCAGCTCCAAAGCGCTCTTCAAGCCTCAAAAGAAAGGAAAGCCAAAAAAAAAGGGTCTGGCACTGTGTCTGGTGAGAGCGTGTGCATGTTGCAAAGGTGTTCTGTTTCTCGGAAAGATCCGCTTCCCAGTCTAAAGAAGCAGTTGTCCCCGTGGTTGTCAGCAGAATTGATGTTGTCTCCCATGGGCTGAGAGGCCCCTTGCCATGAAATCGCTGGGACGTGGGTGTCTCTGATAAGCACGTGGCTTTCCTGAGGAGGTGGCAGGGGGATCTGCCCAGCCCTCAGGCTCCGAGCTGGGTGGGCGGAGGAGGAGTGAGATAGTGCTTGCTTGAAGGAGAGGCTGAATTCTTCTTGTTTGCTTGGCAGAATAAGGATGGAGCAGCTGATGGCAATAACACAGGAGGAGACAGAGCATCTACGCCGAAGGGAAGTGGCCTGTAAGTCCAGCCAGCTCTTTGGGGTGGGGAGGTGCAAGGAAGACCTGGTTCCTCTGGAAATGCGCTGAATAGATGACATCCTTGTGGGAGATGCTGTTGCTCGGTGCAGTGGGGCAGAGCTGCAGAGGGTAGGATTGTATGGGTACCATAGCTGATCCATTGCTCTCCTTGAGGTGCAAGTTCTGCTCCCTGTGGAGCTACAGCACGTCCAAGGACTTTGTGAGTCTGGGTATGAGCACACAAAGTGCTTCATGTTTCAGAGGAACCAAACAGATATTAGCTGGTTTGAGCACACAAAGTGCTTCATGTTTCAGAGGAACCAAACAGATGTTAGCTGGTTCAGGAGGCAGGAGGCATATGGTAAAGAAGAATGGTGCCAGGGAGCCTTTTCTGCTCGTGATGGCCATGACCAGATCTGCTGGGGGTGCAAGGGAAACGAGGGGTGCATTGTCACCCCTAGGATGGACAGAGCTGCAGCCCCTCGGAGGGTCGGTGGGCAGTGACTGGGCTCCTCCAAGAGCTGCAGAGAGGCAAGTGCAGGCAGAGAGGAGTTGGCTCCTCTAATTTCCCAGTAAACAGCTGTGATTCTTGCAGCTGAATGATTCTGCTCTGGAATGAATGAAATGGAAAAAAACAAGCACAGGTTGGAAGTGAGAGAGAAGGTGCCGTTGATTGCAAGTGGTTGTAGCAGCAGCAGTAGACGAGCGCCTATGGTAGCTGCTTGCTCCTGACACGGGCTGACAGCCCTTCTGTCTCCTAGCTGCCATGCAGCAGATGCTGGCTGAGAGCTACAAGAACAAGCTCCTCCAAATGACCTATGAGTCTCGTCGGCAAGACCTTGTCAACCAGGCCTGCTCCAGGTACGGTGGGAGAGGTCTGGGGCTGGTGGTGCTGTCGTGAAGTCCCTTTCTTTCCAGCAGTCTCTGGTGGGATTCCCATCTCCACACCCAGGAATTCCTGCTGGGATGCAGCAGCACAGCTGTGCCAGAGCAGGTGACAACATGATCTAAAGAAAATGCCAAACTTAGAATCACAGAATCATAGAATCGTCTAGGTTGGAAGAGACCCTTGGGACCATCGAGTCCAACCATCTCCCCTACTCTACAAAGTCCTCCCCTACACCATGTCCCTCAGCACTGCATCTAAACAGCCCTTAAACACAGCCAGGGATGGGGACTCCACCCCCTCCCTGGGCAGCCTGTTCCAATGCCCGACCACTCTTTCGGTGAAAAATTCTTTCCTAATGTTCAATCTAAACCTCCCCTGTTGGAGCTTGAAGCCGTTCCCTCTCGTTCTATTGTTAATTACCTGTGAGAAGAGACCAGCCCCAACCTCTCTACAGTGTCCTTTCAAGTAGTTGTAGAGAGTGATGAGGTCTCCCCTCAGCCTCCTCTTCCTCACACTAAACAGCCCCAACTCCCTCAGCCGCTCCTCATACGATTTGTTTTCCAGCCCCCTCACCAGCTTCGTTGCCCTCCTCTGCACTCGCTCCAGCACCTCGAGATCTCTCTTGGATTGAGGTGCCCATGATTGATTAAACGAACCACCTAACCACAAGAATATGTGTGTTAGTCACACTTTGGATTAACTATCACATTTTTACACTGCTTATTATACTTTATACATTCTGCTGAATGTGGAGGATGAAATGAGACTGCTCTCACTGTTCCATTGGCCAGTGCAGTGTCAAACTCTAGCACAGAGCTCCTTTCCTCACCTCCCAGGGTTGTGTCGAGGATGCTGTTTGTATCTACCCAGGATTGTTGCATTGCTGTAGGAACAGAGAGCGTTCTGGCTCTCTGTATTTGCAAGGAGGTGAGAAATTTCCATCTGGCAGCATCTGGCACTGAACAGAAATGTCCTTGTGTGCCTGTGCCCTGCCCACAGAGGGCAGTGGCAGACTCAGTCCTGCCTGCACGCGTAGGCCATGTGTGGCCACCTTAGAGTCATAGAGCCATGGAATTGTCTGGGCTGGAAGGGACCTTTCAGATCATCGAGTCCAACCATCAACCCAGCACTGCCCAAACCACCACTGACCCATGTCCCTCAGCACCACGTCTGCCCGGCTTTTAAATACCTCCAGGGGTGGGGACTCCACCACTGCCCTGGGCAGCCCGTTCCAAGGCTTGAAAACCCTTTCAGTGTAAACATTTTTCCTAGTCTCCATCCTAAACCTCCCCTGGTGCAACTTGAAGCCTTTTTCCTCTTGTCCCATGGCCTGTTCCTTGGGAGAAGAGACCGACCCCTCCTGGATACACCCTCCTTTCAGGGAGTTGTAGAGAGCAATAAGGTCTCCCCTCAGCCTCCTTTTCTCCAGGCTGAACCCCCCCAGCTCCCTCAGCCTCTCCTCACAAGACTTGTCTCCAGACCCCTCACCAGCTTTTCCTCTCGTTTGCGTCGAGAGTCTCAGAGCCAGCAGTAACCCCACGGCAAATCCCTTTTCTTGCAGCCTTGCTGAGATGGACCAGAAGTTCCAGCAGATCCTGGCTTGGCAGCAGCTGGACCAGAACAAAGCTGTCAGTCAGATCCTGCAGGAGGTAAGTGAGGGAGCAAATTCCCTCCGGCAGGAGCTCATGGGAAAGCAACTGCACATGAAAGTGGGATCAGGAGTGGGTCACAGGAGCGACGGTGGCTGGGCTGGGCTGCACACAAAAGTTGTTTTATTTAACACTATGTGCTAAACTTCGAGAATCTCAGGTATTCTAACAAACTAACTTGGGTGGTTGAAAGAAAAAAGTACTTATTTTTTAACTAGACAGCAAATTTTTGGAAAAGACAGTGGCACGGCCCATGGGAAGCAAAACTGTTTATGTTTAATAGAGAGTACTTCGAGACAGAAATCCTGTCTTTTGGGCAGGTTTCCTGGGTGACTTGGGACAAGGTGCCTACAAGAAGCATTTTCAAAGCCTCTGCTCCTTTTGAATACCTCATTTTGAACCCGAAACCTCTGCAGCTCATTTCTCAGAGGGGCTGGGCAGCCATGCCCTGTTCAACAGCCTGTGGGCTCCCTGCTGCTGAGAGGGTGAGGTGGGGTTCATACAGAGCGTTCAAAATGTGTGTTGAAGGAACTGGAATATAACTTCTGCCTCTGTAAAGTGGGTTTTACCTCTCGGGGCTGTGGGATCTAAGTCACGGTGTAATGAGGACACTGTTGCCCAGAGGAAGCACTTCAGGTGCTTGAACACGAATCACTGGGAGGTAACAGGGATTCCCAGCCCATTTGCAGCTGCATCAGCAGCCTCACTAAGCAGGATTTTGCCTGTCCCTTAGATTGAGATGCAGAAAGCTGCCTTTGAAGCTCTCCAGGTGAAGAAGGATCTTATGCACAGGCAGATCAGGAACCAGGTGAGTCAGCGACAGAAGAAAGAGCAGCCAGCTCTTTCTCAGCTCAAACACCGCTCGATGAGACGCTTCTGAGGAAGATCAAAGCACCCTGAGCGTAGAGCAGGGTCTGGAGGGAATAAGAGCTCTGGAATTGCTAAGAGCTCTGTGACACAGGATGGGGCGGTGTTGGTTGGTTAAAGTACGGGCTCCCAGCTCCAGAGGAGGGAGATAAGGCAGAGTTTAGGTTTGGGGGAGTGGTGGAACGGCCATTGCTTCAGTCCCCTCAGCACTGATGTGGAGGAAGTGCTGGAGAGTGGTCAGTAGAGGACAGACCTGCGTTGCCTCTGCAGCGGTGATCTGCAATTGCAGCTACAATTCCCTTCAGGCTGTACCAGGCAGGGCTGCTGTTTCCACATGAGTCGCTGCATCTCCATCCAGCACATCGAGACCGCACCTTGAGCCATAAGTTCACCTTTTCTTTCCCATTCTCAGCCTGCCTTTCTGAGCTCCATTCTGCAGGAGGTGCGATGCCGTAGGCGGGGAGAAGAGGGGGAGCTGGTGGAGAGAGCAGTGGTGGTTGATGCATGAAGATGGGGAAATAGCGGTGGTTGATGGCGGAAGGTGGGTGGCTGGTTTCTTCCTGACACCGTGCTCCAGAATCTCCTGATCTGATGCTCACAGAAACATCTCAGGTCAGGACCTGGTGGATAAGCTTAAGAGCCTGGATATTTTGAGTCACTCAGTGACCACTCTGGATTGTGCTGGAAGCCTGTGGGGAATGTGTGTGGACAATCCAGGAGATGAGTCTAACAAACTCTCAATTTCTTGAGTTCATCAATAAGAGCCCTGCAGTTTGCTCGCATTTGCTCTGTACACAAAGAGAGTTTGTTCCTTGATACCATGGCTGGACCCTGGACCTTTTCCTTTTGAAATCCAGCCCATCCTACCACATCCTGCTCAGGCAGTGATCGGGCAGGAGCCCCAGGGACCACGTGCTGCAGAGCCCCGCTGGCAGCAGGAGTTTGGTGCTGGGTGGCACAGAATAAACAGTGTGACTTGGGGGTTGTAGGTGGCCTGGCATATAGGCAAGCTGGGCTCTCATCTTGGCTTTGCTGGGGGATCTCGGGCAACTCACTTCACCTCTCTGTGTCTCAGTTGCCCCACCTGAAAGAGCACGTACCATTATGGGATTTGCTGGAGGATCTGGAAACCAGGACCCTGCCCCAGTTGCAGGTGGTGCTAGGAGGACTTTGACAATCAGTTGCTGCCTTCCAGAGGGGCTGCAAGAGGTTTGGAACAACAAAACCAAACAAACTGATTGCAAGGTGCTTCTAGACTTGAGCAGAAGGTGTTTGGAGCAGGGAGACAATTAGTGGGGGACAGGGCTCCTCAGGCAAGAGAGGAAGAGCGACGCTAAGAGCGTGCATCAGGGAAGGGCACTGGCAGGTTCCCCACACTTCTGGGGGGCTCTGCAGTGCCCTCCCTCCCAGGGCAGCAGCTAGGCCTCATTTTAAAAGAGCATTAACTAAAGTCGTTACAAATGTCAGTAAAAAAATGTTTCATCTTCTGTTTAGATTAAATTAATAGAAACAGAGTTATTGCAGTTGACACAGCTGGAGTTAAAGAGGCAAGAACTGGACACAGAGACGCTGCAGGTATGTAGGGCTCTGGGGCTGCCCCACCACCCTCTCTCTGCTCTGGGATCGCAAAAGCTCCACTTGCTTCTTTTGCTCCTTGCAGTTTCCAGGAGGTTTTATGCTTAGGCAGGAGGGTCCTTCCCCCCAGGAGGCCACAGACCCCTCTTTGTCTCTGCTTACCCTTGCTCTGCTCCCACCTCGGGAGGCAGAGGAGCCGACAGCGATGGGCAGCTCCAGGTTCGCTGGATGGGAAGGAGTTTGCCCTCTGGTTGTTGGCTGTCCCAGAAACACCTGCCTGCTCTGCATCCCATGGCTTCCTACGTTGTCGTGTTGTGTTGTGTTTTGAAACACCCACCAGCTCCAGCTGTCAGCTCTCCCCCTCCATTTCCCAGCCTCGTCCCCCTGGCTGCACTGCCCCACCATCCCACCCTTCCATGGGCTGCCTCCATCAGCAGTCACAACTTGAGGAACCTCAAGCTTGGCTAAAGCAGCTCGGCATCAGACGCCTTTGCATCAGTTGTTTTTTTTGTGTGTGTGCTGTTTGCCAGATCAGGTCACCCATTTAGTGAGCCCAAAATCAGTAGCAAACACCCAACAGTCTCCAAGAGCAGTGCACCCACAGGCTGAAGCGCTGACTGGAGACAAGTTTGCCTCTGAGCCCTGTGCTGGTCGCCTTGGAGCATCAGATTTGGGTTATACTACCTTAGCTCATCCAGCTCCTCCCTGTAACGCTGCAGTGTTGAAGGTCTGATGGTGAGGAGCCACCCAAAGTTCATGCAGGGAATCAATCATCATAGAATCACAGAATGGTTTGGGTTGGAAGGGACCTTAAAGCCCATCCAGTGCCACCCCCGTGCCCTGGGCAAGGACACCTCCCACCAGACCAGGTTGCTCCAAGCCCCCTCCAACCTGGCCTTGAACCCCTCCAGGGATGGGGCAGCCACAGCTTCTCTGGCCAACCTGGGCCAGTGGAAGACCAAGGAACCCCAGGCAGATGTAGTTCAAGTGAGAGAGGTGATTCCTGTTAGGTGACCTCGGGAGGTCCGGGGGAGGGCAGAAGACGAGGCTCTGCCCAGCAGGCAGCACAGCACATTTGCAGCTCCAGCACTGGATGTCAGGAAAGGAGGTGTGAGACATCTTCATCTCTCTGGGTACAACCCACCTCAGCCCAAGGGTTCCTTGCTGTGACTGAACCCCCCCAGCTGCCCACAGGCAGCAGCTCTTCTGCAGTCACGCTTGATACCTCCTGGGAAGAAGGAAGTTGCTTCCTCCCCGAGTGTGCAGGTGCCTTAGGAATGAATTTGATAAAGCCTTGGAAAGTGGGAAGAACCAAAAGCAGCCTGAGAAGGGGAGGTGTTTGTTTGCACAGGTCTCTGGCAAGGTCAAGTCTGGGAGAGAGCAATCCCAGCAGGAGGGCTCATCTCAAGGTCAGGTGAAGCTGCCCAGGTTTCTGGTTTGGAGCAGCTCCCCTATCATTAATTGTCCCTCTGGCCTCTCTGGAGATCCTGATGCAGAAGAACTTTCCTACCTCCCTCAGAGGAAAGCATCTCTGATGCTTTTGTGGGTTTTGCCCGTGAGAGACAGCCGTTCCTGTCTCCTGCTTCAACAGAGAACCTTGTCCCTGTGTAGGGTCCAGGTGAAGGTTTTCCCACACCTCTTTAGGAGGTCAGCCTTCTGACAGAGTCCTTATCCCTTTGTCCATGGGCATCTGAAGTCCTTGTGGGTGATGACTACTGGCCTCTGCTCAGGTAATGGTCCTCCCAGCTGGTGTGAGCCGCCTGGGACTGAACCGTGCAGAGATGCCCCATGGTCTGAGGTTCCTGAGACAATTAACCATCTCCTGCAGCGATGACTTGCTTTGCCCTGGTACCTGGCGGGGCTTGGTGTGAGACCCCAGTGAAAGCACAGGGAGGTTGCTACCTCTCCTGCATACCTGCAGGCTTCTAGAACCTAGTTTTGGGTGGTTTTTCTCAGTTAAGGGGGGGACCATGAAGACTTGTGGTGCCATTGACTGAACTTCTGGAGTGATGAGGAGCGGCTGTAGACCAGCACGTGGGTGCTGGGGGTTGGCACCACCAGGTAGTGGTCAGTGCAGAGCTGAAATAAATGGGTTCAGCGTGGCTCTGGAGAGGACTCGGGCTGTCTGCTCAGCCGGGCTGAGGGCCCTGGAGCTCAGGGCTCCCATCTGCTGGGGTGGGTATGGCAAGTGCTTTTCTGGTTGCTTGGAGCCGTATGGGCTGGAGACGTGGGTGCCAGAGTCCTTCTGTTGCAGGGGCTGATCACAGAGCAGCGCCAGGCACTCGGCTACCTGCTGCAGCAGCTGCTCAAGGAAAAGAAGCAAAGGGAAGAAGAACTGCAACAAATACTGGTAACGAAGACCCCTAATTAGGTGCTGTAGATAGAATCATAGAATGGTTAGAGTTGGAAGGGACCTTAAAGATCATCGAGTTCCAACCCCCTGCCCTGGGCAGGGACACCTCCCACCAGCCCAGGTTGCTCCAAGCCCCCTCCAACCTGGCCTTGAACCCCTCCAGGGATGGGGCAGCCACAGCTTCTCTGGGCAACCTGTTCCCAGGTTGATGAGGAAGAGCATGGGCTGGCTGCAGGGAGAGAGTCCGTGGGTCAGCATGGGGATGAAGGGGGGCAGGGGAGGGCTCTGAGGGGTTGTGTCCAGATCCAGAGGCTAATTTAATTTTGGGAAGTGCTACTTTAAGCTCTTGGGGACACAGTTGCTGCCCGGCCCTGGTGCTGCATGAGGCATCATCATCATCAGTCTCCCCCACCAGGAAAGGGAGTCAGGGTGGGGGATGAGCACAATCCCCCAAGGGCCCTGTGTGTGGTTCTTGTAATCCTGAAGATCTCCAGACTCTCCTGAGCTTCAGGAGACCAGGCTCTGTTTCTGGGGCAAAGTGAGGGGAGGGAAGCACAACCCTAGACTGGACGTGGGGACCAAAGTGGGACCAGCCTGCAGGAGGCCACCAGTGCCATGGCCATGCCCATGGCCGTGCTCTGAGCTGGCTCTGCACAGCCCAGGGGGTTGGTTTCCCCTCCCACGTGTTCAGCCCAGGCTTCCCTAAATACCGCTTGGAATGTTATCTCGGGCTGTTAATGAGTGAGTTTGTTTTTCAGCTGGAAATGGAGGCAAAGAGCGAAACCAAGCAGGAGAACTACTGGCTGATCCAGTACCAGCGCCTGCTGAACCAGAAGCCCCTCTCCCTGAAACTCCAGGTCGCTGCTGCAGTTGGTGATTTCACCCTGGCTGTGCTCTGCCCTGCAGAGTGTGGGGGAGTGAGGGCAGCCCTGCCCCAACCCAGGGTTCAGCCGAGGCAGGGAGAGGGGTACAGACCCCTCAGACAGGCTGACAAGCCGGGGGGGACCCTGGGCTTCCCTGCATTTGGCCATCGTGCTCTGAGAGGGGCTGCCCAGGGCTGTAAGGAGCCCACCCCTCAGCTCTCTGCGCTGCCATCCCACCCCACCCCATGTGCCAGGAGCAGAGGGCTCTGAGCACCTTCCAGGCAGGGCTTTTTATTCCAGCTAAACCCCCAAACAGCTCCGCTGGGCTCCCCAAACTCCCCTGCAGGTCCCTCTGAGTGCAGCTCCCGTCTGTTCCTGCCCTGAGAGTTGAGCCAGGACTTTGTGCTGGTAGAACCTGGGAGTGAGCCCTGCCCGAGCTGCAGGGACACTCGAGTTGGCGAAGCAGGTGCTGCTGCAGACATCCTGCCAAAACCCTCATGTTTCATTCTTCCCCAAACGCAGCATTTTGAATTGTGCTCCTAAAATGCCTGGGGCAGAGCTCCTCCAGCTCCTGGGCTCTCCAGCTGCAGTGTCCTCAGGGATGTGAAGCGGTTGGAGCGGGGCACAGGGCAGGGAGGAGGACGCTGCCTGGCCCCACTGCTGCCTGGCCCCCTGCTTTTCCTGGAGAGCCGAGCCTGGGAGCTCCCTTTGTTTTGCAGGAGGAGGGCTTGGAGGGGCAGCTGGTGAACCTTCTGATGGAGCTCTCTGCGGAGCGGTACTTGCCAGTCTTTGCACACCATCGGGTTTCCCTGCGGGCGCTCAGCACCATGACTGCCCGGGACCTGGAGAAGGTAGGAGACAGCGGATACACCGCGCAGGATGAGACCTGCTGTGCTGGGACTGACCCTGCCCTTGCTCTGAGCTTGGCCGTGCTCACGGCTGTGCCTGTGGTCTGGCAGGAGGGAGTGTTGGTGCTCCTGGTGTCACCTCCCAGCAGGGAGAGGTGTCATGGTGCTCTGTGCCCGTGGTCTGGCAGGAGGGAGTGTTGGTGCTCCTGGTGTCACCTCCCGGCAGGGAGAGGGGTCAGTGGTGCTCTGTGCCCCATCCAAGTAGGCGAGAGCTCTCCCGGAGCACTTGCAGGGTGAGCTGTACCTTGGGGACCTCTTTCAACATCCCTTGGATGCTCTTTGTAGTAGAAATGGCACCAGGGGCATTCCCTCCTCTGGCTTTGGCACCTGCCAGAGGTCCTTCCCTTGACGTGACTGGGTCCTGCCAGTTTGCAGTGTCCCCTTGGGGACGTGTGTCTCCTCCTTTCCCCTCCCAGAGCTCACAGCCCTCCTCTTGCCCCGCAGATTGGCGTGACGGAGGCTGGCCTGCAGCGAGCCATCCTCAGGCGAGCCCAGGAGATCCTGGCCGTGGCCAAGACGATCCCAGGTACCACCGGTTCTTTTCCACCCGGTCTTTGACACTCTCAGCAGGTGCCTGAGCCTTGAAGGGGGGGAGATCTGTGGGGCCGGATCCCTCCCTTTGAGGAGCGGAGCTGCCGTGCAGGGCTGGTGTGCGAGGGGAGGCAGGGATGGCTGGCAGAGCTCAGGCTGCACTGTCACCATCGCTGTCACCATCGCTGTCACCATCACTGCTAGTACCATTGACTTTCGTACTTAGAATCATAGAATCATAGAACCATTGAGGTTGGAAGAGACCCTTGGGATCATTGAGTCCAACCATCTCCCCTACTCTACAAAGTCCTCCCCTACACCATATCCCTCAGTACTGCATCTAAACGTCCCTTAAACTCAACCACTTATTGGAGCCCTGAGCTTGGACCCAGCCCCACACGTTCTGGGTGGGTGGGAGATGGTCAGCTCAGATGTCTTGCTTGTGGTTGCAGAGCTGCTGAGGACGGTGGACGCCGAGGTCCCTGCAGCCCCGGAGCCCAGCGCTCCCTTGGAGGAGCCTCCCAGCCCCGCGGTCCCGACGGCCCCCCCGCTGCTCTGGGACGAGAAGAAGTCGGAGTGTGTTGTCTGCATGGAGCAGGAGGTGAGACCCCGGCCCACGCGTGGGGCTGGAGCAGGGGGTGGAGTGAGGGCAGAATCCAGCACAGCCCCTGTGTGTGGTCTTGTAATCCTGAAGATCTCCAGATTCTCCTGAGCTTCAGGAGAGCAGGCTCCATTTCTGGGGCAAAGTGACACCCGTATCGGTGTCCCCAGCCTGGCCCTGAGCAGGTCCTGAGTGCTCATCCCTCCAGCTCTGCAGCGCAGCTGGGCTTGGGCACCGCAACGGGGAGGGAGGACAGGGCAGGGCGGGCTCCCGGTGGGTTTGGGAGGGAGGTGGTGAGCTCCTGGGCCGGGCTGTCCATGGGAAGCTTTCGTGGGGCTGCTCAGATCAGCCCTGAGCCGTGTCCTTCCCTCCTGCACACACAGCGCCAGGCTGTGCGCAGGGACGGAGATGGGGATGCAGGGTCTCCGCCTCCCACGCCATGACACCCCTGGCTGATCCCAGTCTCCTCCAGCCCCATTCCCTCCTGTGCTGGGATGTGTGTTACGGGACAGCAGCACTCACCGTGTCCACCATCTGGATGGTCCCAAAGAGTGGTGCTCAATGGAGTTAGATCCAGCTGGTGGCCGGTCACAAGTGGTGTTCCCCAGGGCTCAGTGTTGGGACCATTTCTGTTTAACATCTGCATTGATGATCTTGATAAGGACACAGAGTGTGTCATCAGTAAGTTCGCAGATGACACCAAGTTAAGTGGGAGTGTTGGTCTGCATGAGGACAGGGAGGCTCCACAGAGAGACTTAGATAGGTTGGATGGATGGGCCAATGTTAATGGGATGAGCTTCAACAAGGCCAAGTGCCGGGTCCTGCCCTTGGGCCACCACCAACCCCCTGCGTTGGTACAGGCTGGGGGACGTGTGGCTGGAGCTGCCTGATGGAAAAGGACCTGGGGGTTCTCATTGACCAGCAGCTGAATATGAACCGGCCGTGTGCCCAGGGGGGCAAGAAAGCCAATGGCATCCTGGCTTGTATTAGAAATAGTGTGACCAGCAGAAGTAGGAGGTGATTGTCCCCCTGTGCGCAGCACTGGTGAGGCCACACCTGGACAGTTGTGTCCAGTTTTGGGCACCTCAATCCAAGAGAGATCTGGAGGTGCTGGAGCCGGGGCAGAGGAGGGCAAAAATCGTACAAAGAGTGATTGAAGGAGCTGGGACTCTTTAGTTTGAGGAAGAGGAGGCTAAGGGGAGACCTCATCACTCTACAACTACTTGAAAGGACACTGTAGAGAGGTTGGTGCTGGTCTCTTCTCCCAGGTAATTAGTGATAGAACAAGAGGGAACAGCTTCAAGCTCCAACAGGGTAGGTTTAAACAGATCATTAGGAAGAGTTTTTGCCCAGAAAGAGTGGTCAGACACTGGATCAGGCTGCCCAGGGAGGTGGTCGATGTGTTCAAGAGTTGTTTAGATGTGGTGTTGGGGGATATGGTGTAGGGGAGAACTTTGTAGAGTAGGGTTGATGGTTGGACTCGATGATCCCAAGGGTCTCTTCCAACCTGAATGATTCTGTGAATCTGTGATTCTATGATTCTCTTCTCTCTCTCTTCTCCCAGACCCAGGCAGTTTTCCTGCCCTGTGGCCACGTCTGCTGCTGCCAGACCTGCAGCCAGCAGCTGCACGCTTGTCCCCTGTGCCGCAGGGACATCACGCAGCGCATCCGCATCTTCCCCAGCGGCTAGGCAGGGCGCAGGACGGGGACCCTGCCCGGCACCCCTTTGTCCCCGGGGTGATGCCCCTCTCCTGCTCCGTGTCAGTATTAAACAGACGCCACACAGCATGGCCAGCACCGCCCCCACCCCCTGCACGGCCCGGCCCGGCTGCACCCAGGAGTCTCAGCATCCTCCATGTTCCCCGACGGCTCCTCAGCCTCCATCTCGGGTTCCTCAGCCTCCACCTTGGGTTCCTCCTTCATCTGCGTCCCCTCCTCATCTCACCCAGTTCCACCAGCCGGTGTTCCCCAGCAAGAGGAGGCTGGGTGGCCACCATTGCCTGGGTGCACTGACTGATGGAGCTGGGTGCAATTCTTACCTCTTCCTCTCTGGCTGATGGATTTGCCTTCAGAAATGCCCCTGGCTCGGCAGGGACACAGTCAGTGCCATCTCTGAAGCCAGAGGTGGGTGAATCTCCCGTGGGAGGACGTGACCAGGAGCGTGCGATGCCATGATGGGGCTCTGTGTCACACCAAAGGTCTGGAACTTCTGCTCTGCTGACCCAGGGGGAGCATGTCTTGGCCACTGGTGGCCGTGGGCAGGGGGATCCCCGACCCCCTCCGTTCGCCTTCCTCTTGTAGGGGAGAGTCCCCACATCCAGGACTGGAGGGACCCACTCTCGCCAGAGGAACCCGGCCAGGTCCCTCATCCGAAAACCACGGGTTGTGAGTGGAAAACGTGGCGGCCACCCGAGAGCCGGCGCGAGTCCCGTGGCCGTGGGCTGTGCCCGTGCCCGTGTGGCTCCGCACGGCCTCTGCGCGGTGGCGGGCGGGTTGTTTGCCCTTGTCATTAATAAGTAACATCCCCCGTCCCTCATTTGTCTCTGGACCTTGAAGTACAAACCGCCCAGAGAAGCCTGGTCCCGGCGCAGCAGCCGTGAAAAAGCAGCTGGTTTCTGGGGGTGGGGGTGGGTGTGTTTGCTGCTTTTTTCCTTCTGCCTGGGAGGGAGGATGCCTGAAAGGAAGAGCCACCGCCTGCCCCTGTCCTGGGGTCATCTCCTCCTCTCCCACCTCCATCTGGGA
The DNA here is from genome assembly GCF_001431845.1 of Calidris pugnax. Taxonomy (NCBI): domain Eukaryota; kingdom Metazoa; phylum Chordata; class Aves; order Charadriiformes; family Scolopacidae; genus Calidris; species Calidris pugnax. The sequence goes on along the minus strand of NW_015090961.1, from coordinate 385,852 downwards.
AGAACTTGAGGTTCTTGGATGTCTCCGAGGGTGTTGCTGACGGTGATACATCCCTGGGGACTTCCAGGCAGGGACAGACCTTGGACCCTGGGCTGGGGCTGCCTCGTGTGTCCTACGGCCGCGCAGGGCACGTGTGTGGCCTTGTGGAGGTGGCCAGTGTGCAGGGACACGTGCCACCAGCCACCCTGGCTGAGCCCTCTGGGGACAGCCCTGGGGACGCGGCGCTGCTGTGGGTGGGAGCTGGTGTGACCCTCCTGGGGACTTGCTGGGTGTTTGGGAGAGGACGTGGCAAACGGGCTGGGGACACGGGGGCTGCTGGCGTTTGGGGTGCGTTGAGGGGAGCCCTGGCAGGGACATTCTCAATCCAAGAGAGATCTGGAGGTGCTGGAGCGAGTGCAGAGGAGGGCAACGAAACTAGTGAAGGGCCTAGAAGACAAATCATATGAAGAGTGGCTGAAGGAGCTGGGACTGTTTAGTGTGAGGAAGAGGAGGCTGAGGGGAGACCTCATCACTCTCTACAACTACTTGAAAGGACACTGTAGAGAGGTTGGTGCTGGTCTCTTCTCACAGGTAATTAACAATAGAACGAGAGGGAACGGCTTCAAGCTCCAACAGGGTAGGTTTAAACTGATCATTAGGAAGAGTTTTTCCCAGAAAGAGTGGTCGGGCATTGGAACAGGCTGCCCAGGGAGGGGGTGGAGTCCCCATCCCTGGATGTGTTTAAGGGCCGTTTAGATGCAGTGCTGAGGGATATGGTGTAGGGGAGGACTTTGCAGAGTAGGGGAGATGGTTGGACTCGATGATCCCAAGGGTCTCTTCCACCCTCAATGATTCTATGATACTATGATTCTGACTCTGACCCACCAGGGGAGGAGGCAGCAGGGACGGGGGGGGGTGGCAGGTCCCAGCCATGTGCTCTGGGCAGCCCTGCTTTGGCCGGGGAGTTGGACTGGGTGATCTCTAGAAGGTCCCTTCCAACTCTGACAATTCCCTGACCATCTGCAGAGCCCCAGCCCCACAGGGAGCCCCCCGGGGACCACGCTGGGAGCCCCCACGTGTGCAGCTGGAGAGAGACAGAGTCACTTCAGTTCTGGGTGCCCCGAGACCTGCTGGGCAGCAATCACTGCTCCAAACTGTCCCCTCCATCCCGTCCCACCGGTGGGCAGCGATTGCCTTCGGGGGGTAATGAGTGACAGGAGCCCAGGGCAAGGTCCGCCGCCCGCCCGTAAATAAGTGCCAGCCTTTCCTGGGGCATCAGCGGTGCCCGGGCTGTCCCTTGTCCCCAACCCCACCATGGATGGGGACACCACAATGGCTGGGGCATTGCCTGGGGACTGCCAGCTCATCCCCACTGACCATGCCCTGTGTCACCCAGGCTGGGCTGAGGGATTGTCACTGACCTGGGGTGGGGGATAAAAAATAAATTAGAAATAAAAGCATCATTGCCTTTTCCTACGCCCTGGAGCCCTGCGGGGCCGGGGTGCTCCGCAGCTGCTCTTGGCTCCGTGCAGCCCTCTCGGGGGACAGGTTGGTGGCAGGAGGGTGGCCACGGACACGTCCTGTGCCAGGGGACAAGTCTGCCCCAGGTCTGGTGTGACGTGAATGCATGAGGGGTGGGGGGGCTCATGTGTGTCCCTGGTGAGCGCGCCCTAAAATAAAATAATAACAAAATGCACACATTGTGCTCGGGAAATAGCAGCGAGTGGCTTCGTGGAGGGAAAGGGGAAGAAAAGCAGGTTTTTTAGTGTGGGCAGCCCCTTTCCTGGGCCGGGGGAGGAGCGCGTCGGTCCAGTGCCCGCTGAGCACCCCAGGGCCGGGCTGAAGTTCAGCGGGGGGGTGGCCACCCTCGCCCCCCACCCCGTCCCCCCCGCCCCCGGGGACGGCCGTCACCCGCCTCCTGCCTTCAAAAGCCGGGGCGGCCGGGCCGAGCGCCCCCGGAGCACCATGGCTGTGGGGCCGGAGGCCGGCGGGGAGTGCGGGATCTGCTACGAGGCGTATCGGGGTGCCGGGGGGGTCCGGGCCCCCCAGCAGCTGCCCTGTCGCCATTCCCTCTGCCTCAGCTGCCTGCGCAAGCTGGTGTGTCGTGCTGCCCCCGTCGCCTTCGTCAGCTGCCCCTTCTGCAGGACGGTGACTCTGGTGCCAGAGCTGGCACCGGGGGGTCCCGGGGCGACGCCAGATGGGGAGGAGGAAGAGGAGGGGGAGGAAGGCGGCAGGGACCCCCCAGCCGCCCCCCGAGCCCCGGTGCGCCCCGTGGAGATGGCATGTGTGACCCATGGCCCTGTCTTCGCGGTGAGCGGGATGGTGTCCCCCTGCGGCCTCCGCCGCGGCCCCGAGGTGCCCGGTGCCTTCGTGCTGGGGCTGCCGGGGCGGGGGCTGCTGCTGGACACGCAGCCCCCCCTGGCCTCCATGGAGAACCTGCGCCTGGGCTTCGCCGCCGGCATCCTCGTCCTCATCGTCTCCACCTTCTTCCTCCTCGTCTTCCTCAAGTAGGTCCCATGGGGAAGAAGGGGCTCCTGTCCCCGCCGGGGGCAGCCAGAATGGACCCAGCCGTGGGGCAGGGGCTTCTCAGCCCCGGCGACGTGGGCAGGGAGAGGGCCCAGGATGGGGCTGGGGGCTCAGCGCCCCCCAGGATCCAGCCCGGGTGCGTTGGGGGCCGCAGGACGCTGGGCTGCCCCACACACGAGCCCGGGGGGCATCAGACTTCTTAAAAATTAACTTATTACGGCGGTTTCCTCCTCCCCCCCGGGGTCTCCTGCGCTCGTCTCCGGTTTATAACACTCCCGGTGCCTCCGGACCCCCCGGCGGGAGTCACGGCGTGGGGGCCACACGCCATTCCCGGTGTCGCAATCCCACAGGCTGGAAAATTCTCCCCCCCCGGCCCCGGCTGCGCTTCAGCCCGTGTCACTGGCAGCGAGGACGGGGCAGAAGGGGCCGGGCAGGGTCCCCGTGGGCTGTAGCCCTGGGAGAGCGGCCGGTGGGGGACACGCAGGGGGACGCGGTGGCCGGGGAAGGACCCAGCCCTGGGGAGACACAAGCCATTAAAGCCAGACGTTGGCCCAGCGCCGGCTCCGGTGGTTTTTCTCTCTCCCTGAGGCAGGGAGAGGTTGGTTTGCAGCAAGAAAAAGGTGCCACCTTCGCTCTCCGCGGGCAGGGCTGGGTGGGAAAACCAGGGCCTGGGCACAGAGAAGGGGGTCCCCGCTCCTGCGCCCCAAGTCCTACAGGGAAGCAGGCGTCGAGCCCCATCCCGCCCCACAGCAGCCTCCTGGTCCCGGTCCCAGCCTCAGCCCCCTCTCTCCCTCCCTCCGTCCCTGGTACCATGTTCCCACCTCCCGGCCCCAAACAGCACCCAGAAGTGGGACCAGCCCCTTCACAGCCCCCCCAGGGTGGCATCTGCCCCCTCCCCGGGACCTGGCACCTCCATCGCTCCCAGTGCCCAGGAGCCCCAGAGGCCACTGTCCCCCCCCCCAGGGGGCCCAGAACTTTCTCACCCCAAGGACTCAGGCACAGGGGACAAACACTGTTTATTTTAGGTCCCGAGAAGGAGCCAGGAAAAAAAAAAGTGGGGAAAAAAACCTGAGGTAGAGGGAGACACCAACATGGGGAAGGGGCTGGGGTACCAGCCGTGCCCACCTTCTAGAGGGACAAGTGTCGAATCCCAACCCCTGCGGAGCCGAGCAGGGACCCCCCTGCACCCACGGACCCTCCTGCACCCACGGACCCCCCCTGCACCCACGGACCCTCCTGCGAGAGACCGGGCTGCAGCAAAGCCCCGGGAGATGCCTGAGGTCCCTCCTGGAGAACCTTCACCATCATCTTCTGTCCTGCACCTCCTCACACCACCACAGCGTGACCCGGCAGCCGCTGCACTCACAGCATGGAGGGACCGTCCCTCCTGTCCCAGGAGAGGGTTTAACAGCGGATTTTCTACCTCAAATCAGTCTCCAGCCAGAGCCAAGGCAGTTTTCAAGCGCGTCGAAACAGACGGAGGCAGACTGTGCAGTAAAACCCACGCAAGCAAAACCACACAGGTTTAATTGCACTTTATTTTTTGGGAAGTGAAGGGCGAAGGCCTGGGGTTGTCTGTCTGTACCGGGATGTGTCAGCACCAGCAACAACCTCCCCCAGGAGCAGGGCAGGGTGCTCAGGACAGGCTGTAGCTCAGGGGAGCCCCCAAAAACCTGGGTCTCACCCACCCTCACTGCTCCGTGCTCTGACCTTCCCCAGGGACCCCCAGCCGAGTCCTCCCTGTGACACAGGGGCCTGGGGGGCAGCAGGGGCAGCTCTTTCACAACCTTCGGTCTCAGCCTCAGTTTTGGCTGCATTGGGCAGTTTGTGGTAGGGACAGGGACCTGCCACGCTCAGGAACAGGAAACCCCAGTGCTCTTTTCTCCCCTACCCCATAATTTGCATTTAGGAGGACACAGATCAAATTCTTCTCAGAAATAAGAGGCCGTTGTAGAAACTAAACTCTAGTGGAGTTAATTTAAGCGCTTCCATTTTATTAAGTGAAGGGGGTTATGAGTTCTAGAGACACTAAGAACCTGCTCCCAGCTTAAGCTGCGTTAGTGCCGATGAGTATGGAGGTAAAGGTGCTACGAGAACCCCAAGGTGCCTGCCCAGCCCCCCCTCCTCACTCCTTCACATCTTGGTCCACTACGGCTCAGCAGTTACTCCCCCAGCCCAGGCTGCCCCGCAGAGCCCTGGTGAGGCTGGTCACAGCTTCTGTCCCACCATCACCCAGTTTGAACTGGTGCTGTGACCATGGCGCTTCCAAGAGCGGCAGAGAAAAAGGCACAGGAGAGGGGCTGGGCTCCCTGCAGGGACCCTGCTCTGGGGAAGGAGCACGTTACACACCTGTATTGCTGCTTCCACTGCCAGGGAAGCACCACCCAGTGAAAAAATAACCTCCCCTCTGGCCACAGAGAGAGAAGAGAGGAGCTGGCTGCACAGGGAATCATTTCTGTGAGGCCTCTGGGAGCCTCAGGGTCCTCCCTAAAACCCAGCTGGGAACCCACCTCCTCCCCCCAGCAGTTCCTGGTTGCTACATCTCTGCTGGGAGCATCAGGAGAACAGAGGCCAGGTACCCCGGCTGCAGATCAGTGAGCACCACAGGCACCAGAGCTCTCAACACCCCAGAGCACCCACCTGAACCACCCCAGCCTGGAGGTTGCCCTGAGCCACCAGTCGGGAGCCACTGGCCCATAGAAACACCCACATGGGGCCTCTGGGCCCCGTCTCCCACTGCACATCACTAACACCTGGGGATAAACCAGTGTGGAGGCCCTGGGAACTGGTGGGAATCTTCCGAGGAGACCTTCACTGGGGGAGGAGGGGAGATTTTAGTCTGTTTTTTTTTTTTTAACAAGTAGTTACTCCTGCAGGGTCCTGCCAGACTCGTTCTTCTGAAGCACTTCCCAAAGTTCACATTTGCATAAAGTTTCAGAGGAATGAAGGGAGGGTTGGCAGAAGTAGGACAGCAAGAGAGAGGGGCAGGAAGACCCTCAGCCCCTCCCCAGCCTCTGTGTCTCTGCCTGGTCAGAGCCAGGGGTCCCAGCCAGTGCCAAGAGCCCCCTGCTCTCAGCCCCATGGGTCGGGGGGACAAGAGCCTGGCATATCCCTGGTTGTTCACAACTGTCCCAGGTCTGAGGCTCGTTAAGTGCCAGGCACACAGGAAGAGGAGAGGGCTCACAGGCGCTCACCAGCCGGCTCTTCATCCCAGCCAGTCCAGGTCATCATCATCATCATCGCCAAACAGCGGAGCTGGAGGGGGACGCCCCTTCATGCTCTGGAAGTAAAACCAGAGGGAAATGTGTCAGTCTCAACAGCTTCCCAGTATTTAGTAACTGCTGCACAGCTCTGGCTCTGGACTCTCCAGCAGCTTCAGGGAGATGATTTCAAGAAGCCTCATTACTGACACTTTTGTACTTTTCATACAATGGCTTAATATTCCAGGAGAGAGAGACCTACGGGCTGAAAGGGAGGGGAGAGGGGTGAGACACTAAAACCCTGCAGTGACCTCGGCAGCTCTCACTGATTTCATGCCAGCAGGAGTTTGTCCTCACTCCCTGCCCAGGGAACCCTTCCGAGCTCAACGAGAAACAAAATCCAAAATATTCCTGATTTATACTGAAAACGCAGGGGAAGCTCTGAGCTGGGCCAGCAGGAGCCAGGCCCCCACCCCCGTGGGAGGGGCTTCAGACACGCTACAGGTTAATGCTGAACCTGTTTGGTAGCAGTGGAAAGACACAACCACCTACCACTTCCTCCTCATCCTCCTCTTCAGAGGGAACTCGAGGCTTCAGTGGTTTAGGAGATGCCGTTTCAAAGAAGTCGTCATCCTCAAAGAGGCTAGAAGAAGGTAGAGAATTAACAGCTTGTTTGTAACATCAGGATCCCATCATCTAGAAGGTCTATTAAAGAATGATGTAGAAGTTTTGTCACTGAGCCACACTCCTGAGGCATGGACTCCTTACCAGAGCAGAATGCTTATTTATCAATACTTATAAATACTTCAAGGGTGGGTGTCAGGAGGATGGGGCCAGGCTTTTTTCAGTGGTGCCCAGGGACAGGACAAGAGGGAATGGACACAAATTTGAGTATAAGAAGTATCCACCTAAACATGAGGAGGAACTTCTTTCCTGTGAGGGTGGCAGAGCCCTGGCAGAGGCTGCCCAGAGAGGTGGTGGAGTCTCCTTCTCTGGAGACATTCAAACCCACCTGGACACGTTCCTGTGGGACCTGCTCTGGGTGGCCCTGCTCTGGCAGGGGGTTGGACTGGATGATCTCCAGAGGTCCCTTCCAGCCCCATGTGATACTGTCAATGACAATGGGACCTGGCAACGAGTATGAGGTCCCAGGGAAGGTTCATGCTCCCCTGTTGCACTCAGCTGGAACCCATTAACAGGGATAAACAGCACCAATGTCCCCCCAACACCATGGTGGCCCTACAGCCACCCTCCCAGCAGAGCCTGCCCCCCAACAGCCTGCTCTCTGCCAGCACTGTGATGGTGCTTCGGCCCCACCAGGCACTGCCCCACAGCTGGGACACAGCCGTGCCAGCCCCTGGGCAGCTGCCAGACCAGAGCCAGGGAATCAGCAGGGAAATGGGACTGGGGATGCCTCAGCAGCCACCCCTCACCTGGAATCTTTCTGCCTGGGGCTGGAGCCCAGTTCCTGCCGTGCTGGGGTTTCTCTGAGAGCTGGGCTCAGCCCTGCTGGGCTGGGTGCTGAAGATGGCTCCTTCTCAGAGCTACTTTCATCTGTGCAGATCCCTCCATCACCATTCAAGGGAGGGGGCTCTAAACCCCCCACGGGCTCCTCTGCCTCCTGCTCTGCAGCTGGCTTTTCTGGAGGCACTGCCACATCCACTTCTCCTGGCTGGGCTTCTAGAAGAGAAGGTTCTGCAGCTTCTGCCTGCAAAGATACTCTGGAGGGACCACATTCAGTCTCAGCTCCCCCCATGGGACTGCTCTCCTGCCTTTGCTCAGCGGGGACAGGGTCTGCATCCACCTGGGGAACAGGCTGTCCTGCAGGGTCAGGACCCAGGCAGGATTCAGCTGTGGAAGAGAGAGGCTCCCCCTGGACCTTTTCCTCTTCTGACACCCCACTGCTCTGCGTCACCTGCTCTTCCTCGGCAGTTCTGGGCCTGGCAGACAGAGCAGGGGACTCATCTTCCTGGTCAGACACCGTGGAGCCTGCAGTGGCTTCCCCAGGACCAGCTGGGAATGTCACACTCTGCGCTGGGCTACGCTGCATGGGCTCTTCATTGTCAGTCTTTGCTCCAGGTGATGCCTCCTGTCTCGCTGCTCCTGTTCCAGATTCCTCCTTTTTACCATCATCATCTGGTTTCTCCTGCTGCCTATTGAGTAGCTGCAGTGTTACAGTCTGAAAAATTGGGAAGAGAGAACATAGGTTATACCCTAAACATAATCAGGTGCCTGTATCATCTTCTACTCCTGGGCTGCTTTGCCACCCACAACAGTTTCTGTTTCAATGAGTTCAGACTCCCAGGAGAAGTCTGTGTTTTCAGCCCCAGACTCGTTCCCTCACACCCATCACCCTGTGTCCCTCACCACTCTCATACCTTAATGGTGTTCATGACAACGCCCAGAACCGTCCTCCCACTGTACGTCTCTTCCAGCTCAAACTCACCCCGAAGAGATTGAAACACACCATTCATTATCTTCTTTACCTGGAAAAGAGCAAGACAGGAAACAAAGGTAAGATCCATTACCAGAGGAAGAGACCTCCGGAGATCATCCAGTCCAACCCCCTGCCAGAGCAGGGCCACCCAGAGCAGGTCCCACAGGAACGTGTCCAGGTGGGTTTGAATGTCTCCAGAGAAGGAGACTCCACCACCTCCCTGGGCAGCCTCTGCCAGGGCTCTGCCACCCTCACAGCAAAGAAGTTCCTCCTCATGTGTAGGTGGAACTTCTTATATTCAAATTTATGCCCATTTCCTCTTGTCCTGTCCCTGGGCACCACTGAAAAAAGCCTGGCCCCATCCTCCTGACACCCACCCTTGAAGTATTTATAGGTGTTGATCAGATCCCCCCTCAGCCTTCTCTTCTCCAGACTAAACAGACCCAAGTCCCTCAGCCTCTCAAGTGGTTTCCAAAGAATCCACTTCTCAAATCAGAAATTCCCATAGTGAAGCAGAATACATCACACTGTCTTCATCCAGAACCATCACACACACCCCCCAAACCCATCCCTCCAGAACTGAGGCAGGTTGCACAAACCCAAAAGACAGCCTGACACTTAACTTCTTATCATTTGTACATCTAAATTTACAATTTGTACATCTAAACCTCAAGTCTTAAACTATAACACCCCCAAAAAAATCAAGCAACCAAGTGGGCAGCAGGGTGATCTCACCCTTCCTGCCTCTGCAGACCCTGCTGCTAGCAACACAGCGCTTCTGAGGAGAAAATAGTGTTTTCCCTTCTTATCTCTGCTCCAAGGGTAGTGTTTTCCCTTCTTATCTCTGCTCCAAGAGAAATAGAATCATAGAATCATAGAGGTTGGAAGAGACCCTTGGGATCATCGAGTCCAACCATCTCCCCTACTCTACAAAGTCCTCCCCTACACCATGTCCCTCAGTACCCCATCTAAACGGCCCTTAAACACATCCAGGGATGGGGACTCCACCCCCTCCCTGGGCAGCCTGTTCCAATGCCCGACCACTCTTTCGGTGAAAAATTCCTTCCTAATGTTCAATCTAAACCTCCCCTGTTGGAGCTTGAAGCCGTTCCCTCTCGTTTTCTATTGTTAATTACCTGTGAGAAGAGCCCAGCACCAACCTCTCTACAGTGTCCTTTCAAGTAGTTGTAGAGAGTGATGAGGTCTCCCCTCAGCCTCCTCTTCCTCATACTAAACAGTCCCAGCTCCTTCAGCCGCTCTTCATATGATTTGTTTTCCAGCCCCCTCACCAGCTTCGTTGCCCTCCTCTGCACTCGCTCCAGCACCTCCAGATCTCTCTTGGATTGAGGTGCTCAAAACTGGACACAACACTCGAGGTGTGGCCTCACCAGTGCTGAGTACAGGGGCACAATCACCTCCCTTCTTCTGCTGGTCACACTATTTCTAATACAAGCCAGGATGCCATTGGCTTTCTTGCCCCCCTGGGCACACGGCCGGCCCATATTCAGTCGTTTGTCAACTAGAACCCCCAGGTCTCTTTCCTCCAGGCAGCTCCAGCTACACTGCCCCCAGCCTGTAGCGCTGCAGGGGGTTGGTGTGGCCCAAGTGCAGGACCTGGCACTTGCCCTTGTTGAAACTCATGCCGTTGATCTTGACCCAGTGATCCAATCTATCTAGGTCCCTCTGTAGGGCTTCCCTATCCTCCTGGGAATCAACACTCCTGCTTAACTTGGTATCATCTGCAAACTTGCTGATGATACACCCTATGTCCTTATCGAGATCATCAATAAAGACGTTAAATAGAAATGGTCCCAGCACTGAGCCCTGAGGCACACCACTGGTGACCGGCCGCCAGCTGGATTTGAATCCATTGAGCACAACTCTTTGGGACCTTCCAGTCAGCCAGTGCTTGATCCAGCAGATCGTGTGCTCGTCCAGGCCGTGTGAAGCAAATAATACAAGGCAAACAGATTTGCTTAGTGAAGGGAAATACTGGCTAGTGAAGCTCACTTCTTCTGTGAAGTCTGCAGATGAAGAGCCATCTTGCTGCCTCTCCAGGTCTCGGATGCGTTCCTCATAGCGAGCCCTCAGCGCCGCAGCGTCCTCCTGCAGGGCTGAGTACTGCCAGGGGAAACCAGGAGTTAGAGCAGCTCCAGACACCACTGCAACGGATGGGGAACAGGGGAAATGGGATCTGGAAACAGCTTCTTAGCAAGGGGCAGAATTGGGGAGTGGAGTTTTAAGCTGGGCTTTGATAGAGAGTTGCAAGAGACTTGGCTGAAATGACCAGCACCAAAATAAAGCCATCCAACCCAGCCCAAACCCCGGAGATCCACAACCGTGTCATCAGCTCTTCAAGTTACACCCAGAACAGGCACAGCATTACTGAGACCCCAGTGGAACAAGGTCTGGGTCTCACCACCAGACCTGTGCTGGTTTGCTGGGAGTTATTCCTTCCCTCTCATGCTCTGGAACTCATGTTATTACTCTGGACACAGGTATCCCAAGGCTAGTGATCACTGCTCTCCAGTTCACAGGCAGCTGCCGTGTTCTCCCCTTTACCTTCTCTTTGATAGGCTCCAGTTGCTCCAAACGTTGCTGAAACTCAGATGATTTTTGCTCCTCTGCTTTTTTCGAGTGTTTCAGAGCTGCAACCTGAAAGACAAGAACCAGAGCCCATCAGTTTCCAGCCCCTTTCGGTGTCACCCACTTCCAAACAGCTTCTGCTCAAAAGCAGTCACTCAGAACAGCACAGAAAAGCAGAGGAGACCGTAGCTGTTGTTTTAGCCCGAGACTGACAGCACCTTGGCTCTCCCTCACTCAGGACTGGGCAGTAAATCACTGGCCCACCATCTCAACCTAAGAGATGCAAGCACAGACACATCCCCCGGGCAAGATCAAATTCAAGTAGTCAAGAAATTAAAGAGTCAAATGGTGGGAGAGGGTAGTTGGTTATAGTTACTGGTTATTTGGCATGACATTTCAGCAATAAACCCAGCCCTTTTACCTTCTCTTCCAGCTGGGACAGCTGCTGCTGCAGGGAATCCCTCTGCTCACACACCTCCTGGTACTCTCTAAGATGCTGCTCCTTGGCCGAGGCCAGCGCCCGCTCACATTTGGCTTCCCACTGGGATTCCAGCTCTGCCTGGACGAGTGATAGCTGCCCATCATGTGAGAGAGATCGTCAGGAACATGCTCACACAATCTGTATTTGCACAAGCAGCTGAAAATTTGGGGCTGGACAACACCTCCTGCCCTCAGCTGGAACACCCACACGGGAATGGCAGCCCTGGAGCAGGCACCAGCTCCTGCCCACTCCTCTCAGAGTTTAGTTCTGGCCACGATCCTTCAGACTGGCACAGGTTTCAGATCCCTTGGCATATTTCTAAGCAGCCTTTCACTCGGCAGCAGCCCTGAGTTCTCTCTACTGTGAGCTTCATTTGGTGCCTCTCCTTCCCTCAGCCTGACCCCGATGCCAGGTGCCAGCCCACATCCATGCTGCCCCAAAACTCTACAGCTGCAGCAGGAGCCCGTGGCTGGAGTCAGAGAGACTAGGACCCGGCAGCCTCCCTGCCTGCTCACATCATCTGCCTCCTTAGAGACATCAGTGTAAAGCCCAGAGGCAGATGCAGGGCCAACAAACACCAGCAAAGATACTTCAGAAAGACAAAGTGAACCCTTTCTTGAAGTTAACCCCTAAAATCAAGCAGGCAACGTCTTTGTTTTTCCACTCCCTGAGCGTTTTCACAACTATTTCCCACCCATATGTTCCTACAAACCTTCCAGGCCCTCTCTGGAGAAGCTGCCATGACTCCTCACCTGCTCTGCTGCTGCCTGGTCAGTCGAAGTCCGTGCCTTTTTCAGCAGCTGCCGAAGCTTGTCCAGCTCCTGCTGGTACGATCTGCGTATTTCTTCCATCTCTTCCTCAGCTTGAGCTCTCTCCGAGAGGGATTTCTTCTTCCTTTCTGCAAGATTCTGCAATCCAGAACAGGACACAGAATAAGCCAGATTGCACCGAAGTAGCTTCTCTTCCTTGTGCAGAAAAAGCTTCTTTGAGCAGGGAATGTTATCACTTTAAAATCAAGCTGAGATTACTTTAGAGGTAGGAAGGTTAACATATTACTGTCTAAGATATGTGATTTTTATTAAATTTTTTTAATAAGTACAAAGAGTCCACCAGCACAGGGATCCTTGCCCGTGGATGAGTCAAGATTTACCTAATTTGCATGTTTACAAGCAAGAATATTGGGTTAAATTTCAGCAAACAACTGAAACCCTGCATCTCTGTATCGCTGGCACTGGACGTACCCTTTCCAGGGTCTCCTTTTCCACTTTTAGGTCCGTTAACTCTTCTTCCAACGCTGTGATCTTCATGTCCAGCTGCTTGCGGCTCTGCTTCTCAGCTTTGAACCTACTCTGAGTGTCCTCAGAGGCTTCTTGGAGCTCTGCAAAAAAAAAAACAAAACATAAAACCACACACCTCACTGTGGGTGTCAGCACTACCTGTATTTCAGGTTAGAGCTTTTTGGGGCTGGCGGGAAGGAACAGTGTCTTTTGCACAATGAAATCAACCCCACGGCTTCACCTGCAGAGGGAACTAGAATTTATCAAGAGTTTCTTCTGTGAAATGGCAACGCTTATACCTCAGCTTTTATCTTAACTTTTCAGCCACTGGAGCATCTCTGGTTCCTCTGTGAGGACAGCAATCCCCGTGACGGGATGACTTTGTTCATTGATTCATCCCAGTTTCCTTGTGGCAGTAACGAGGACGCACGTACCCTTCAGACATTCCAGGGCATCAGTATCCTTCTTGGATACCCCTGTGGTCTGGAATTCTGGAAGTGACTGGCCAGAAGGCAAGAATTTCTGAATATCACCAGAGGAGGAGGTGACTCTTGCGGAAGAAGCCCCACGCTGGGTGCCAAAGAGGACTATCATGGTTTAGCCTCAGATGGCAACAAAGAACCACGTAGCCACCCTCTCACTGCCCCCAGCCGTGGGGAAAATTGGAAGAAAAAGGCAAAACTTGTGGGTTGAGACAAAGGCAATTTAACAGAAGAGCAAAGGGAACAGGAAAACAATAACACTAATAGAGGAATGTACAAACACTAATTATGGCACCAGCACTCACCCACTGGACCCGGGATGCCCCAACCCACTCCCCAGTGACTCCCTGCCACCACCCCAGCTTTAGACTGGGCATGGCCGACATGGGATGGATACTGTGTCCCTGCCAGATCCTGGTGAAGATTAACCCCAGAGATAGGACAAAAGAAAAAAGGCACAAATTTGGACATAAGAAGTTCCACCTAAACATGAGGAGGAACTTCTTTGCTGTGAGGGTGGCAGAGCCCTGGCAGAGGCTGCCCAGGGAGGTGGTGGAGTCTCCTTCTCTGGAGACATTCAAACCCACCTGGACACGTTCCTGTGGGACCTGCTCTGGGTGGCCCTGCTCTGGCAGGGGGTTGGACTGGATGATCTCCAGAGGTCCCTTCCAACCCCATGTGAACCCTACCCCCGCCAGAACCAGGACATTACCCCAGAAGAAAGGAAAAGCTTATGACTTCGAAAAAAGAATGACCTCAAGGATCTCTCATGGGACAGGCACAAGACCTCCTACCTGCTAACTGTGCCTGCAGTTTATTGAGCTGTGTCTCATGTCGCTCTGCCTCCTGCAGGGCAGCAGACAGTTGTTTCCGCAGGTCCATCTCCTTCTTCTGGTGGGCCGTCAGCTCCAGCTGCAGCTGGGAAACCTGCGCCGTGGCGGCTGCTAACTCCTCTGCAACTTTGGCCTGTGTCACAAAACGGAGCAGGGAAAAGGGAGGGAAAAGTGATGTGAGTGTGAGGAGGCACCAGAACCACTCTCGCAGGAAGAACCGATAGGGTACTGGAGACCTTAATGGGGAAGCACTGGGATCCAGCTCCTCACAGACACCTCCAAATTGAAGAGGTAACGATAACCTTTTTTGGCCACGTAACTGAGTGGTTTGGCTGTAACCTGTCCAGACTGACTAGGAATTTGCACAAAGCCATCAACAACCTCATCACCACATTAATTCAACTCAGTGAGTTTTCCTCGAGATGCTTAAACACATCTTTAAGACTAGTACCAGTGCCCCGTGGCTCTGCTCAGAGTTGTCAGGCTACGACAGCATCTACTCAACTAAAACCCTGGGCTCCAACATCTAATTATCTTCAATAAGGTTACAAGTCACTGAAAAGCCACACAAAGCATAGGCTTGTTTCAGCCATAAGAGCACCTTCCCTCAGAGCACGCAGCATGTAGCCACCTTGAGGTGCCCAGAGGGGCAAGGCTGTCATTTGGAGCAGAGCTCTCACAGGAATTTGTTGATGTGTTTGGATTCAGGATCGCTCAGTCGGTGACTCATGTCAAACCAGGTACGATACAGCTCGTTAGACAACTTGTAAACAGTACATCAGGGGAGGCTCAAGGCATCAAGACAAAGGCACAAAGAGACGCTCCCAGTTTTGTTGCACAGCACAAAGTTCAGAGGATGCTCTGCAGAGACAGAGCTGCACCAGTCAGAAATCCTCACTTGCTGCAGGGAATTCCTGGATCCACACCTACAGCCAGAGTCCCAACAGCCTTTCACTGCCCTGTAACTGGAAACTGCAGGAGAACTGGAGTTTCTCTCTGCTTTATCCCCATAAGAGAATTAAAGTGCTTGTCTTCAGACTAGGACCACTGCCTTCTGGCAGAGAAGAACTGTGAGCAAAACTGTTCCAACTGTGGTGAGGATGAACCTGTGCAGACCTTGAGGGCCGGGACACCACACCATTCATTTTAAAGAGGAGGCAACATTTCAACAGAGACTGGCTAAAAACAATCTGTTTTCCTCTTACGTTTCCATAAAAGTCTCCCTGCAGTTCAAGATACTAACTCCTCGCGTGCTAAAACCAAACCCAAACCCAAACCCCATGGCATTATCTAAAGGTTGCTTTAACACTTGCCTTTGTCCTTAATGACAAATAAAGAGAAAGAAAAAGGAAATCTCAGGCCAGGGACTGTTACTAGGCTTAAGTTCCCGCAGTGAACATTTCGTGTCCACATTAGCTCAGCTCCAGCCTCCAGCTTTCAGGTACCCAGAATCTCCTGTGATCAGTGTCTGCTCTGACAATTACACGATCCTGTCCTGTTTCTCCCGTGGGGGAGGTGAAATGAGCAGCATGTGACAAAGCTCCCTGAAAGGGCTCCCCAAGAAAGAGGGGATCAGTGGGCGACGCTGCCATTTATAAAGCCCTTTTCCAAGCTGAAGATCCATCCGTGCTAATTCAAGATCTGAGGCAATTATGTGAACCCCAATCAGCCTGTAGCTAGTTGAAGAGGAAGCTGGGCTGGCCCTACCAAGGGCACAGTTCTGTGTCACCCCACAGTCAGCAGACACTGCCTCACCTGGTCCCAGCCCCGATCCGCTGGCGGCATGTGCTAGGGAAGAGAAAGCAGCGACAGGAAACAGCAAGAGTTAAGAACACAACTTGAAAGGCAGAGGCATTAATCATCATCAGTAAAGCAAAACGCTTCATTACAGGAGCCTAAGACATGCCAGAAAAGCCTTTAAAATATTTCAAGAGCTGTAAAAGCTTAAGTAGTGAAGCCTGGCTTAAAAAGAAAGAAGGTAAAGGTACCTTCAGAGGTAGATCACACCCCCAGAGGCAGGAGTGGTCCCTGTGAGCACCGTGGCACTGGGAGGGGGGTGTTACTGACCCTTATGGCACACAAAGCCCTCAGCTCCAGCTGTGACATGCTCTGCCAGGGTCAGAGGTCTAGGACCCAAAGCAGCAAGCCACTACTACCTCCTCTCAGTCATCCTGGGGACAGATGCCTGGCCTGGGTCACAAAATAAAAGGTGACTCCCTACTTTTAAAGTAAAGAATAGATAAACCAGCTTAAAGTTCTCTTCCCTGACTCTGTCTGTCTGCAGTGATGTCGGCATGGCAGTCACAGAGCAAGCTGGGTTAGATAAAAGGAAGAGGAAGGAATCCCAGCCTTCATGTTTACAGTCAGTACTCTCACAAAATTTGGGGAAATCTTCTCCCAGTGCAAAAAGTGTTTTTTCTGGTCCAGCCTGAAGTCTATTCATGTAGCAGCATTATCACCCAGGCAGTGACAGCTCACCCGGGTGGACTCCTATTGAAGACTAGGCCCAAAAGATTCCTGAAGATCATATCTTAGGCTTCCAAAAGATGCTTCCTCCCCAAGTTACTTATCCCACAAGCTGGATGCTGTACTCACTGGCAGAAAGGAATTTATTATTTCCAATCTGACTTATTCCTGGTTAGAATCTCTCACACTCCCTACATGTTATGGGTATGTGACCTGGGCGCTTGGTGGAAAAAGGCAGCTCTCCCTCCTTGCTCACCCAGCACACAGTTATCAGCCATCTATTGCTCTGTTCTTTAGCACATTTGCTAATATACTTTGGAAAGCTGCAGTTTCTGCCATTTTCTGATGTACCAGGTTATGGTTCTCATGCAGAGCAAGCATTTATCATCTCACATTTGACCAGGAAAGATACAGAGCTCAGTGAGGGAGCACGGTGCGAGGCTGAGCCTGGTGTAAATTAAGGAGCCAGTGCTTGAGAGCGCGGAGGCCACACCGTGTCGTCCCAGACCTCAGAGCCCCCCTGGGCTGGGACCAGTGGGCATTACAGCATTCACAGCCATGCATTAAGTGCCTTGAACTGGTTTGAAAGCTATTTCCCAACAGCCCCTTTCACACAAGCACAATACATCATTAGTAGAAACAGCCATCTTTTGGTTAGTATTAAGAAAGAAAAAAAAAAAGGTGTAAAAAAGTGCAGTTATGAAACTCTAGTAGGAAATGATTTTTCTTATAGCTACTTTCACTCTATGTCAGTTAAATAGAAGGAATAAAAAAAACCTCCTGAA
The DNA here is from genome assembly GCF_001431845.1 of Calidris pugnax. Taxonomy (NCBI): domain Eukaryota; kingdom Metazoa; phylum Chordata; class Aves; order Charadriiformes; family Scolopacidae; genus Calidris; species Calidris pugnax. The sequence goes on along the minus strand of NW_015090961.1, from coordinate 368,800 downwards.
ACTATCAGGGCAACTGGATAAACAAAGTATATTTTCAATCTGACAAAACCCTGTGATACACAAAATTCCTCAACATGTTGGCCATATACCTACAATTTTAACAATAAATCAGGAACTTTCCTGTAAGCTAAGAATATTCAAGCTACGACAGCATAAAAATCTACATTTATATCCTCTGTGCTGCTTTGGTTATGAACGCCGTGAAATATTCAAATTGTTTCTCAAAACAGCATTCAAAACTAATTTCAGAACTGCTTTTGCCTGGCAGAAGAATGGGCTCCAGCCTCAACTAAGGTGGCTTCAGTGGGTTTTAGTGCAACAAGCAGCCCCTTTCCCAGCTGCAGGCAGAGCTCTGCGGCTCCTCGTCCCCATTACCTTCTCCTGCTCTGCGTGCAGCACTCTGGCCTGGGTGTTTTCATTTGTGGTTTGCAGTGAATGGTTCCTCTGCTCCATCAGCAAGTTACTTTGCTCCACGTACCTGTGAAGAGGGGAAGGCCACGTGAGCATTTACATAAATACATGACCTGGAGCAAACGGCGCCGATAGAAAAGGTGATATTTCAAAGCAGTTTTCTCCATGACAAGTCCCAGACAATTTTGCAGGATGCTCTGCCCTGAAGAGCCCGATCCCAGAAGGGTGGGATGGGTGTGCCTGGCCCAGCAGAGATTATATCAGTTCAGGTAACGCTTCACCTCTTTGCAACAAGTCTAATCATCCTATCACCCAGTTAAAGACTTTTGATACCCTGATATCCACTGGCCTTTGCCATTTCCTTTAAGAAGGGGAATAACTTGTTTAACTGCCTTGAACCCAGACCCAGCCATGGAACTAGGGACACCACATCCTCTACAATTTCTTCCACCTTACTAAAAAGCTAGCAAAAGTAAATTAACTCCCAGAAGCAGAGCAAGTGTGCTCAAACAAGGTTTGAGGGTTTTTTTAACACATTCAAGTAAACTGCCATTTTGGAGACATGCCCTGAGGGGGTGGGGAACCACACTTTTAATGCCTTGAAAAAAACAAACAGCAAACCACCTTACAATAGAATGTCTCTATGCTAAAGGGCACCTCTCCTGGTTATACCTAACCAAGCATAGGCTAGAAAGACTTGGCAGGTGCAGGGGGGCAGTTCTCTCCCACTCCTTACCTCTGATTCCGCTCGATCAACTCGCTGATCTTCTCGTTCTGCTCCTCAATCCGACTGCTCTTCTCAAATATCTCTTGCTTCAGCCTCTCATTCTCCTAAAGCACAGCCCAGCATGAGTATTTGTCTTACTCTAGACTTCCTTGCAGCAGCACCTAAGCCTTTGCTTGGTACAGATGCAGGACAGCAGTGAGACTGATCACCTTTGGGGGCCACTGAACAGGAAGGTGCCACTGCGCTCGGCAGGAGTCCTGGCACAGGACAGAGGGTGCCAAACCACATTCTAGAGAATGTTGTGTCTGGTTGACTTTGTCACCTACAAACCCCAAGATTATAAGGCTGCTGTCTAGAAAAACTACAAAGTATAAGACTAAGTGGTGAAAAACAGAAGGAGGTGGTTCCTGCAACTCAGTGCTTCAGCTGTGAAACTCAGGTCTGTGGGATGCTGGGGGTTAAGTCCATAATGGTTTAAGAAGTGGAATTTCTCTCACACGAACACCAAGGCCTATTAAATACCAATATATCAACTCTGGCACAGAAAGTACCCAGAACACAAACAGTTGAGAAAGCTTTTTTGGGGGGGGACAGGGGTGGAAATCATTGTCTATGTCATGCTCTTAACTAGAAAGTTGCTTTCGGCCATGCAGAAATAGAACACGTAGGGGGATGCACACTCAGGCCAAGCCAGTACAGCTGTCCTCGTTAGGAATAACACAGTGGGCTCCAGTTCCTTATGGAAGGAGTCAAACAAGACTGGCCATGCTCACCTGGATTATGCGTTGGATATTGCTCATGATCATGGAGGCTTCCATAGTAACAGAGGAGATACCAGGCAGCAGCGAGCTGTTAGCAGCGTTTTGTTTCTTCAACTCCTCCACCTGTAAGCACAAGGCATTTGTAAGTCAGGGGAAATGAGTTTATGGATGTAGGTAAGAGTCTGACATCTGCAAAGTTCTGCTTCACTCTGCCATCTGAGTAGCTGTAGGGTATATGCCTCTGTGTCACCTGCCACAACTCCTGAAGGGCAGTAAATGTCTCCAGACACAACACATCATACGAAAGTAAGAGTCAGCCACCCCTCCTAGTGCTGTCACTCCAGAGGGCTGTGCCACCACACAGCGAGACCTGGACAGGCTGGAACATTGGACAGAGAGGAACCTGATTAAATTCAACAAGGGCAAGTGCAGGGTGCTGCACCTGGGGAGGAATAACCTCCTGCACCAGGACAGGTTGGGGGTGACCTGCTGGAGAGCAGCTCTGAGGAAAAGGATCTACGAGTCCTGGTGGACAACACGATGACCATGAGCCAAGGCAGCCAATGGCATCCTGGGGGGCATCAGGAAGAATGTGAGCAGCAGGTGGAGGGAGGTCATCCTGCCCCTCTGCTCTGCCCTGGGGAGGCCCCATCTGGAGCACTGGGTCCAGTTCTGGGCTCCCCAGTTCAAGGAGGACAGGGAACTGCTGGAGAGGGGACAGCAGAGGCTACAAAGATGATGAGGGGCCTGAAGCATCTCCCTTACAAGGATACGCTGAAGGACTTGGGTCTTTTTAGTCTGGAGAAGACTGAGGGGGGATCTCATCAACACCTATAAACACCTACAGGGTGAGTGGTAGGAGGATGGGGCCAGTCTTTTTTCAGTGGTGCCCAGGGACAGGGCAAGAGGAAATGGGCACAAACTGGAACATGGGAAGTTCCACCTAAACATGAGGAGGAACTTCTTTGCTGTGAGGGTGGCAGAGCCCTGGCAGAGGCTGCCCAGGGAGGTGGGGGAGTCTCCTTCTCTGGAGACATTCAAACCCGCCTGGGCACGTGCCTGTGGGACATGCTCTGGGTGGCCCTGCACTGGCAGGGGGTTGGACTGGATGATCTCCAAAGATCCCTTCCAGCCCCACAGCATTCTGTAAGTCTGTGACAGCAGCCTCCCCCCAGCCTCATCTCAGCTTGCTCACAGTAGCTGAATTACTACCACTACAAGTTCTGGTAATACTGGAATTTTCCCTAAGTTTACGCATCAGGTATAAATGTAATGCTGGCATTTAAGTAGAGCCAGCTCCTCAGACCACATCTGGAGAGCAAAAAGCAGTAGTGTTGTTAGCAAGCTTGTCCATGCCATACATTACCTTGGCAGCCAGATGATCCATTTTATCTACTACTTTGCTAACAGCCATTCGGATTTCGGTGTTGTGCTGCCGAGCTTCCGTCATCAGAAAGGACGTAACATCCCCAGGTGCTTGAATGGAAAGAAGAGAGATCTACAGTCACAGGGGGAAAATGCCTGCACAGACACAGCAAAAGTGGTTTGAAGCCTGCCAGACAGGACAGCCATCTCTTCCCAGAAATAGATGGTATTTGGTAACGGTATCTGGAAAACTAATAACAGAGGTATTTTCCAAATAACATGAATAGGCAGGTTTATGACTACACGAAATTCTTGGGCCACGTGACAGCACTCGGGTCAACAAGAGGGAAGTGCCCAGAGCAAAAGAACAGTACACGAAGAGGTACAAACAACAGGAATGAAGGCTGGCTCCTGAAATTTTGAACTGAAAAACTGCACTCCAAGAAATGTTCAGCTACGCTCAAGTCTTCACCAACACAGGGATCACCTAAATGGTTCTTTAATTGCCTTCAGTCCTTCTTAGGCTGCACCTTATTTTGGGGTTATATCCTCCCACTTAGTGAAGGCTTAGTATGTACACTCAAAGGTACTTAGTATGTACACTCAAATTCTTTTCCTGGCTGGTGGGACAACTGTGTACTGTTACAGTTAGATTTGTAAATGGAAGCACCAGCTATGAAATACCTTTAGTAACACACAGCTTTGGGAAAATACCTAGAAATTCCCCCCCTTCCACAGTGCTTGAATTTCCTTGACGTAAGAAAAAGATGGATATTTATTAGGAAATGTCTGCCCCTATTTGGTATCCAAAAATAAGAATCTGGGAAACAGCACAGCATTACAGACAGGTGAACATGCTACCATTGCTGCTTAAACCAGCATTATAAACACTTCACTGCAGGTATTGCAGCCTTCTGAAAAGCATGTACTTTTTAAAATGTACCTTGGTAAGGTGTGGGATACATCTGTCCTACAGGCTGGAGCTGAGAAGCAGACGCAGCAGTTTGGGGGTAAGCAAATGCCATGCCTGGATACGCCTTGCGGAACAAATTCAACAGATTAGAATGGGTTTTGATATTTCTCCCCACTCACACTTAAGTGGTTTTCATGTTTTTTAAGCCCCAGAGCAATGACGATATTTGGGAAAAAAAAAACAAACAACCCACCAACCAAATAGAATTAGGGAGCAGGAAGTCAAATTACACAACAGTCATAGTAAAGGGAAAAAACCAAAGCCACTCTTCTTTCAAGGCTTAGATACGCGTTCAAGTTACCACAGCTTAATAAGTACCTTCTTTCCTGAAGTTTAAGCAAAAGCACGTTCCCCCTCATTTATGAGAGGCAAAGATCAGATGTGAACCACTCACTGCATCTTACTGGGTGTGCAGCAATCTGAAGTCACACTAAGTTGAGCACAAGGCTATTCCTAGGAAAGGCTCAAAACACACAACCCAACCAACTGGATTGTGGCTTTACTGCTCGGTGCTTATCAGAAGCAGCTACGCAGCCTGAAGAGTGTGTTAAATGCTGGGAGTACCTTACTCACTGCAATTTACTCTCTCAGGCAAGGTAAAAAAAAAAAAATTACAATACAACTTGTGTCAAGTTTCTAGAAGAATTCGGGATATCGGGGTCAGACTTTCAAAACAATAAATCCAAATCGCTGTCAGATTTAAACTTCACTTTAATGACTAGTTTCTATTTCATCAAACTGAAAAGCCTATCTTTTTTCATCTTGTTACTCGCCACAACTTCCTCATTCTCAATACAAGGAAAATGCGAAGCCAAAACAATGCACCAGGGTTTTTTTTTATGTTGGGTTTTTTTTGTGGATTTTTTTTTTTTTTATACATAGTGTTTGTTTTTATTACAAAATATTTTCTTCTTCTGCCTGGACCCTTTAAAAACAAACAGCACTTCTATGTGGCACAAGCCACTGATTTCCAAACCCTCCACATCACTGGTTAAGTAAAAATAACTACAGGAACCATAAGATAATAAGCTTGGGTTTAGAATTCACAGAAGTGTCTGTATGATAGCTTTGTACTCGGTTGTCACTACCTGATGTGACAAATAAATGGTGTGTTAAGCCCCCAGTTCCCCTGTTAGCAGGCAGATTGCTTCACTTTACAGCAGCCCCACAAGCCTTTTAAAAGGATTATTCTTTTGCCAGATGAAAAACCACGACCCACAAACCCCTTCAGTGTGCAAATGAGCTCTCACAGGAAAACAAGAAAAACTTAAACTAAAGGGCTTTTGTTTTCACCTGCTCTACAAGTACTTGGAAGTTTTTATCTTATCCACTACGAAAGCAGATACTAAACAAAGTCTGGTTAATTCTTAGTTCCATTGTAAAAAGCCACCAGCAGGCAGAAAAGTAGCCTTTTTGATTAAATTTTAAGAGGCATTTGTTTCCAAACCTGAGAATGCCAAAGAAGAGTCAGAAGCAGCAGCCTGGGATTCTCACCCTTACACGCTGCTATAGAATTCCTGCTCCCAGCAAAGAAGATGACAGTAAGATTTCTGAGGAAGGACAGAAGTGCCAATATTCTTGATTTCGTTTTGGTACCTGAAAGCCCTGTGTCCCTCCAGGCAGAGCTGAATGGGGCTGGATGGTCGCAGGTATCAAAGCAGCTGAAGATACCGGGGGTGTAGAGCCAGATGCTTGAGGTACTGAAAGGGAAGAAAGAAATTCAGCGTGCCACAAAGTCGCTAGAAATAATTTAACTCACTCAGCATGAAACACAAAATTATTTAACACCAGCCTGTCTGCAGCCTTGTGAAAACTAAATCCAGTCAACCAAGTGATAAAAGGTCAAGAAAAGCGTCATCTTTCACAGAAATTTCACTTCTAGCTACACTTAGACAACCTCTTTCACTCCAACAAAGGTGGCTCTGAAGTTTCCTGACACAAGACATTACTCAGACCGACTCTACCGACTGCTCAGCTGAGCAGCAGCTGACCCCATGGTTCCATCATGGGAATACAGGCAAAGCCCACTCCAGAGCTGCCCTGGAGTGCTCTGATGCCCTTCGCTATTATTTCCATCATTTTCAAACAAAAAAAAATTCTGCTTGCTGGGAAAGGGTTTGTAACAGGTCCGTTTACAAATCTCATGTCCTAGAAGTCTCAGTGCTACCCAGCACACAGAATGACAGAGCAGCTCCCACACTGCAGCTGCTCCTCCTCAAGCAATAACGTGAACACAGGATCATGATGAATCTACTCCAAGGAATTCCATCTTGTGCTTTATGAATGAATCTACCTTTGGATCAACAAGGTTATTAGAAGTATCTACCAGGTCCTGTGGCAGCTCCCAAAAGGCACCCTCTATTCACACCGCCCTTGTACTTGAAACCTGCGAGGAGGTGACATTTCTCTGCACCAGCCCCAGCCTGACCAGCACACTACCTTGTGTGGACACTGTGGGCAGCACGGCGTGAGCTGGCTGTGATGGTCTCACTGAAGATGAAGCCACAGGTTGCGCCGTCCCTCTCAGCGTATTTGGATCCTAAAAAACATTTCTGCATGTTACAAAAGAACGAGCAAACACTTTGACCCCAAGGTCACTTGAGGCTGGGTGTTACCCAATTAACCCAACTGAACTACACCAAACAGTGGAATCATTAAAGCCTTTTGCCACGGAAATAGCGAACAAAGGGAGAGCTATTGTTATGGGCTCCTTTCTGTGGAATTCATGCTGAGGAAAAGGCATCAGCCAACACTTATGGGACTGGTGATGTACCTCAATTTCCGAGTCACTGGAGTCGAGCTGGCTCCCCGCTGTCCCGGCCAGGAAAGGCAGCATGGGCTGTCCCATCTTGGCCATCCGAGAGATGAGCTTCGCCTTTGCCACGTCTGGATTCTAGAAGAAACCTTTGCAGTTACTCCTTGTCTCTCAGCCCAGGCTTTTCAGACATTGCAGAGACATTTATCAGGATTAGACTCTTCTAAGTCACTTAATTATTCTGGTTCTTCCAATTTTTCAGTGACCGAAAAAATGATTTTCAGGCACACAAGGTAACACCATTGATTTGTAAATCTGGCTTGATTTATATACTCTCCTTCTGAAATGACATTGCTGTCATTGCATAGGAAGATCTATCCCTGCACAAAACACAGCAACAAGAAGATTAACAATTAATCTTTCAGTGACCGAAAAAATGATTTTCAGGCACACAAGGTAACACCATTGATTTGTAAATCTGGCTTGATTTATATACTCTCCTTCTGAAATGACATTGCTGTCATTGCATAGGAAGATCTATCCCTGCACAAAACACAGCAACAAGAAGATTAACAATGTGTTAATTGAGGAAGCTCTTTAGAAGCTTCTTCTGTCCTGAGGCACATGCTAGAAGTCGTCTTCTCAGGTAGGTGTATAAACTTACACTGAATGGCCCAATTATTCTTTGTGATCCATTTTAAATTTCTCCATTTATCCAAGAAGACAATTAGCCATGTGAGTACCCACATGGTCCAGGTAACTGTACATTTAAGAGCAGGAACTGAGACTGAGGTTCCTCACATTCTACTAATCCCTTCAAAAGCACGGCCCTGACCTGCTGTTGATAAGGTGAACGTTTCAGAGTGTCTCAGTGGTGTGATGTTCACTTTATCTTCAGCACCACTGAACGCAGAGGTGAAACCAACCAACCTTCCCTACTTCAGGCTTCCAATTCATCAGGAAAAAAACTCAACAGCACTTACTGCTAGTTGTTCACTGATGGAGTTTGACTTGGCCCGAACAGCCGGTTCCCTGAAAAGCCAAAGGGGTGCACATTGATATTGGAGACAACACAGATGAAATTCAGCATCCAACACTCTGCATTTCCAAATACTGTCAAACACACCTCCCTCTGAGGAACACCATTTTCTTGTATTGTGACCATTTCTTTTAGCTGACTTTTGGAAGATTCTTTACAATAGTATCTGTAGATTTTGAACATCATTACGAGCAAGTTCCATGGCTGTAGAACAGCTGACTACAGCAAAATGATGTTGATTGACCCTGTTCTGGTACAATTTTAACCAAGTCCAATAACAAACCTCTTACGGCAACAGAACTAGCACTTATACTTGAACTCCTCAGAAAGGATGACTGACCCAGTGAGTTAATTTAAGAAACAAATAACAGTGTAAAATTTGCAATTAAGCAAATTGGCCATTACCCAAGACCAACTTATGACTATGCTGCCGCCTGAGATGAGAGCAGTTGTATCAGCACCCATGCAGGTAAATCACGCCTGTCTGGAGAGGAATGACTTCTTTCATTTGTGCTCATCTCTATTTCTTTAAAACTGCAAGTCAGCATTCAAGCAGACAATTTCCTGCAGTTCTTGCTAGCGAGCATTTCTCTGCCACACCTGTGGGACAGAGGTCCTACATTTGCCAAACAGAATCACAGAATCTTCTAGGTTGGAAGGGACCTTAAAGATCATCTTGTCCAACCGTCAACCTGACTGAGAAAAATAAGACCCCCACACAACAAACAAGGAGCATCATCACTAAACCAGACCTCCCAGCACTACATCAACCCGTCTTTTGAACACCTCCAGGGATGGTGCCTCAACCACCTCCCTGGGCAGCCCAGTCCAATGCCTGAGAACCCTTTCAGTGACAAAATGTTTCCTAATATCCAGCCTGAACCTCCCCTGGCGCAACTTGAGGCCATTTCCTCTTGTCCTGTCACCTGTGACTTGAGAGAAGAGACCGACCCCCATCTCTCTACACCCTCCTTTCAGGGAGTTGTAGAGAGCAATAAGGTCTCCCCTCAGCCTCCTCTTCTCCAGGCTGAACACCCCCAGCTCCCTCAGCCTCTCCTCATAAGACTTATTCTCCAGACCCCTCCCCAGCTTTGTCGCCCTTCTCTGGACCCGCTCCAGCACCTCCATGTCTTTTTTATGGTAGGGGGCCCAAAACTGGACACAGTACTCAAGGGGAGGCCTCACCAGTGCCGAGTACAGGGGGACAATCACCTCTCGGGCCCTACTCCCCACGCTGTTCCTGATACAGGCCAGGATGCTGGTGGCTTTCTTGGCCCCCTGGGCACACTGCTGGCTCCTGTTCAGCGATGTGGGAATGCAGCACTGTGTCAGATGTTAGTGAGCATTCCCATCTTCCCATAGAGAAATGTGTTTTAACTGTGCTGCTCCTCACCCGGGCTTTGGAGGTATCGTAGATGGAGGCAAGAAACCAGTGTCTGCAGAGAAGCCGTCGGAATTGGGCACTGGAGAAGGTGCAGCAGAATCTCTTGAACTCAGGCTCTGTCCATCCGAAGCAGAGCATTCCTTCACCAGCTTCACCTTAAAAAGCATGGAATAAAACAGATGTTTTTCTGGGTTCCCAAAAAAGTTTTCAGCAATTTGTTACTTTTGATGTCTGCTCCTTTAACAAGCTCATGTGCTTCAAGTAAAAGCACAGAACTGATTCAGAACTGGAGAAGCTGAGTCTTCATATCCTGTTAGTCCTCATTAAGAGCATTTTTTTTCTCAAGTGACTCACAAATAAGACAATGCAAAGATCCCAAGACAGTTAGAACAGACATGTCTTAGTAAACAGCCTAGAGGGATTTTAGGGGTTTAGGAGTTTGTGTTTGTTTGGTTTTTTTTTTAAATTAAAGATCTTCCTGAGGTATGTGGTTTATAACAGTTTCTGCGCTGTAGTTCTCAAGCCAACAGCAGCTCCTCACCCCGCAGACAGACGCTGCCACCCAGCAGGTACAAAGCAGATGTGAAACAAACTCTTGGCAGGAGACACTCACCCGTCTCACCTCCACCTCGAACACCAACGTGGAGTCTGGAGGGACACGGCCAGCCACCCCCTGGGCCCCATAGGCCCACGCTGGAGGAATAATGAGGTACCTTCGTCCTCCTTTCTTCATCCCCATCATTCCTTCTTCCCAGCCCTTTGGTTTCCAGAGACGTAACAAAAGAGAAAGTGAACAGTTTGATCACCAACTTCAGACTTTCTTTTAATTACACTGATTAAGACTGCTTCAGGCAGAAGATTCCAGAACACAGAGAGAGATTCTTGTAGAATCCTATTCATTCTGAGTCTGCGGCACTAAACCTTTGTCTTACAGAGAGTCATAATGGCCAATTATAAATTGCAACATTAGTTTGAGAATAAAGATGCAGCTCCCAACACGTTGATAACGAAATCAAACAGATACAGCAATCTCTAGCCTGAAGGCTGGAGGCTTCCAGGTCTCCATATGGTTCCAGAAACCTGGTTAAAGTCTTAAATATCAGAAGTTAAGCAGCTCTCACAGATCACACTGATTTCCTGGAGAAAGGAATTGCATGCTATGCTGTGTGCTCAAATTCTGCAGTTGTGTGCAGCTTGCAGGGCACACAGTGGTGACCTCTCTCCACATTCTGGGAAAGGATGAACTCCATGTCATTGAGAGATCATTTCTGAGTTACTATGGTCAGATTTACAAAGCACCCACAGAAAATGGTTGTACCAAAGGAGATTTAGAAATTAGAGCAGTGCAAACTGTCAAATGGATGCCGCGATTTCACAGGATGACCACTTCATCCAGGCAACATTAATAAGATACACGTGAAAAACCCACAAAGTAGAAAATTAGTGTAACTTCAGTAAAGAATAACTTGTAACAGGTCATATATGAATTACTTGGGTAATGTAAGTGGCCTGAACACAAGCATCTCCAATTCACAACCTGATTTTATGGAATAACATAAGGGAGCACCACACCACCTGGACTGAAAAATTACTACAATCAAAACCCTCATGAACGAACTTAGTAAAACCACTCTTGGCAGCATCTTTACTAGACCATCCTAAAACTTGTCCTTTGTCTTCACCCTCTCATGCCCTTCTCCCAGCTGTTGTACCAGAGCTATCGCCTGCTCTGCTTCTGAGGCACATTGAGGGGGAAGGAATCTGAAGTTCTTCTCAAATTGAAATCCTCCCTTAGAAATGGCATTCCCCAAGGACAAGACAATGGCTTAAGTGACAAAAAAACCCCCAAACCCCAGCTCTTGAAAACAGGAAGCTTTTCTTTTATCAAACAAGACCCTTTCTAACTCTGCCATTGACAAGGAGCCTTGGTATATTGTGCAAATTAAGAAAATAGAGTTTGAACAAGTCACTGTTACAGTGTTTCCTACCAAGTGAAACATGTAACAGAACTATCATATATGAATCCTGAACAAAACCTTAATTCAAACTCGGAGACTTCAATTATTACAATGAAAGTGCCAGAAGTTCTACCTTGATGACCTTCCCAGATCCCAGCTTCAGCCGCAACAGCTTGTCCTTGTTCACATTTGAGTCAAACACCTAGAGAGTTGAACAAAAACCACAGAATACATGAATTTCCCAACAGTTTCAGAATTCCGCACGCTACTTTACGTATTCCATGAACTCTTACAATCTCTTATGTGCTATTTCCCATTCTGCTACTTCCAAAATTAACTCTCCACAGACATAAGACAGAGCGTGGCCAGAGCTTCTAGCCCATTGCACAGTACAATTTCTTGAACTGGATGAGAGCTGGAGACTTTAAAACTGCTTTGAGCTTGACGGTCAGGACAAGACTGGACCAAGTAAAACACTACACAACAGGCTTATCTCAAACAGCAAACAACTGTCTAGAAGTTTTGTACATTAAACTAAGACATATGCAGCTGAACAACTCTTTCAGGAGATTACAAGTAAGCTCTGCTACGTGCCAGTGGTACGTAGAGAGAAGCATGCCAGGCAGACTAAGAAAAACAAAAAAATCCCCTAGATATGAAAACCCAAAAGCCCTTTTTTTATAGCAAAGAGATTCAACTGCAGATGGATGCGAATGCAAAACTCTTTGCCATGAATTTCACTAATAGTAAAACCAGAAGTGTTTTAAAGGTAATGCTTTGAAACATCAAAGCATTTCTTCTGTTTATTAGCAACCTGGATTGGACACAGCTGCAAGAGGATGTAAAAGCAATCCTGTTCTGTTAATATCTGGAGATGTGCTTTGTGTCAGACAAGGCTCTTCTTATCCCTCAAGCCGTTTCCAAAGGAGCACAGTTCCTTCTACCCCTTCATTGTCCCTTGTCACCATTTTCATTAACACTAACATGTGTGAGTGCCTATGAATGCTTAAAGCATCTTAATCTCCTCCTGAACAGTATGGAATCCCTTATTATTCTACAGATAACACATATGGCCTCACGTAGGGTGCCCTAAGTGACTGAAAAACCACCTTTAACACCACCAGTACTGTGCTAGATGCAGCAGATTCTTTCCAGGGATCATCACACTCACTCAGGATTAGGAGAAATGTCCTTACCTGTCCAAGCCCGTTGTTCTGGAAGAGCCAACCCGTGTAGGCAACTTCCAGAGAGTCTCCTGCTTCTACTCCCTGCCCTTCTCCAAGGAGGAGATCCTGGCAGAGGACCGAGTCGAGCCCTGGGGAGCTGTTGCATTTGGCGATGCAGACCTGTGGAAGGGAAGTTTGTCAACATCCCTGGCCACGAAGAGAGCGGCAAGTTCCACTATCACTCGTTACCAATCTGATCCATTTCTTACTGTTCTGACCAAGCCCAGGTTACAGACACACTTAAGAGGCATTCCGTGTTCCCTTGTGCCAGAGCCATTGGTCTTACAGCACTTGAGAATCTTGATTAGAAATCCCATGGGAAGTAACAGGCTCCCTGCCTCTGAGACCCGTGGCTGATAAACAGAACTCAGCCAGGCTCATCACGGATCTGCCTCAATCGGTGACGCAGACACTCAAAGCTGAACTTCAATAAAAAAAGCTTTTACAGCCCTTCAGCAATAAGGTGCTCTCAGAGATACGTCCTGATTTGCCCGTTGTTCCAAACGGGCCAGCAAGTCACACCTCACACAAACGGAGTAAGCAGTTACCTGTTTACTGAAATCCATCGCTGCCTTTTCTGATTCAAACATGATGGACCAGTTTTGTCTCTGATCATCATAGAAGGTACTGTAATTGTTGGGTTGAACCTGTGGGAAAGGAAATCAGTCCTGTGTTATACATGAACAGATGTTTTCAACTAAAATAAAAAGAAATTCCACATCCAAAAGAAACTTTAAGAGGTACTGAAATTAAGCGGAGGCAGAACCCCGCTGTATGACCACCCCCGGTCAGAACACACAAATTAGCTTTGATTTATTGCTCGTTATAATAACTCAAACACTTCAGCAAATAGATGTAGCATCTTCATAGATGCTGCAGCTTTAACAAGGTGGTGAAAGCTTTCACAAGGTTCTTTGAGGCTCGGTTATATAAAATACACTGAGATTTTTAAGTGCAAGTAATCTCCTTTTCATAAGCGTTGATTCTATTCAGACTTCCAGAACTGATTGGAGGAGTCACTCTTTCCTCACTTCTAAAAATCCATGTCATTGCTAGCTGAGTACATAACCCATTAATCTTTCAAAACGTGCTTATAAAGCTGAAGAGCAAATTAGCATCCTGACCAGAAATTTGGACTGAAATTCTATTTCAGAGTAGAATCTCCATCTATCTAATCAAGAAATTTTATGTCAAACTATGACAAACTAAGAGCACAAGCCAACACACCGATTTTCTGGAAAACTGACAGAAACCAGAACTTCCTGAGAGATCCCATTTTAGGGCTTACAATGCTCCAAATTGTTCTTATCAGCAAGAAAATGCTGAGTGTCAAATTTCTGAGAGAAAACACTTCCTCGCTATCATTTCCTTCTGCTTGCTCAGCCCTGTTCTCTCAGGCACTTCACTACAAACTCTAAGCAAGAGGAATTTTGTTCTGTTTTTATCCATTGTAGGACTGCAAAACTCAAAATATCTCCTCTGAGATCTAGAAGTGATAATACACCTCCTACAGCATATGCACCTGCACACTGAAATCTACCAATGAAGTGCTCTGCAAAGGCAGATGCAACAGTCTCTTGTGCAACACGTGAGGAGGAGGAGCAGAACGGTCACTGTGACATCTCCTGCTGTGCCAGGCACATGTTTGATCTCAAAGGCTATCATCAAAGACTTACGAAAGCATTTTAGAGTCAACTCCCTGGTTGCTGTGAACGACACAGATCACGGGATGCTTTCCTAATCCAGACTCTTACCGTGAGCACGAAGCCCGGATGGATCCTTGCAGTTGCGATCTGCTGCTGCTGACTGATGTAAAGGAGGATCCTGTACTGGATTCCACAAGGAATTGGCCAGAGAAGAAAAACAAACAGCAGAAACTCAAAACTTCTTCAATTCTAATGTGCTTTGGTAAATTCTGAGCCTAAGGCTACAGTATTTATTGGCCAAACACACCTTGCAGCAACATTTTTCACAGCAAAAATACTTAACACTGTATTTTATACACCAATTAAAACCCCTCGAAAATATGCAAGCTTTATTTAGCTACAGGAACCAAGCAATTCAAACTAATTATTTTGCAATAAGCAAGATGCTTTACCTCATTCCACATTTTTCACATTTACTGCATAAAAAGATGGTGCACTAACCCTTGAATACATAGAACTCATGGTATACAGGCAAAACCAATGTGAGATTGACTAATAATAAGTTGGAGGGAACTTTCCAAGTACTAAACAATGCAGATATAACGTTATATTGACATATTCAGCTCTACTAGACATGACCTGGTGAGGAAAAGTGCTTTTCTAATGGCTCCTTCCCTCCGCACAGCCGTGCAGAGCTGGGATTGAGCCACCAGCCCCAGGTGCAGTATCTGAGCTTCCTCTGCCAGCCCCGTCCGTCCCAGCTCCCCCACAAACTCCACTCCTGAACACCTCTCACAGCAGGGACTCAGGAATTTGTTTACTAAACTGCTATTTTATTTGTTCTTGCCAAAGCAGAAGCTTAGTGAGACAACGCGGATTAGAGACTGGGGGATAGGAACACCATAAATACCAACATCAAGGACAGATCAGAGCACTCAAAATATGTTTTTAAACACACTGATTTACTGAACGCTCCAGTGGAAGGATTGGAGAGGAGAGATATTTTTGATACCAAAATAACAAAACTTAAGCAAAGCATCTCTGTACTATTGGACAAAATTTTGCTTTATGTTCATTTCTACATGCACAGATTTGTGATCCAGTTGTCAAAAACATTCTGAATAAAGATCAAAATCACTTCCAGATACATTAGAAACTTCCAGGCACAAGTTGTAAGAGATTTCAGGCACAAGCTGTAAGAGATCTCCCAAACTTGTGGACAGCAGGAAGGGAAGATATCGCCAAGATAAGCCATAAGCAAACCCAGGAGGGCAGGAAGAGCGCAAGCACCAGCAGAACTAAGACCCCCAGCAGCAAAAGCAAAGGCATTCTGGTGAGCTCAGAGAAACACTGCCTCATACCAGTGCGCTCCGGGCACGAAAACGTGACGGTAGTGAAGTGTTTCTCACCTCTTTAGTAGCATGGTTCCCCACCACAGCTGCTCCATACTTGCCTTGCTTCAAGTACTGCCCGTTTGTACTGGAAGACAAGCGAGACATTCAGCTGCAGAACCATCCCTGCCTCAGGTTTCTCTCTACTGTTGCTGAGTTTTTCCTCTTTATGATTCAGGGCCCTTTCCTCCTGACTATTCATGTTAGGCAACCTTTCTCAGCTTAAAGAAACCACAGCTGTCTTGCTCACTCACAGATCACAGAAGCACACACTATGCAGTTTGAGTTGAAAACTACTCTTTTCATAGATCCAATTTTCACAGACCAAATCCATAGATGGGTTTTTATGTGATGGCAGTGTCAAACGGACAGAGAGTTTTACTGCTGTTACTCGGGCCTCAGTTCATTGTGAGGAAGCCCATGAGACATAAACATCTGACAGAGCTGCCTGGAAAAAGTGCAAATGTCAGGCCAGGGCCCCAGGATGCAGTTCCCTGTAACAGCCAAATCCAGAACTTGCTATTTATTTGACAACTGCATAAACTCAAACTGCAGCACAATAACCAAAACTTTATTTAAGTAGATACTTGCATGACTTGCAGCATTTGTTCCAAGCAGACACGTGTCTATAAAGCAATGGTCTCTTCCCACTCATCCAAAAATATCTTCCCTTTGCAATTAGTTATTAAGCTC
The DNA here is from genome assembly GCF_001431845.1 of Calidris pugnax. Lineage (NCBI taxonomy): Eukaryota > Metazoa > Chordata > Aves > Charadriiformes > Scolopacidae > Calidris > Calidris pugnax. Next base: position 352,471 of record NW_015090961.1, on the reverse strand, counting down.
CCAGAGATGCCAACTCTCAAGGTAACGCAGGAAACCATCATTGCACTTACTATCGATAAGCGTGAACCGCGGTGGCCACAAACACCGATGGTGCCCCTGAAGCTGCCGGGGCCACAGGAGCCTTCTGGGCTGCCTGACCTGCTGGAGAATGAAAAGCAGGAATTACCTCTCAGTGACACACAACTGCCACGGCCAGCAACAACGCCACCACACATCCCTTCCCCCAAGGAAAAAATAACTCCAGCAGAGGGTTACAACGCAAAAGGTGATACTGCAAAGTCACTAAAGGATTCTAGAGCAACCAGGTGCAGAGCAGGTACTAATGGAAGAGAATATCATTAAGAATATCATTAAAGGAGGCTGAGGGGAGACCTTCTCGCTCTCTCCAACTCCCTGAAAGGAGGGTGTATCCAGGGGGGGTCGGTCTCTTCTCCCAAGGAACAAGCGATGGGACAAGAGGAAACAGCCTCAAGTTGCACCAGGGGAGGTTCAGATTGGGTATCAGGAAAAATGTTTACACTGAAAGGGTTATGAAGCCTTGGAATGGGCTGCCCAGGGAAGGGGTTGAGGCCCCATCCCTGGAGGGATTTAAAAGACGGGTTGACATGGTGCTTAGAGACACGGGTTAGTGATGGGTTTTATCAGAGTTAGGTTGATGGTCGGACTTGATGGTCTTAAAGGTCCCTTCCAACCTAGTCAGTTCTACGATTCTACTATCATTAAAGAAAAGCTAAGCGAGTTATTTGCACTGCTGCTCTTCACAAAGGCCCTCATTCTCCCAGCAAGACACGTGCTGCACAGTTTCTCTCCCCTCCTCAAGCCCAGTTTCTCACCAGCTGCCGTTTGACCCTTCTTAGGCTGCTTTGGGGCCGTGTACTGGAAGAATTCATTTCCCTGGCTTGAGACCGTTTGATCCAGACCAAAGAGAGAGGCCAACCTGGCACTAGAAAAAGAAACAAATTAATTCACCTTATTTAACATGGGCTTTATAGATAAGGAACACCATTAATTATAAGTTATAACGTGGTTACCATCACTTTAGAGATAAGCAAAGGGATGGACGTTAAGCAGCTCTAGACTAAGCAGCCACTTAATTTTGAATAAGCAGAACTTTTAGACGAAGAGGCCGGGTTAAGTAGCATGACTGTGTTTCATTTCCTCAAAAGCTACTGCAAGGAACAAACAAGGGCGAAAGCTACACCAAAAAGGAAGTTACTTTAAAGCAATGGCTCAGACTACCCTCATACGGAATAGCTGATCGTTACAATATTGCAAAAAAAAACCCAAAACCGACATGGTAACAGAGAAGCCACCATTCAGCACCAGGGCTTTTCTTCATGAGATGTCTCCCGTTAAGTTTTATGCTCTTTGGTCGAAGGGCAGAAGGTTTAACGCTGCAGACAAGCAGTTTTACTGCTTTAAGCCCATTTAAGCTCCCCTACCCCTGGTACCACAGGACGAGCGAACAATTCAAACCACAGAGCAGAGTCCACAAAGGACAACACCACTGACAGTGCATCGGCAGCATTTTACATGAGATGCTTTAAAAAAATAATCATTTACTAAAGAGAAGAGAGGACCAGTTTGTGAGAGGGGCAGAAGAGCAGTTCCGTGGAGAGGGCGAGGAGGGAGCAGAGGGATCCGCTGGGGCCCAGGAACCTTCAGGTGGCACCAAGTCACAGTGTGTGAAGAGCTGAAGGTGCCACATGTCAAAATGACACCAAGAAAAGCTGAAAAGTGCTGAACCCGCTTGAAGCGGCCGTTCTTGTTTAACAATCCCTCAACCTGGCCTTTTCAGGACTTTCCATTATACCCTTATTTAAGTGAAAACGCCCCATTTCCCCACCACACGCCCCGAGCAGCCGCCCCCATCCCCTTCTGGAAGGGGCTCAGGGAGAAGGGCCCCTCAGGCGGCGGGCTCGGCCCCGGAGCCCCCTCCCCACCGCCGGGCCCCCCGAAGGGCCTGTTCCGGACACCGGGCTGCCCCTCCGCCCCCACCGGAGCTGAACCCCGTCACGGGAGGGCGGCGGCCCGACCCCGCCGGGCGGTTCTGCCCGACCAGAGAAGCCCCCGGGGAGCGGGGAGGGCCCCGCAGGCCGTGATCCCCGCTCAAACCCGGCCAGCCTGGGCCGCCGGGCCCTCACGGCGGCGGGGAAGGGAAGGGGTGGCCCCGCCGGCCGCTCACCCGCTGGCGGGGGACAGGAAGTCGGCGTCGTCCTCCTCCGCCGCCCCGAACATCATCACGGACCGGCCGCCGCCGCCGCCGCCGCCCTCCCGCGATGTCGTAAAACGCGTTGCCCGGCAGCGCCGCGCTTTCCGGCAGCGGCGGGACGGGAGCGGCGCGGGGAGGGGAGGGGGAAAAGGAAGGGAGGCCGCGCGGGG
>NW_015090961.1:316891-350079 GCF_001431845.1 Calidris pugnax | reverse complement strand
GCGGCGTGGGGGGGCGGCGGGCCGCCGCCTGTGGGGGCCTGTGCGCGGCCTGTGTGCGGACCCCGGGGCGCGGGTCCCGGTGGAGCTGCCGGCCTGGCTTGGTGAGCCCAAGGTGACAGCCGGGCGCCGCCATGAGTGGCCCTTGCCGCGAATCCCTCCCGCCGTCCTGCTCCAGGGCCGAAGGGAAGCCTCCGGCAGTCGGTGACCGGGCTGTCGCCGGGCTTGCCCGGGGAGTGGTTTCATCGCCCTGTGTGTGCGGCTGGGCAGCGAGCCTGGGGAGCTGGGCTGCGGGAGGTGGGGGGCACACGGGCGCTGGTACACTCCAGGTTGGGTTCTCATACTTCTAACCCTCCGAGGGGCGAGAGCTGCTGTGATACGCTGCCGCCTTAGCATCCGGAATAGTTCCTTGGCTTTAAAATCATCTGAGCTGGCCCTCGTCAAGCAATTTTCCGCCTTTGCCTCATAGATTGAAAAATGTACCTCATTTGTTGGTGTGTTGGGGTTTTTTTCTCTTGATGATCTGAGGGCTGGAGCCCCTCTGCTGGGAGGACAGGCTGAGAGAGTTGGGGGGGTTCAGCCTGGAGAAGAGAAGGCTCCGGGGAGACCTTAGAGCCCCTTCCAGTCCCTCAAGGGGCTCCAGGAAAGCTGGGGAGAGACTCTGGGTCAGGGAGGGGAGCCATAGGAGGAGGGGGAAGGGTTTGACACTGAAAGAGGGGAGATTGAGATGAGATGTGGGGAAGAACTTCTTTGCTGTGAGGGTGGTGAGAGCCTGGCCCAGGTTGCCCCGAGAAGCTGTGGCTGCCCCATCCCTGGAGGGGTTCAAGGCCAGGTTGGAGGGGGCTTGGAGCAACGTGGGCTGGTGGGAGGTGTCCCTGCCCAGGACAGGGGGGGGACGGGATGGTCTTTAAGGTCCCTTCCCACCCAAACCGTTCTATGATTCTATCTCCTGGTGCTTCGTGAGACACACAGCCTTGTCTTTTCATTCAGCGCTTCAGAACTATATGGTGTTGAAACGCAACAAAACTCAGTGCGCGGGGGGAGCGAAACGGCAATCAGGGTTGAATAATTTCCTGGCTTTGGATAGTTTCTGGTGCCAATTGGAAATTTGTAATAATCGTTAACTTTTGGATGTTGGAGTCTGAACATGAAGTCTCCAGGTCTGCAGTAGCGCTGTGTTTGCAGTGATTTGAGGGTTTTATTGCCATGAGAATACAGCGTGGTTGCGATAACAATGATTTCAATTCTAAAAGGAGAATTGAAAGGTGGGGAAGTATTCTTTCTGCTTTTTCATTGCAGAATGTGTGAGTATTTTAGAATGAAACCTGCACAGGATCAAAAGCCTTGGTTCTGTTTAAAACCCCCCACCAAGACGTGCACACACAATAATTATACAGTAATTTGATGTAAATTCCTAATGGGAGCAGACTGTTCCTACCTTGATATCGCAGGTGGACACGGACTTCAAATGGGAGATGTAGTTCCTTCGATGAAGAGATAGTCTTTGCTTTGCCTCCTTCTGTGTTTCTATCAAGTTAGCACTCAAGACACGTTTTTTTAAACAGTGAAGACCGATGTGACTGAGTGCTAACGTTGCACTTGAATTTAGGTGGGGGTTTTTTTGGAATAGGCAATATTATGTCTGTACCCAACTTTTTTTTTATTTTTAATTATTTTATGAAGTTTAACTTGGACTGTTGGAAGCAGAAACGTAACAGTTCTGGTACAATCAAGGATTCCTGTGCAGTGAACATGCTGGTGGGAGTCCGTACTGCAGCAGCACAGCCAGAACCGTATCTAAGCCCTGTCTTAGCCACTTCTTATTTTTTATATTTAAGCATTGTTCATCGCCCTCTTATACATTTGAGTTTGCAGTGAGCTTGGGGCTCCACATGAGTTCGCAGTCCTAGGCCCATTTTTCCTGTTTGTACTCAAATTTCAAGCTTCAGAATGCTTAGCGGTATGGCATTTTGTGCAAAGGTGGATTAAACTTTCTTCGCAAGTCTTTATTAAATTCACTTTTAATCTGTTTGATCTTAACTTGCCTCTGCTTGAGCCTGAGGTAAATAAAGCTTTTGCAGTATTTTTCATGACTAACAATATGTGATCTTATACAGTAAGTTAGCATTCAGTTTAATGGTCCCGATTCATATAGTTTATGAGGTAATATTTCCTGAGGCTTTAATCAAGCTTTGGATTATGCATTACTTTTTTTTTTTCCCATCCTTAATTTTAATGAAGGGGGCACTGGAAGCGGTGTGTAAATGTTGCTATTTAAATGCATGTTGGCTTCATAACTGTGGATGTGTTGGCGAAGCTCCCTGTGACTGCCCTGCTGCACGCTATAAAATTAAAGTGATGCTTTTTGCTACGAACACAAACATTTTTGGATTAGGTAGTGTTTTATCTTCCACTCCCCCTTTCCCCACTCCCTCCCCCCCCACCCCAGAAAAAAAAAAAAAAGACATCATCTTTACAAAGCTAACTCATTCTAAGTTGCACTTATCCTTAGCTAAAATGATTGAATGCCAAATTGTACTATAACATTATCCATTCAATTCCTCTCTGATGCACTTTGTTCTATTTAGGATATTTTCTCTGTTCTGAAGTATCCTGGAACTATTTATCCAGAGAAAAAGATTAATTTGGCCTTTTATATGAAATGTAACTAACTTTTATTTTGGCAGCTTACTTCCCTCCCCCCCCACCCCAGAAAAAAAAAAAAAAGAAAAAAAAGGATTGAAAATAATAAATAAATAAAAATAGCAGGACTTGCAGGCTCCCACACAACTTTGTGTTGAGAACGGAGAAATTTTCTGTGGCTGTTTCCTACTGAGATTGTGCTGCTTGTTAGAAGTTACAGAGAATTATTTTCATTTCATATCACATTTCTAATCTAGAGCAGCTTTTTAACTAGGCTGTGAATTAGAATAATTTCTGCCGGTAGAGAGGAGGAATTCAGTGAGCTTTCCAAGTCACTTTTGCATGTTTGCTTTTTTGATTTAAAGGTATAGTCCCTGCCGCTTACTCTTGAGTTGCAGCGGGGCAAGAACCAGAAGGTTGGTTGGTTGGGTATTTTTCCATTTTTTAAAAGAGGTTTGGGAGGTTTCTTCTCTCACTTACCCCTTTACAGCCTAACTTCAAGTCTGGGATTGGTGAGACACTCTATCCTCAGGCAAAAGCTTAAGGCTTGAGAAGGGAAGGTGTTGAGAATACTGATCTCTGCCAAAACAAATGGATGAGAGGATCTGCTGTATTCAGGCGAGGGCAGTTCTGAGTCAGGGCCCCAAGGAGCTTCCTTTCAGCTGGCTTGCTTTCCAGTCAGACCTAAGGTCAGAGAGAAGACAGAACTTTTTGTTCTTTGAACTAAAAGGTAATATTTTCTCCTTTCCTTTTTGCTTTCTGTAATTGCTATAAAGACCCTTCCACCCAGCAGGAAAGTTTTCTGCCCCTGCAGACCTGACACTTGACTGAAGGTCACCCTGAAAGTAAGCAGCAATCTACAGCAGAATTTCATGGGGTTGAGCTGAAGCAGACTGCCAGCGTCAGCTTCTCCAAAGCCTGCCAGGAAACCACTGGGACTCTTGGCAATTTTTTTCTTAGGGAAGGATGAAAAAGACTCAAATCTAGTTTGTGTTGATTTTCTCTGGAAAATCCAATCTTAGTTAATCTGCTCCATTGCCTTTTGTTTCAATCTAATTTTCTGGAAATGTTCCCAATCAAGTCCCAGGAGACTCAAGACCAATGATTTTTTTCATTAACCTTTTTTTTTTCAGCTGAAAGCTGGAATCTCCTAATGCAGAGAATAATAGGGCTAGTTATTGTAAACAAATTAAACTCCTATTTTGCTGCGCTACAAATTAACTTTCTAAAGCCCTTCATTTGTTGGTCCTGAAATTAGACTTTTCTGGTTTAGAAGCCGATCTAGAAGCGGGAGGCTGTGATGAAATACTTTCTTTTTGTCCTTCTCCTCTGTTTCTGCAGTATTTAATGCCATCTTCCCACCATAGCTTTTACATGTCATTTCTTCCCCCTGTCTCACCAGTTCATATCTGCACGGGTCCTGTTGATTTCCAGTGGCGCCTGAACCGCCGCGATTGCTAGCTACAGCAATTGCTGGTGTGGAAAGTATGTTAAAGTTTTCTTTTTGCTCTTTCACTCTGCACATATATGATATTAGAAAATCCCACAGTCATTGTTGTACCACAGATGTGATTGTCATTTGTAATCTGTTTAAAAAGTTGTGCGTACAAGTAATCTGTTCACTCTAATGTTTATCTAAATTAATATAACAGACTGTGGTCGCTCTAGATGATGGGTCAAAATGTTGTGAGTGATTGAGCGTCTTCTGTTCTCCCTGGATGTTCAGCACACCCTGATATCAAGCCTGAGAAGCTGGGAGAACACGAGGAAAAGAATAGAGCTGTTTTGCCAGGAAACTCCCAGCAAGTGCAGCAAGTTCTCTCTTGAGACTTTGTGAGTGCTGCTCCACTTAACCAAGCAGCCTTTTCCCACACATGCTCGTTAGTTATCAAGGATTCAAATCTCATTCCTCTGATGAGTGCACAGCTCATTAGTTATCAAGGATTCAAATCTCCTTCCTCTGATGAAGGCACATGAAGTTGGAATATGAGCTTTGTGATATATTTAGCTGATCTTTTGGCTAGCCTGGCTAAGAGAAATCCTGGCAGTCTTGGCTTTTTTTTAAACACTTAATGTGTCTCTTCGTGGGAGGAGTATGTATGGTAAATACCCTTGCAGGCTTTTTTCATGTTAGAGGTAATTCAATTGGACTTGGATTTGTAGGATTAAAAAGTACTTTCGGTCTACCTCCAAGATGCAGTGGGCTTCCTGACCTTATAAGCCTGCTGGCTACCCTGCTCCTTGTGAGCTTGGAAATGCTGCTGTTTGAAAGGCTCAGCCTGATGGAGATGCTTGTCCCTGTGACCCAACCTGCTCCTGGCCTGATTGCTTTCAAACGTTGAACGTACTCAGCGTGTCTGGGAGCTGTGGAGCAGCTCGGTGCCAGCTGGTGCCAGCTGCCTGCCTGGCCACTGGGCAGCTCAGCGGTCCCTGTGGTCTTTTCTGGCTGGGTTCATCCCTGTTGTGTTTGGACGGCAGCTGCACCGTGAGCCAGGGGTCCAATCACAGAATCACATGGGGTTGGCAGGGACCTCTGGAGATCATCCAGTCTAACCCCCTGCCAGAGCAGGGCCACCCAGAGCAGGTCCCACAGGAACGTGTCCAGGTGGGTTTGAATGTCTCCAGAGAAGGAGACTCCACCACCTCCCTGGGCAGCCTCTTCCAGGGCTCTGCCACCCTCACAGCAAAGAAGTTCCTCCTCATGTTTAGGTGGAACTTCTTATATTCAAGTTTGTGCCCATTCCCTCTTGTCCTGTCCCTGGGCACCACTGAAAAAGGACTGGCCCCATCCTCCTGACACCTTCCCTTTAAGTATTTACCAGCATTGGTGACATCCCCCCTCAGTCTTCTCTTCTCCAGACTGAAAAGACCCAAGTCCCTCAGCCTCTCCTCATAAGGGAGATGCTCCAGGCCCCTCATCATCTCTGTAGCCTCTGCTGTCCCCTCTCCAGCAGTTCCCTGTCCTCCTTGAACTGGGGAGCCCAGAACTGGTCCCAGTGCTCCAGATGGGGCCTCCCCAGGGCAGAGCAGAGGAGCAGGATGACCTCCCTCCACCTGCTGCTCACCCTCTTCCTGATGCCCCCCAGGATGCCCTTGGCCTTCTTGGCCACCAGGGCCCATTGCTGGCTCCTGGGCATCGTGTTGTCCACCAGGACTGCCAGGTCTTTCTCCTCAGATCAACCATTTACCGCCTCCATTAACTTTTCCTGCTCTGAAAGGCATTGTACTAAAGAGACTTGACAACTATTGTCACAGCTTGACTGCATTTTCAAGCTCGTATCCTTTTCTTGGGGAAAAAAACCCACTAACAAACGTGGATGGGGCTCAGAGGCAGTGCTCCCAGCAGGAAGATGATCCCAGTTCATTCTCCTCCAGCGGGAAGTGACGGCAGCGGGTGCTGGCAGCGTAGCGCCCCGCGGGAGGGCAGCGAGATGCTGTGTGCATTTCCCAAGTCAAGCCTTGAACATCAAAGTGATAAGGGAAGGAGAAGCTCTTGATTCCCCCACCTCGGAATACTCTGGGAGTGAAGTGCAGCCACGGTGTTAGTCTGGTTTTCTCAGTTGCCTCTTTTATGGCTCCCTTGTTTGTCTGAGCTCCTGGTCTAATGGATTTGACAAGAGACTGAGTCATGATTTCTGGGTTCTCTGCCAGGAGACCTTTATACAAATCAAGTTACCAGAGGCTTTGGTGCCCTTCATTAACTTGGGATAAGGCATCTCACAAGGAGGTACTGAAGCTTAACGTTTAAGGTGGTGTCAGCTGAGACTGAAGTATGCTGGAGGAAAATGTTACAGGCTTCAAACTGAAGCCTAAACAATTTAAAAGAAAGACTGTTGGGAGTTTTACAGCTGTCCTCATGTTCCTGCTGTGGGTTTGGTTGTACTTAGCCATTTTTGTGCTGCTCTCTTCGTACAAGGCATAAAGATGGAGCAACGTCTACAGGATATCCTGCTGGACGGATAGTAAAGCCTAAGATGCTTTATTCTGGCTGTTGCTTCTTTGGTTGCTTCTTTTAAACTATTATGTTTATAATAGTTTAAAATAACTTTTGGCAGTAGCATGACTTTCCTTGATTTGCTGAATGGCTTAAGTGAAACCCTTCGGTACATCCCGACAGCAGGACCGTGTGCGCCGCTTGCCAACTGATTCCTTTTCGTTCAACTCATGCTTTTGATCTTGCTGGAAACCACTGCCCCTACAATAAAGACCCTTGTATTGCAGGGCACAGGACAGCTGTACTTCCTGCCCTTTGTCTCCTTTGTCACATTTTTCTTCTCTAGCAATTGCTGACACCAGCTTCCTGATGGGAGAGGTGAGAGAGCCAGCCACCCCGACAGGTACACACTGGCCAAGAATTTCTGTACAATTTATGATCTATCTCCCTTGTTATTTTTTACTGCTCCACCAAGTTCCTAAAAACTAGCTTTGAAAATGTTGCATTTTGTCATTATAGGGCAGATACTAAAGGAAACTAAGCTTGCTGTGGTACATTATCCAAAAGCAATCAAAACACTGATTTCTCTATTTCCTTGACAGAGAGATTAATGTTTGAAATGTGTTTTGTGTAATGTGTTTGACAGTCATCTCTGCAACACATTTAATCTGGACAGGGAGTTTTAAAACCTCTTTGCGTTTTTGCGAAGACCTTGTGGGGAAGACTCAGGAGTGACTTTCACTACTGAGTGGAGCTTTATATGAGCATCCCAGTCCTTGGTCCAGTCCTGACACCATTGGTTTATGCCTTCAATGGGCTGCATAGTCCAAGCAGCAGATATTTATCTTGGGTCATATGAAATCTTTGGCTGTAACTCTAGGGATTGTCAATATTTTGTGAGGGATGGTTTCACCATGAGTAGAATGTGGCAGAAATCCCTCCTGCTTCAGCCCTTACCCCCTTTTTGCACAGCTTGGAGAAGCTGAATATAATTCTTTCCCGCTGACTATATTGCTAGTAATGGGTCGGGTTTGAAATGGGCTGCAGGTCGGGCAATAAATAAGCTTAAAGCAGAGTAAAAGTGATCATAGCTGAATCCAAGCAGTAGTTAATGATTAGCCTTTGATACAGATAATGATATGCGTTCTGCTTGTCAGCAGTATCTGAAAGTTTAGAAACTTTGATCTGTCTCAGACGTGTTGCCTGTTTGGAGAAGGCTGCTCTCCTGGAGGCAGCAGATGGAAAACCCATCTCTGCAATAGTAAGTACTCAGCTTATTTTAGCTCTGAATCGTTTCTGCTTTGGATTAAGAGCTCTGTGGCAGGCCAAGGGTTTGAAAGCTGGAAGAAAAAGGCAGTGTCTGAAGCTTTTTCCCAGAGTGCTTTATAGTCACTTATAACTAAAATAAAAAATCTCTTGATCGCTATTTGTTCTAGCTTTCTGTGCCCTAGAGGTAATCCTGTCAGAAGAGAGTCATGAGGCCAAGGCTCTTCCAAAGGCAAGTTCCTTCCCAGAGAATGGCTTGATTTGATTGCCTTTTCCTCCTTCTTGATACCGCAGGAGACGTTCTCCCTTGCTGAGCTGTCAAAGAGGGAAGGTGGGATTGTATTTTTACATTTCCAAAAGTTAAAATGTAGAGTGCTCTGTTCTATGGACTAGGACTCGGAATTTGTGCTCCAAACTCTTACAAGTATTTGTGTTACTACCTGGAAGTTATTATATGTAGGAAAGTGCTACTGGTAATATATATTCTGTCTTACCCATTTGCCAAAACAGAGATGGATTTCCTGGGCTTAATTAAAACCACAGTGGAGTGGATTTTGTTGCTGATGACCAATGTCCTACCTCACATTTTGCTCAGAAACAGCTTCGGTCTTCTCAACAGGTGTTTTGAACAATTGAAGCACAAAAGAATTTGATTCTTGGCTGTGGTATAACAAGCTTTTGTTTTGAGGGAGAACCACAGGTGGTGATGCAAAGTGAAACGAACACGCATTCATTTCCCTTCCACAAGCAGGGGAAATATAAGTATTTTTCTAAAAGTCAGTCCTGCAAACTATGAGGTCTTTAGTGAGAAGCCTACATTTAAAAGGTGATCCTGACACACCAGAGCAGGAGTTGGAGGTCTCAGCGTATTCCTGTAGGAGCTGACATCAACAATGGGCGGCTCTTGTAGCAATGTCTGGCATGGGCTGGAAGGTGGATGCTCCAGGGATGGGTAGTGGTTGGGTGGCTCCTTAGAGTGCTGCGTCTGCACATGGACATGCATCTAAGGAGTAACTGTAGACAAACGACTACTTAAATATGAAAAGAAAGGAGTGAAGTGTGCTCCTGGGATTGTTATTCAAGAAAGCTTTCACATGTGGTGGAAGCTAATGAAGGTGTTTCTCTGTGATGAGTGTGTGGCAGTACCGGAGGTGGAAAAATGTGTATGAATTGCTTAAACCAATACTTCTCATATCATAGAATAATAGAATGGTTTAGGTTGCAAGGGCCCTTAAAGCCCATCCAGTGCCACCTCCTGCCCTGGGCAGGGACACCTCCCACCAGACCAGGTTGCTCCAAGCCCCCTCCAACCTGGCCTTGAACCCCTCCAGGGATGGGGCAGCCACAGCTTCTCGGGGCAACCTGGGCCAGGCTCTCACCACCCTCACAGCAAAGAAGTTCTTCCCCACATCTCAGCTCAATCTCGCCTCTTTCAGTGTCAAACCTTTCCCCCTCATCCTATTACTCCCCTCCCTGATCCAGAGTCCCTCCCCATCTCTCCTGGAGCCCCTTGAGGGACTGGAAGGGGCTCTAAGGTCTCCCCGGAGCCTTCTCTTCTCCAGGCTGAACCCCCCCAACTCTCTCAGCCTGTCCCCACAGCAGAGGGGCTCCAGCCCTCCCAGCATCTCCGGGGCCCCCTCTGGCCCTGCTCCAACAGGTCCATGTCCTTACTTTTGAGGGCTCCAGGTGGGACCTCACGAGAGCAGAGTAGATCATATGTGTGGAAAGGATTCCTAAAAATTAATAAGGAGTTCTGAAGGGTGGTTTTTTTTGTATAGATTCTCAAAATATACCTGGAAGCCAATTCAAAACTTCTACAAATGTTGCCTTTTCCAGCCTAAGTCTGATTATGATGATGAAAAACAGCCAGAGGGGAAAAAATGAGCTTCTTTTCTGTGTGCAGGTTTGTGTCCATGGTTAGGTTATTATCAGCTGATCCATTAACTTAAAGCTGCCTTTGTTACCACTTTGCTGCAGTGCCTCAGGCATTGCTCGAGCTCACTGGAGGGAAGATCCCTCTGCCAAAGGATTCACAGGATGTTAAAGAACAGGAGCTTTTTAGTTCAACTACGGGATCTATAGCTGGTTCTGTAGATGGTGGCCTTGCTGTCAGAGTGCACAACAGCTCTCCCTCTGGGAGAACGGGTAAGTCCTTGGTGTGTCCAGGTTATCAAACTACATGTGCAGTTGTCATAGAACCGTAGGATGGTTTGGGTTGGAAGGGACCTTAAAGACCATCCAGTGCCACCCCCTGCCCTGGGCAGGGACACCTCCCACCACACCAGGTTGCTCCAAGCCCCCTCCAACCTGGCCTTGAACCCCTCCAGGGATGGGGCAGCCACAGCTTCTCTGGGCAACCTGGGCCAGGCTCTCACCACCCTCACAGCAAAGAATTCCTTCCCCACATCTCATCTCAATCTCCCCTCTTTCAGTTTAGAGCCGTTCCCCCTTGTCCTACTGCTCAGGGGGTGCTGACTGGGCAACCTGCTTGAGCAGGGAAGCTAGACCAGATGATCTCAGGAGGTCTCCTAAACCTCCTGGTGGTTCTGTGGGTGGTTCTGGGACTGAAAATCTTCACCGCAATCCTTCTGCGGTGACTTGTGGAACAAGGACAAGTAGGGTAAGATCTGGGAATCTTCTGTGAGTCTTCTGAATCATCTGTGTTGGTGGACTTTACGCTCCCTTTTACAAGGCCTGTAATAAACCAATGCCATCCATTTTATCACTCTCAGCATTAGCTTTATCTGCACGGGGCAAAGGTATTTATGGTGGGGCTCGATAGCATCTGTAATCTTGCACCTGTATTAAAGGCCAGGTAATGCACTTTTAGGGCCATTGAGTAACATTGACATTTTTGCAGCTGAGGAAACTTCTGCTTGCTTACTTGGGAATTCACTTGCTGACTCCTGGTTTCAATTTGTGTCTCCTAAGATTATTTTACAGTCCTACAAGGCTTAAGGCTAAAAGTCATCCTTTTAAATAAATCTGGTCTAAGGTGTTTATACTGTTCAGCCTGGTGTGTGTCCTTCCCACCTCAGCAAACCACGTAGCGATGGTTTACCAGGTGTTAACTTGCCAGTAGTACCTTGTCTTGCATCCTGACGTATCTCAGGTTCCTTAGAGATCACCAGCTTCTGCACGTGGCCACCGAATGGTCACAGCCACCACCACAGCTCCTTACCCTCTGGACAGAGATGCCCTTTCCCTGGGAGACAGGCTGGCTCCTTTTCAGACACACCAGGGCTGCGGGTGGGGTGAACCCGCAGGAACCCGGTTGCTGAATTAGTGAGCGTGATGGAGGACCGTGTGCACGGAAGGTTGTTTTTTTAATTCATTTTAAGATTTCATTATAAAAAAAAAAAAAGTCTATTGTAGGTAGATGAATGCATACTAGAAGCTGTTCTTGCTTAGAGCATATAAAATAGGAAGAGAAATTCTTCTCTAGGCCTGGGTTTCCTAAGGAAGCAGATGTTGTCTAATATGTCTTGCACAATATGGTTCCAAATACTAATTATTTTTTTTTAGATTAAAACGTTTTTTGAAGTGTATTGCAAGTCTCGGGACTCCATCCCCCTTGTTCCTCGCCGCGCGGTGAGGCAGCAGGCGGTTTCCTGCTCTCTGGCCCTGTGGATCCCATTTCCCTGCTCTCCATTCCGCTGCTCGGTTGTGTAACGTTCCAGCAGAAACCGCTGCCGAGGATAAGGAAGTGTATTTATTCAAGAAGTTACGTAATCTTGGAAAATTCGGGTCACGTGGCACTTCTTTTCTGTCTCCTCTGCCCTGATCTTGTCCTGTTCCTCCCCACCGGTCAGAAGGAGGGTTGGGCAGCTTTCTTCAGCTGACGAGTGAGCTCCAAGTGATTTTTAGCGAGAGGGTCCTCGTGTGATTTCGGACCGAAGGCCGCGCACGGTAAGCACCCCGCGCTCCGCTCAGCATCCCAGCAAGGCCTGGAACGCCACTGGGACTGAAGCCCTTCTGTCTTATCTCTGCTTAAACACAGCACTGGGAGGAAGGGGAGGCCTTCAGGTTTCTCCTCCCTGGATGCTGAAGACGGGGTATTTTGTGACATGGGGGCATAGCACTGTGTTACTGCTTCACACCCTTGATGAGCTGAGGGAGATGGAGCTGTGATAAAGCGCCCTGCCGGGCTGTGGTCCTGGGGTAATTGCTTCAGAAGCCTTTGACGTGCAGAGGGAGTGCTGAAGAGGTTCTTCTGTAGATGCCTTCTGGGAATTGCCTTTGATGGAAACTTGTTAGTACTAGCTCTCAGTTCAGGCTGGCGTTGGCTGTAATGAATTTTGGTGTCTGATGTGCTTTCGTAGGAGCCCTTTAGCCTGGGTGTTTTACAAGGAAATTGTTAACGTAGCATCCTCTGTCAGTTTTGGCGTCTCCAATGCCGTTTTCTCCAGATGAGTGCTTGAGTCAGCTCTGTATGGCATCTTCTCTGCTTTGGAGGCTGTGGGACGGTCACTCCTCAGGGCTTGCATACTTTGAGGTGCCTCAGTTCTCCTGTTCTCCAGGGATGACTGCCTCATCTGCCGAGAGAGAAAGGAGAACAATAAACAGTGCAGAGTAAATAGAGGCCAGTGGTGGAAGAAGTAAAGAAATGAAAACAGAGAGGGGGGAAATAACTGCACATGGACAGAACAGAAGAAATTGTGCTGGTGATGGGCTTGAGCATGGCAAGTGGCTTCTTCGAGCACACAAGTCTCAGGCCTGCTGCAGAACTCATCTGCTCTGGCTTTGGCACCCGATACAGCACTTGCATGTCCTTGTTTCCCGTGCCCAGTGAGAAGAGCTGGCTGCAGGTTGGTGCTGTTCTGTTGGAGCTGGAGCAGTAACGTGAAAAAGGGGAAAGTTTTGTGACGCTTGGAGATGAACAGGCAAACTTTGAACTACTGAAGAGATCCTAATCGCCTCAGTTGACATGTCTGTTCCTGGCCGCCTGCTTCTGGTCAGCGGGTGGGCGGCTCCGGGCCAAGCGAGCTGGGCTTTGTTCCCTGAACTGCACTCCTCATGCGCTCAGCTTAGAGCAGTCCCACCGTCTGGGGTTGTCAAAGAAGGCCAAGGGTGGAATGTGCTCAGATCCTTTGATCCCCCACTGGGGACTTCAGGTTGATTTGGGTTCACTCAGGTTGAAAATATGTGTGTTTCCTCAGGACCGCAGCAGGTTATTGCTGCTGTAAGAGAATACTTCATGTCACTTCTGACATCTGTTTCTCCAAAACTTGTTTGCTGGATCCTGCCTGGGTCTCCTTCACGTGGATGAGCCACGCACGCACAGTTCACTGCCTGTCCTCAGCCTCCTGACAGCTTTCAGCATCTATTTCACCCCAAAATACGAGCCATGCACGCACAGTTCACTGCCTGTCCTCAGCCTCCTGACAGCTTTCAGCATCTATTTCACCCCAGAATACCTCCCTTGAGCCACTCTTCTCTGGCAGATGTGCACTCAGCAGCATCTGCAAACCAGAGGAGCCCTAGGCTGCACTCTGTGAGCCTCTGCCCCGTGGTGTTCACAGGAGCTGCCAGGCCTAATTCCAGTCTCTTTCCCAGTATTGCACCCTTCCCACCATTTTGCATTTGTCAGGGCAAAGACCGTGTGGTATTTGCAACAGCATGAAGATGATCCTCAGGTGTACCCCCTGCTACATTCTGAGCCCAAAAGCGTATTGTGCCCCCGCAAAAATGTCTTCTCTTTCAGCAGGGTGAAGGGGATGGTAAGAAGCAGCTTGTTGGTGCTGTGCTGAAGGGATGGTGTTATTGTCTCATGTCCTGCCAAGAGATCAAAGGAAAAGGATCTGGAGCTCCTGCAGGATTGTAAACTCTCCATGGGCCAGCAATGGGCCCTTGTTGCCAAGAGGCCAATGGGATCTTGGGCTGCGTAGGGCAGAGTGTGGCCAGGAGGTGGAGGGAGGTCATTCTCCCCCTCTGCTCTGCACTGGGGAGGCCACAGCTGGAATCCTGCCTCCAGTTCTGGGCTCCCCAGTTCAAGAGAGACAGGGAACTGCTGGAGAGAGTCCAGCGTAGGGCACCAGAGAGGATGGAGGGATTGGAGCATCTCCCTGCTGAGGAAAGGCTGAGAGAGCTGGGGCTCTTGAGCCTGGAGAAGAGAAGGCTGAGGGGAGACCTTCTTCATGCTTCCAAGTGTCTAAAGGGTGGGTTGAGGGAGGATGGAGCCGGACTCTTTCCAGTGGTTCCCACTGACAGGACGAGGGGCAACGGGCACAAGCTGGACCATGGGAAGTTCCACTGCAATGTGAGGAAGAACTTGTTTGGGGTGAGGGTGGCAGAGCCCTGGCAGAGGCTGCCCAGGGAGGGTGTGGAGTCCCCTTCTCTGGAGATCTTCAGGCCCTGCCTGGATGCTCCTGAGTGCTGTGCTCTGGGCAGCCCTGCTTTGGCAGGGGAGTGGGACTGGATGGGCTCTAGAAAGTCCCTTCCAACTCTGACAATTCCCTGATTCTGTGATTCCAAGTGGGGCAGCCTGGAGAGCACGTGTGGGTAGTGATCCCAAGACTCGGCCCAACAGTTGGAGGCATGGAGCGGTCTCTAAGTTCTTTCAAAGGAAAACATAGTGTTCACTAGTCTGTGTGGGAATGTGTCCAGGATTCCAGGATTCTCTTGAAGGGAGTCTCTACCGGTTCCTGTGCTGATGTAGTTACTAGTCTGTGTGGGAATGTGTCCAGGATTCTCTTGAAGGTTCCTGTGCTGATGTAGTCCCCCCCCTGCACTGCTGACCTAGAATTTGGGAGAAAGAGACAAACTAAGGACTGTTGGCATTGGTTCTGTCACCTCGATGTGATCTGACTTGCTCTACTGAGAGGAGGGTTGAGAGGTGGCCAGCACTAATGGAGGAGCTGTTGTAAAAGGGGATAGGGATGGGGATAGGGATAGGGATAGGGATAGGGATAGGGATAGGGATAGGGATAGGGATAGGTTAGTTAAGTTGGCAGGGACCTACAACAACCATCTAGTCCAACTGCCAGGTTATAGCTTGATGGAGTCTGGGACCCTTTGTGAGGCAGCACAGGATCACTCTTGGATCTCGATGCAAAGCTTCCAGGTGCTTGAGCCTGGGCTGGACTTCTCCAGCAGCAATGAGGTTACAGCCAGGAGAACACTGGCAAGGACTCCTCCGTTTGCCACACTTCTCAGGAGTATCCTTCTTTTTTTGCTTTTCCAGCTCCTGTGGTTTCAGTGTGGCTGAGCAAAAAGCTTGTCTGGAGAGGAGTCTCTCTGTTCCTCAGCCTACCCATCTCACCGTTGTTTTCTCCACCTGTGCACATCTCTGGCCAGCATTTCTCAGCCTTTCCTCCGATGTCACCAGCCTTACAGTCCCAGGTTTTCTGCTCTGCAGGGTTGTTTTCTGCTGCCTTTCACTTCGTTGGGCCCGTCAGTAATGACATGGGCTGGCACGATGCTCCGCTTCGTGAAGTTCAGTGCATTGTCCTGTAAAGAACACTCTGTCCTAAGTTATATTTTTTTTTCTTGTTCAAAGATTTAGAGATTTCCTGAGGAGTCTGCAGAGGCTGGAAGGTTAGGAATGACCGTCCCCTTTTAGGGAAGCAGATCAAGCAGGGCCTTTAACAGAAGGTGACCAGACAAGTTTGCTATGAAAATAAACGCCCTCAAAGGGACGTGATTGTCGCCACGCTGAGAGGAAGAGCTCCAGCCCCTCCTCTGGTGATGGGCGTTGTGTGGGGTGAAGGCCACCAGCTTTGCCTGAGCTGTAGAGCTGAGCGTTGCTTCGGTTCAAAGCAAAGGACGTGACCTTAAGGGTTCATCCTTTATCAACTTCTTTTAATCTTCATTTTAATTAAAAGTTGATTAATGTATATAACTGTGCCGAGCTGCCAAATAATCTCGTGCAGCTCCAGGGAGCCCGTGTGAGCCAGCATCTCAACTGGAATCCAGAGCCTGAAACTGGACCACTTGGGGTTGTTTTGGCTCTGCCCGTGAGCGCGATGGGATGGGGCCGTGAGGAAGGTGCAGCCTGGTCTCGGGGACAGAGCAGCTCTATGGTGACAGGGACAAACGTGTGCTGGTACAAGTGGGGAATGTGGGAAAGAAACGCAAGGATTTGGTAAGAATAAAATAAGGAAACAGTGGCAGCCAGGAGCCCTGAAGGTTTGCAGCTCAGATAAGCGTGAGAAACCAGCAAAATTACTGCATTTGGCAGAGATCTTTGCAAAGAGCCACAGACTCCCTGGGAGTTCCCCCCGGTGCTGAGGAAGGGGCACGTACCCACAGAGCGTGATGGTTGGCCCCAGCCGGGGGATCTGGCCGCGCTGCAGAGGACCCGCCCTGAACCCTGGTGTGATCCTTCACCCCCAAACCCCGGGATGGCACGAGGCTTTGCTCCACTCTCCCCTCAAGTCCTGCCTCTAGGGTTTGTCAGGGTCGTCTTAAGAAAAGGTCTGTCTCAGTCTGGGCGAACACCATCAGTCCTGGGCACAGCTCATGAACAAGGGGACATTTCTGATGTGCCATGTCCTCTGCCAGCACGTTCAGCATCCACGGCCACGCTGTAGTAGTTCCAGCCCAGCATCCTGGATGGAGGTGATGACAGAGGATCAGTTCTCCTACGTTGGCTTTCTCCCCTGATGAAGAACTAACAGCCCTCTAGGTTATAGGATCATAGAATGGCAGAATGGTTAGAGTTGGAAGGGCCCGTAGAGATCATCTAGTTCCAGCCCTGGGCAGGGACACCTCCCACCAGCCCAGGTTGCTCCAAGCCCCATCCAGCCTGGCCTTGAGCCCCTCCAGGGATGGGGCAGCCACAGCTTCTCTGGGCAACCTATTCCAGTGCCTCACCACTCTCACAGGAAAGAATTTCTTCCTGGTATCTAATCTAAATCTCTCCTCTTCCAATTTAAAACCATTACCCCTTGTCCTGTCACTGCACTTCCTGACAAAGAGTCCCTCCCCAGCTCACATGGAGCTCCCTTCAGATATTGGAAGGGGCTCTAAGGTCTCTCCGGAGCCTTCTCCTCTCCAGGCTGAACAACCCCAGCTCTCTCAGCCTGTCAATTTTTAGAAGCCCATTAAAAGCCTGTTGTTTTTAAAAACCCATTCTTCTATTCTTACTGTGTATGATGGCTGCCCAACAGCTGGTCTTTACCTGCTGCCAGCTTGTCTACATCTCCATTCTCTTGTCCCTGCTGACTGCCTCCATCTCTGCGTGTCACAGTCTGCCCAGGCATCGTCCCACTTTGCATTTGAACACAAGATGCTGTCCGTAGCCCTGCTCAACTCTTATTTTTTGCCCACCATTCTCTACTCCCTGCACTCCACCCTCTGGCATCCCAAGCTGGACATCCTCCGGAGTACCCCTCTTCTTCCTTCAAGAGCTTCTGAAACCCATCCATATGACCAGCTCGGCTGTACCCCTTCCACGTACAGGTGGAAAGGACAATGTGCCCTCTGTCACACAGTGTGTGTTTTTCTGCTTGACTCTGCTGATCTGGCTTGAATGGATTTGCAGGCTTCTCCGGGCATGGACAAAACCCAGGAAATCCAAGCTAACACAGCCTGACAACCTGACCCTCAAAACATACTGGAGCACTTCTCCCGAGCCCTTCCCTTCTCTTCCTTGCTCTTTATCCAAACTTCTTCTGGTGTGTCGAGTTTTTAGGAAGCCTTAAACTTCTGGTAAAAGCTTTTGGTTGGGACTTCAAGGTGGTGACGCAGTCCCAGGCCAGGCCACACAGTTCTGCTGTGACCTTGCAAAACATGCCTTAAATTCTTAATATAGCACTAAGAGCTCCTCCTTCTTCGGGAGTTGTGCAAGGCAGAACCAGAGGTGTGTGGGGTCAGACGTGGCTGGGTCCCTCCCTGCACGTCCCAGTCCCAGCCTGGGGTTGTTGAAGCTGCTGGGGAGAGCTCCGAGGGAAGTTTTGGCTTTGGAGAACAAGAGTTTGTATCTGTAAAATACATGATATTACATGACTGAAGAATGCTCTGTCTGTTCCCTGTATCTTTAAAGCGTGTCTACGTAGCTTGACACAGGAGTTGCTGGTTACTCCTAGGGTATGAGCCAGTAGAATTGTCTGTCCCTCAGCTGTGCCTTTACCAGCTCTGGAGATCCCAGAGGAGTGACAGCAAGTCCACCCGTTTGGAAAGGAAGCAGTTAAAGTTGTCAAGTTTGCCAGGAAACTGAATAAACTAGAAGCTGTGCTGGAGTCTCAGCCCATTCAGTGGAGACCACAGTGGGAGGCAGTGAGCAGTGCTAACAGTGCTGTAGTGTCTGCAGACGCCCTGGTTCCCCTCCCACCTCCATTTACAGCACTTCTAAAAAAAAAAAAAAAAAAAAAAAAGGATTGGGCTTGAGACCACAAGCTCAGAGCCAGTGGAGCTCAAATGGTCTGCCAGCTGGGCTGCTGTAAGTAGAGCACCGACCACTTCTGGTTGCCTTTGCCATTACTCCTGTGTTTTATCTGTAGCATTCCTTTGTGTCACGCGGGACTGAGACGTACGTGATGTGCAAACGAGATCTTTGCCTTTCCAAATTGCTGCTTTTAATCTTTTTTTTTTTTTTTTTTTTTCCCCTTGGATTTCTCTCGGGAGTGTTCATTTTAATTCTCAGTAAATCTTACCAGGTCTTTTTCACTTTTTGTTCAGGAGAAGAGAGGGGACCCCTGGCCCTGCTGGTGCTACCGGAGGCGTTGGTGGAGAGATCTAGGTAAGGATCACCCCGGCTGTGGGAGACAGGAGCCAGCCCGTGGGCCACTGAGGCAAGCACCATCTCTGCTGGACAAGTGACTAGTGTAAAGGAGACTGAAGAGGTGTTTTTTAAGGCTCTGGTCCCTTTGGGCAGAGACAGGGGAATTAGTTTTATTTTTTGCTTTTCCAGAGCTGGCATGGGAAGGATGAGGCGCTGTTTGGAAGGGAAGAGTTGGCTGCTGGAATGGGCGTTGATTTAGGGCTCTGTTGTTAATCCTGTCAGACTTCTGATTTGGAAAGGGGCTTCATTCCTTTTGAATGTGACTTTAAGGAAGCTCTGTTTACACACCGTGTTTCAGACTGAGCTGATCTGTAAGGTACTTTTTGGGAGCTTGGCAGATCCTTCTCATAAACCTGTCCTGTTTCTGCGTGTCCTATGTCTCTGCATTAAAGGGTGTATCTCCCCTGGGTGTCTGGAAGGCTGTTTGCACAGGAAGCACTCTGGTTGACTGTGGACTGGCAGGATTCTGGATTAACTGTTTCCAGGGCAGAAGCAATAGGTTGGGAAACCGTTGTGGAGGTTATGTGTAACGGCAGTCGTCTTAGGGCTTAGACCTGCTTGAGAAGATGACTTTGTTTGGCATCTCACCAGATTCAGCTCATTTACCTGTTGCTCCTGCTGTGCACTGGCACAAGACACCTATTTTTCCTTCCCTTCCCTGTGACCTGGCGTTGCAAACGTGGCTTCCTTGTGTGTGTGAGATGAGGCGGCACTGGTTAAATATTAGTGGAGGGTGAAAGTAAGTCTTAATCCTGAACTTGGGCTGACAGTTTGTTGTTGTCAGATCCTGCTCCTGGCTGCAGATCTCCCTGGTTTGCCAGGCTGGCACGGCAGTGGAGGGATGGAAACCTCTGTCTGAACGGAGCCTCTCTGAGTGCTGAGGTTGGTCCCTCTCCAAGGTGATGCCTTAAAGAAAGAGAAGTCCTGTGTGCAGCTGAGTCTTGCTTAAGAATTTGAGGAGGTCGTGAAATGGAGGCTGTGGCTTCTCTGACCTGGGATGATGGGCACCAAGAGGGAAAGAAACAGGCCCTGGAGAGAATTTCCTCATTCCTCTCTCCTGTCCCACCCTGTTTGTTTTCCTATGCAGTAGGCTACTGCGGAGTACGAAAAACCCCTCTGTGTGTGTGTGTCCCTGGTTAACCGTGCAGCAGCGAGGCAGGTGCTCCATGAGGTCTGTGCCCTTCAGGGGTGGAAATGCTTCGAAACTCCTGATCCTGCTGCAGCCACAGCCCGTCCCAGCTCCCCTCTCCAGGGCGTGCTCAGGAATCACTCTGGTGCCTCTTTCTCTGCAAACATGTGGAGCCGACAGCAGTCGAGAGGTCAAGTCACCCATTCAGACAAAAATACCTGCTCCTGAAGTCCTGGGTTTGTACAAGACTAAACCTACTTAAAGAATTTGTGATAACAGAAACTGGTGTGTGGGGATTTTTTCCTCCAGGTGTGGAGTCAGACTTGTTAAAGACAGTGTCCTTCTTTTCATGAGGCGCACAGCCCCGTGGGAGTCAGCTTAAGAGTGAGCAAAAGCAAAGCAGAGATTTGCAGCTTGAAATATTACACAGCCATTAACCTGTTGCTGCGGCTGCCCTAGATACTGTTTTTCACCCCAAGGCATAGGGAGAGACCTCCTAAGTTGTAACTCAGAGGCTGATTGTACTGGGGTGTTCCATGGATATGATTTATTTTTAAACAGAAGTTCACCCACGTGTTGGTTACCTTTAGTAACACAAAAGACACCTGAGGTGGCTCAGTCTGGGTTATTTCCTCTTATGCTACTTAATCACAGAATCACAGAATCTTCTAGGTTGGAAGGGACCTTAAAGATCATCTTGTCCAACCGTCAACCTCACTGACAAAAATAGACACCCACACAACAAACAAGGAGCATCATCACTAAACCAGACCTCCCAGCACTACATCAACCCATCTTTTGAACACCTCCAGGGATGGTGCCTCAACCCCCTCCCTGGGCAGCCCATTCCAATGCCTGAGAACCCTTTCAGTGAAAAAATTGTTCCTAATATCCAGCCTGAACCTCCCCTGGCGCAACTTGAGGCCATTTCCTCTCGTCCTGTCGCCTGTGACTTGAGAAAAGAGACCGACCCCCACCTCTCTACACCCTCCTTTCAGGGAGTTGGAGAGAGCAATAAGGTCTCCCCTCAGCCTCCTCTTCTCCAGGCTGAATAACCCCAGCTCCCTCAGCCTCTCCTCATGAGACTTATTCTCCAGACCCCTCACCATCTTTGTCGCCCTTCTCTGGACCCGCTCCAGCCCCTCAATGTCTTTTTTATGGTAGGGGGCCCAAAATAATATCCCATCCTTTTCAGGATCTGATAAAATGCCTTTCAGTGTTGGGTAACTGCTGCAGGGGCTGGATTTGGTGTTGGAGCACGAGTCCAGCAGGGTGGGATGGAGCTACGCAGGTGAGCGTCCACCACGGCCCGAGACCCTGCCCGTCCACCCGCAGCCACTTGTGAACCCTCCACCTTCTCGTTTGTTCATACGCTGGAAATACCCAGAGAACACGTCCCCTGGTTCTCCCTTTCTGAAGACCAAGTGATGAAGACCAGATGATTAGTGAAAAGTTGGAGACAACCCAACCACGGAGGGAGTTTTTAATCTGGTAAAAAGCCAGGGCTTCTGTGGAGCGTGTTGGAACCTGCCGAGTTTGGCGGGAGCTTGAAATCCTAAAATGAATAACTAATGGAATTGGACAGTAGTCACTGGGGAGAATGTTGAAACCAAAGCAAAAGCAGTGTATGGACCAACTGGCAGAAGAAGAGGGAGGAGCCAAGATTCTGGCTGGGGGAGAGGGGAGGTTCTTACATTAGTTCTTTCCTCTTGCTTTGATCCCGTGGTGTACAGTACTTTGGCTCTTCTTCTTCCTTCCCTGCTGCTAGAGATGATTGGAAGTTTGTGCCTCTTGGCAACAGGATTCCTTTCCCAAGTGTTTGTATTTTGGGACTTCAGTTCAGCACTTGAGCATTGAATCTCTGGACCAGTGTAATCTTCAAAGCTACGCTATATGAAAACCACCCCATTTCTTCTTTGGTAATGCTTTCCTGGGCCAGGTGAGCGTCTTCTTGCATTAATCTCTCTTTTTTTTTCCTCCCCCGGACACTTTTCTGAGCTGTTTTTCTGGTCTTAATATTGAAGTACAAATCAGGGGCGGAGTGAGCTAAAACTATTAGCAGAAATACGGACAGGGAATACCTTCTGCTTTTAGGCAGTGCCATTAGATTATATTACAAGTTAACTTTCCAGGGGAGTTATTGTGAAGTTGTCTCATGCAATAAGAGGCTACAAACTTGACGGAGACACAGGAGATCCCTGAGCTGTGTGTCACTGGCGTAGCTTGTCCCAGGTGTCTTGGCTTCAGGTGCATTATTTCATTTCAGCGTTTGCCAGGTGTATTCATTCTTGTTCATTCTTGAGTTCTTTCCCAGCACTGCTGACTTGTTTCCTTCTCTTCCCCAAACCTTAAACTTCTCTTGTTGCTCTTTATATTTGAAGCCCGCAGTCTGTTGAGATCCCCCCCTGTCCCTGCTGCTCTGGCAGTCCTGTCCTGGGCCACCGGTGGCTCATGTCATAAGGTCACTGTCACCAACTGAACCAGCCCCACCATCAGCCTGTTGCCCTGTGGGGTTTTGTTTGCTGGTGCTGCTTTTGGTTCAGAAAGCTCTTTTAGAGTTTCATTTCCCCTTTCTAATCTAAATATATTCATGCCTATCCCTTCAAAAACCATACTGTCTTTTAGCTTAAAGAGGTTTTTTTTCCCAGTTTTAAACACTCCTGATGATTTATCTGGAATGAAGTATGTCTTCCCTCGTTTTTATTTTTTTTTAATGTTAATTTGACAAAGTGTCTGTACTCTGTTTTCTATTTTACTTGGTTTTGCTGGAGTGCTGGGCTAGACTGGGAGGACACACACTATTCCAGACAAGGTCTAGGACAGCAGTGTCACTGCTTGTGTCCCCTGCCCTGTGCTGGGGTGGCTTTGCCCGGCACACGCTGTCGGTTCAGGACTGACTGGTATTCCCAGGTTGTTTTCTCTCCTGTTGCTCTTTCCACCCGGGGACCTTTCATTTCACACCAGAAACTGTCCCAGGCTCCATCCCCAGTCCTGCTGGGGTGCAGAAGCCTTGTCCACATCTAACCACGAGGTGTATTTTTAACGTAGCGTGTCCAGACATACCTGATGGGCAGTAACCAGATTAGGGATTTGGACTGGCAGCCTTTTGAGTGTTTCTGTTGTTGTGTGTAACGTGATTAGAGGGGGGATGTGACAATGCAAAGCTCATGGAAATGAAATTGGGTTGCCTGTGGCTACTGCAGACCTTTGCCTGGTAATAGGTCTTGTACCACCTAACACAATTTCTTTGTTAAACATGTTCCCAATAAAATGCCTAACTGTCAATTAAGAGAAATATTGTAATCCCATCCTTTAGTATATGCAATTTAAAGTGGGGATTGAGATAATTTTGCCTCTTGCCTGACTGCAATTGAGGAGAGACTTAGGTTTTTTTCCTCTCAGAGATAAGAAATGTTCCCTTATGCTGAGAGCTTGTTCCCATGTGCTACCTCAATCAGATTAGGCTGCCGTTCTGGCAGGAGTGTTTGGGATGGTGCAGGCAGTGTGATGATGTAAAGCTCAGAGGGACACACCTCCTTTAAACTGCCCTGCTCACTCTGCTGCGTGTGCTCTGGAGTCAGTGCAGGACCAGGAGGATGCTCCAGAAGTTTATCCAGAGGCAGTAGTTCTCGGCGACTGAGGCTATTTCCTCCTGCAGTAGCAGCAGAGACACCAGATTCTGTTTAGAAAAGTGCTTTTCATTATTTGTTTCTTTGTTTTTCAGGGTGCCTCTTTTCTAGGTGCCTTTTTGAATACCTCTGTGGTGAAGATGTCTCACCCCATGAACAGCTCCATGTTGCCAGCCACTCATCCTCCTGAACATCAGCACTCAACGGCAGCCCCAGGACACGGGCATGGATCTGACATGATGATGATGGTGAGTGGAAAAGTCATAATTAACCAGAGAGCTTTTCCTTGTGTGTGGTTCAGAGTGACTTGTCATCTTAAAGACTAGGCTCTTGAGAATGAGAAGTTAAACTTCCTTTTGGAAGGTGCCAATCAGTTCAGTTAAAACACAGACCCCGTTGTGGCTCTCCTGGGATGAAGGAGTGGCATGAGGTGATGTGCAACAGGACATGTATTTCAGAGCTGGAGATCTTTGGCAAAATGGTCTTTCCTTGCAAAAACCTTTCTAGCAGCCAGCCTGGTGTCTGCTCTCTAGTCAGCTAAAGGCAGAAATGCAAAGTAAGCATTTACCTGCAAGAAATGATGGATGGAGTTCTCCAGGGCTGTTAGCGAT
Source organism: Calidris pugnax (assembly GCF_001431845.1). Lineage (NCBI taxonomy): Eukaryota > Metazoa > Chordata > Aves > Charadriiformes > Scolopacidae > Calidris > Calidris pugnax. The sequence continues at coordinate 326,147 of NW_015090961.1, read as the reverse complement.
AGCAAAAGCCTTAGCTGGCACCGAGAAGATTGCAGGCTATTATGATGGGTTGTGGTGACCTGCAGGTCACCAACCTCTGTGCCTTTTTCCTCGTGAACTTTTCAGTGCGTGCTGGGTTTGGGGAGGGAAGTGCTGGCAGGGCTGTGCCGCGTGGCGGTGAGGCTGTGTTGGTCCTGGACCCTGCTGCTCTCGCCAGCTTTGATGGAAACCAGTTGAGACTTGTGCACGCTGGCAGCGCTGGAGCTTTGCAGAGATCCTGGCCAGAGTTTCCCTGGAGATGACTGTAGGGATCTGTGTTTGTGTGTAGCCAGTTCTAAGGACTTTTTCAGCTTTTTCTCCCTTTTCTAAATGCTTTTGGAGTGAGTTTCACGTTAGTAAAATGTCACTCTTTATGGTTAAACTTTGGAAGGAGGGGAGAGAGTGTTCATTTCTGTCTGAAATGAGAATATACTCAGGAGTATATTTTGCAAACTTTCAGTTATGGTTTGCCTGCCAGCTCTGTGCCCCAAAGAAGGAATGGAGAATCACTGCTTCCACTTGTGTTGCAGACAGTATCGGAGCAGGAGAAGAGAGGACTAGGACAGACTTCCCTTTTGAGAGCATGGCCCAGTACAAAGCCCAGTGCTTTGGGCAGCCCAGCACTGGCACTGATGCCCTTGTGAAGTTCTTCATATAATCTAACAGCTTTTTGGCACTGTCTGATCCATTAATTCCTGTATATATGTCATTTCTTTACAAGCGGCAAATGCTCTTACCTTCCATGGAGAGTTGCTTTACCCTGCAACTAAAAACTGTGATTGTGATTTTGAATTAACTTGCTTTACCCTGCAACTAAAAACTGTGATTAATTGTGATTTTGAATTAATGTTGCACATAAAACTGCCAGGAAAGGAAGTAAATAAGCACCTTAGTCATTTTAATGTATGCCCGTTCCCATTCCTCCCTCCCACCAAATAACAGCCTGTGTTTCAGCTGTGGTTTATGGAACTGGGCTGCAACGCTCTTCGGTTTGTGCGGTTTTCGTTTGAAATGTAAAAATGTTAGGTTCATTAAAGAAATGGAAGTACCGTCTAAAAGACTTTTTTAAAGTAATTTCTGCTCTGGGTGTAATGAAATTAATCATCGTTCTGCTCTTCAGCAAATAACCTTAATTAAGCAATGAGGGGAGTTCAAAGGGGAGTTCCTGTAGCTTAGTGAGCACTTTACATGTGAAAAGCCTGAATGTGGCTGTGGCCAAGACGCGCTCAACCGCAGTGTGTTTGCCTGGATGGGAAGATGGTAGGAACTCCAGCTGCCCGGGGGATCACTGGTGTCTCCCCTTCCCACAGCATTCCCAAGGCAGGCTCAGGAGCCTGTGTTTTCACCCAGGGGAAGCTGCAGTCATGCTTTTTATATGTAATACTCCTTGTTGTGCCTGTATTTAGGCCTCTGTTTCCCATAGGAGCTTAGGAGGTTCTGTAGGGGACAGCAGTCTGCCTGCACGGTGCAGGAGGGGACCAGAGGACCGAGCTATACAAGCCCTCCCCAAGGTGGGGAGAAGAAAATGCCCTGGACCCCAGCCCCTGTGTAGTCCTGGGAACCCAAGGGTGAGCTCCACAGAGACATCGAAGAGCGATTGAAGGAGCTGGGAGTGCTTAGTTTGAGGAAGAGGAGGCTGAGGGGTGACCTCATCACTCTCTACAACTACTTGAAAGGACACTGTAGAGAGGTTGGTTGGTGCTGGTCTCTTCTCCCAGTTAATGAGTGATAGAACAAGAGGAAATGGCTTCAAGCTCCAACAGGGTAGGTTTAAACTGAACATTAGGAAAGAGTTTTTCAAAGAAAGAGTGGTCAGGCATTGGAACAGGCTGCCCAGGGAGGGGGTTGAGTCACCATCCCTGGATGTGTTCAAGAGTCGTTTAGATGTGGTGTTGGGGGATATGGTGTAGGGGAGAACTCTGTAGAGTAGGGGAGATGGTTGGACTCGATGGTCCCAAGGGTCTTTTCCAACCTGAATGATTCTATGATTCTATGATCCCGCACCCCTAATTCTGATGCAGAGGAGAAAAGCAGCTCCAAAAGCAAGGAGAGGGCACTTTTCCATAGCAGGTACCATGAAGACCAGTGCCTTCTGCCCAGGGCACTGCCCAAGAGCTGTGCACTAAAACTGGAACCCGAAGCACCTTTAGCCGTGTGTCGCTGGTGTGTGTTACACTAGAATTACTGAAGAGTTTCTTCGGGTCTGTCTGGTGGCCAACTGAGATGATCTAAGTTCTTGTAACAACACAAAAACCTTTGCTAAATCTTACAGTGAGCTCCATCTCAAGGTGAGCTATTCAGGCTCATCTTGATGTTCTTTGTTTTTGGGCAGGCAATGACTTTCCAGTTCAGCTATGAGAATGTGCCCTTGCTGTTTTCTGGACTTACAATCAATACTCCTGGAGGTTAGTAAAACTGTCTTGTCCAGTCCAAACAAAAAGTTCACAATTGATCAATGTTTCAGGAATTCCCTTGCTATTTGTGCCAAAAATATGCAGACCCACTGCATCGAGGCTGCTTAAAATGGCATCTGTGCGGTGAAAGAAAGAAATTTGTATAGTTTGAGAATTTACTGGTCTTATGAGCAAAAGTGATTGCTGGTTTCACCTCCCGGGTGAAATTCCAAGTTGTGGGTGGGTGAAATATTCACATCTGCCATCTGCAGCTGCGTGTGCTGTGCCCGGTGTGACGCGGTTGTTGAATCCCACCGTGTCTCTTCTGACCTGTTTTTTTGAAGCCAAAGTCTTCTACTCCACAGATCCAATGCTGTTTTCCTCTTTTGTCAGAAATGGCTGGTGCTTTTGTGGCTGTCTTCTTCCTGGCCATGTTTTATGAAGGCCTTAAGATTGCTCGAGAGTGTCTGCTCCGTAAATCCCAAGTCAGCATTCGCTACAACTCCATGCCCGTGCCGGGTCCCAACGGCACCATCTTGATGGAGACGCACAAAACCGTTGGGTAAGAATTTCCCTTCCTTCTAAAACAAAAAAGGCAAAAACTGGGACAGAAAGAAAACTTCATGCAGCCAGTGTTACTCTCTGCAAAGTATGTTGAGTCCGGACGGGGACACTGCTTGACACTGGAGGACACTGTGCTCGAGTCACTTGGTCACCTTTTAGGTTGGGGGATGAAAGGAGGAAAGCAGAAAGGGGACAGATAAGGTTGGTTTTTACCCCAGAGCAGAAACAAACACATTTGGGGACAGAGTTTGGGTGTTACAGCCAGCAACCCCGACAGAAAATCCTTAGGATCCTTCTGTTGACAGGTAGTCAAAGCCTTTTTACTCAGAAAAGAAACCGTTCTGCTTGAATGTGGGGGTAAAATAACCTTGTAGAAGTCTGTTTCTCAGCTAAAAGTGTCCTCCTCCCAGCAAGTACCACCCTTTCTTTGTTATCAGTCAGCCCTGTGGGGCAAAACACAGTTCCAAGCGAGAGCTGCACGCAGAAGTCTGTGTCCAGCCTGCTTTGTCACCTCCTCTGCCACTTCATCCCCACCTTGGCATCCTGGCAGCCCCAGAGCCAAGTTTTCTCTGGGGGGGGGATGTGCGTTTTCCCGGCTGTGTCTGGCGGGTGCTGACCCTTCTCTGGGCTTTGTGTTCTCAGACAGCAGATGCTGAGCTTCCCTCACCTCCTGCAGACTGTCCTGCACATCATCCAGGTCGTGGTCAGTTATTTCCTCATGCTGATCTTCATGACCTACAACGGGTACCTCTGCATAGCGGTGGCGGCGGGGGCCGGGACGGGCTATTTCTTCTTCAGCTGGAAGAAGGCAGTCGTCGTGGATATCACAGAGCACTGCCATTAACACCAGGTGCTGCCCAGAAGCCCCACTGCTCTCCTGAAGCGCAGCCGTCAACGAGGACTGGATCATTCCTAAGCTGAAAGAGAAATTAATATAAAGAAAATCAACTGGAGTTCACCACGAGTTCCTAACGGGGCCGTGGGGACGCGAGGAGCTGGGGGGGGCTGCTCCCCCTCGCTGCAGGCTGGCAGCAGGGCTGACTCTTGAGGGTCCCCGTGGTAGCCAAGAAGGCTAGGGTTTGCTTTATTCTTAGATTATGCCGTGATTGAAATTAGTTGGCTGACAGAAATGTAGAAATTATTCTTTTTTAAAAAAAAAAAATATTTTTAAATTGTAAACGCTTATCTACGAGGGTTTTATGAACAGTAGGTTGAAGATCAAAGTTGCCAATGGAGCCTACGTGTGTGAACAGCTACTTTAATTTTACTTTTTTTTTTTTCAAGATGTACATAATGCCGGGGGGAGGATACCTCCCGGATATTGTGGCTTTTGGGGCCAATGACACCTTCTGTTGCAGAAGGACTCAGCCTCCGAGGAAGACTTGGTGCTGCACATCAGACACGCTCAGCTGGGTCCTGGCAAGGGAGCTCCCTGACACGAGGACGTCACCGGGTGCTGCAGGGGGGCTGGGTGGCTCTGTCCCCCAGGCCCATCAGAGCACCATGACTGGTGTCAATCTGCTGCTGTCGCCAGCAGCTTCGCTCAGCTCCGAGTGGGAACGTTTGGCTTTGGCTGCTCTCGCTTCCCAATCCTGGAAATACACGGAGCAGACACAGGACAACAGCTGCGTATTCACAGGAGAGAAAAAAAGATTTTCAAGAAACCATCGAAACCGCGTTTACTTCATGTTGAATTGCACCTGGATGGAGCTAGAGCTAGACTTTTGGTTTGCTAAAACCAGTTCTGTAAATCAGGCAGGAGTTAAATAATGATTTCATGACACTAAAGGCTAAAATGTCTGAAGAGGGCATTCCTTGTTTAAGATAAAGGAAATAAAACAACTGTGATCCTGTAAAGGAGAGGTGTGGGGAAGAGAAGAAAGACAAGGTAGCAGCCTTTGGTCTCTTCTCAGGTGAAATTTGGAGTAGCTTGGGCTGATTAAAGAGTATTCCTGACCCAGATGACTCCTCTTTGTCTTAATAATCATGCTGTGACCATGTCAGCTTGAAGGTGCATGGATTGTCAGTGCCAGTGGTGGAGCACAGTCAAGAGCTTCCCGCTCGGTGCCGAGAGCTCCCCCTTTCACCCCAGGCCAGGCTGGGACCCGGGCAAAACCAGTGCCCTGCACGCCCAGAGCAGCTTTGGGTTTTCTAGGAAGCAGTTTTGGTTTAACGTTTCATTATTAAACTGCTTCATGTTGTAGGGAAGGCCGAGCAGGGGACCGTGCACAGCTGGAGGCTTCCTGCTGCCCAGGATGCCCAGTTTGTGCCAGTAACTGGCTGAAAGGGAAGACGGTGGCATTTTGAGAAGGGCGCTGAAAAACAAGCGTCGTGTTCAGAGTGGGACTGCTGGCTGGGACGTGCCACAAGGGCAGGGAATCCTTTGGAGCTGAAAGTAGCGTTTTTTCCTCCAGAGATGGTGCTGGCCACGCCGTTAGGGACAGCTGTGTAAGGAACCTGATCTCTGTGACAAGGAATTCCATTTCTTTAGCCCAAAAGCCTTACAGGGCGAGGCCCATTCCCATCTATGGGGGTTCTTCTGGGCTATTCCCCCAGCCCAGAGCCCCACCTCGACCTCCCACCCTCTTCGAAAGGCAGGAGGAAACCAGTTACTGCTGCTATCAGGATCTTGAATTGCACCACCTAAAGTCCACCAGCCTGGGCTGGTGCCATCACTTTGGACATCTTGTTTCTTTGGGCAGTGCAAACACAGAATAGAAGGAGAAGGGTTAAAAACAGGCTTAGGTTTCTGAACAGCTTCTTTCTGTAGCAAATCAGCATCTGTGTGAAAGAGGCGAAGTTCTTTTCATGGAAAAAGTCTAGTCTAGTCTCATCTCCTGATGAGAGAGAGGAAGAGCTCTTCCCTGGTCTGGTCTTTGGTGGGAGTTGTGGCTGTAACAGGTAGAGAAAGGCCATACCAACGCCCTCTCTCTGCATCTCTCAGGGAGGTAAAAGTCTTCTGTGGCCTCAAAGCAGCCACGTCCCTCCGTGAGAGCAGAAACCAGACCCCTCAGTCCCTGCGAGAGCCGTAAGGAAATCACAGCACTTCTCTGTGATTCTGTGATTCTGGAAGTCAGTCATGGCAGCACTAGCTCCAATTCTGTGATTGTCAGAAACTCGAAGCAGTGAAGAGCTGGAGATGGTGGTTTCTGTTCTGAAAGTTCTGCGCTGCAGGGGCTTAGTCCCCGAAGCAGGTCAGAGCCGACCCCGCTCCCGGGGGCTTCTCCTGAAGGAGCTGGAGGTGTGGCCGTGCCAGGGGTGTCTGGTTATAGTCACAAGTGGCTTTGTGTGATGATCCTAATTACATCATATACCTCTTGCTGTGTCCTTCTCTAACATAGAACCTCTGCTCGGCCTGATCCTGCTGTCACCTTTCAGCCACCTTTCCTTGTATTCAAGTGACCAGACGTGAATTCTCTGATCCCGGTGATGGGAGAGGGATGACTTGGAGATCAGGCAACAGCTGTGGCTTTTGCAGCATAAATTGGGTTCTTGGTAGCTTTTCTGCCTCCCTGTGTGTAGCATCTGTGCCCTCCAGATTGTTTCCCTCCCCTGAGGATGAGTATCTCTGTCTTCGAAGGTCTCCTGCCCACCCAGGAGGGCCAAGCTTTGGCCAAGCTTTCTCTTGGTTCAGTGTCGACAATCCAGAGGAGCCACCTACCTCCCTGTGTCCCACCCTTCCCCTGAGCCACCAGATGCCACCGGTTGTCACGTTCTTGGCCCAGGTTGCTGCTGGCTTTGCCGGAATCCAAGCAAAACCTGGCCTCCCGACCGAGGACAGGATTCTCCTGACCGCTTTTGTGCGGTCCCAGCCTTTGAAGGGTGTCCTGCTCGTGATAAACTGGCGGTAGGTAGTGCTCGGGGAGAGGTGAGGACTCTCATCCTTACGAGACTTGAGTCCCCTGAGCCACCAGATGCCACCGGTTGTCACGTTCTTGGCCCAGGTTGCTGCTGGCTTTGCTGGAATCCGAGCAAAACCTGGCCTCCTGACCGAGGACAGGATTCTCCTGACCCCTTTTAAGGTGTCCTGCTCGCGTTAAACTGGCGGTAGGTAGAGCTCGGAGGGAGGTGGGGACTCTAATCCTTACGAGACTTAAGTGAAATTCTTCTGTCACCACACGTGTAGCCCCTGCTTGGGATGTGATGTCCTGCCTCCCTTTGTGCCCTGATGCTTGGTCTCCCCATGCTGTCCCTCTGGCTCATCACCTGGCAGAGGTGCTGGCTGCCTTCAGCAGCTGCTTTTATTGTTTCTCTTCGAGTGCCTTTTCAGTTTGTCTGGAGCCAGTCCCACCAAATCCAGCAGGATTTCTAGTTTTGTTTACAGTGGACTGTCGTGGGTTTTTTTTTTTTTGTTTTACTCTTGCTCTTTGTGGAGGTAACTTGTCTAATGTTACTGTGAATATCAAGAATCTCCTGTATATAATTAACCAATAAACTAGATTGCATTTTACTGTGGTGTGTGTGTGTTTTGGAAACAATCCCCAATGCTGGGAGGAGTGGAGGCTGCTGGCTCTCGCTGCAGCGTTGAGGAAGTGACTCCCAGTGTGTCTGCTCTTACCAGCCTGGCCGTGCCCAGCCCCTTTGCTCTGGCAGGACTCTTCTGGCATCCTGGGGGGCAGCAGGAAGAGTGTGAGCAGCAGGTGGAGGGAGGTCATCCTGCCCCTCTGCTCTGCCCTGGGGAGGCCCCAGCTGGAGCACTGGGTCCAGTTCTGGGCTCCCCAGTTCCAGAAGGACAGGGAACTGCTGGAGAGGGGACAGCAGAGGGTACAGAGATGATGAGGGGCCTGGAGCATCTCTGGGATGAGGAAACTTGAGTCTGTGTAGTTTGGAGAAGAGAAGGCTGAGGGGGGATCTGATCAACACCTATAAATACTTCAAGGGTGGGTGTCAGGAGGATGGGGCCAGGCTTTTTTCAGTGGTGCCCAGGGACAGGACAAGAGGGAACGGGCACAAACTGGAACATGGGAAGTTCCATCTAAACATGAGGAGGAACTTCTTTGCTGTGAGGGTGGCAGAGCCCTGGCAGAGGCTGCCCAGGGAGGTGGTGGAGTCTCCTTCTCTGGAGACATTCAAACCCACCTGGACACGTTCCTGTGGGACCTGCTCTGGGTGGCCCTGCTCTGGCAGGGGGTTGGACTGGATGATCTCCAGAGGTCCCTGCCAACCCCATAGTATTCTGTCAGTCTGTGCCCACCGTGGTGGTGGGACTGAGCAGCCGGGTGGCTGGGGACAGGAGTGAGGAGCAGTGTCCCCTGGGCCTGCCCCAGCCACCAGCGAGGAGCCCTGACGCTGCAGGAAGGGGAACGTGGGGAATCCCTGATGCCTGAGTCGCCTTTTGGTCCAGGGTGTGGGGAAAGCCGAGACGGAGGCAGGAATTGCTGCCTCCCAGATCTGCTTTCCCCTACAGAGGAAGGAGTTGATGGCCAAGAGTTTTGGGGAGCTCTAAATGAGCCCCCTCAGTGTGTGGAGGTGTCTGCAAGGAATAGCCCTCTCCCTCCCAGAGTTTTCTCTGGTTGGTCTTTCTTTCCCTGTGCAACCAGAGGATGGCTGGAACCCACGGAGATGTTTCCCTGTCAGGCCGTGCTGGGAATGCTGGAATAGCAGAGCAATCCCTGAGAATGGTTATGTGGTGCCAGACTGGGAAAGCAGCTCTGCTCTAGGCCACACCGTGGCTCTTCCCAGTTTGAATAGTTTAAATTCTGTACACGTCCCCAGCCCGACATGAAATGTGATGCACCTACAGCACCTGAAGCATGAATTTACCAAGTGCTGTTTGGAGCTTTGCTTGAGACACTGAGAAAACAACTGATTGCTGTGCTGGAAGCTGGTACCAAAGAGTCCCAGCCAGGAGCAGAGCCAGCCTCCAGTTCCAGCCCAGTGCGGGCTCCAGGGCTGCTCCACCCTGCTCTGCTGGAGGGAGTGGAGCTTCTGGAGCTTCTGGAACACCAGATGCTTCAGTCTTTATCACGGAATCATGGAATTGTCAGAGTTGGAAGGGACCTCTAGAGCCCATCCAGCCCAACTCCCCTGCCAAAGCAGGGCTGCCCAGAGCACAGCACTCAGGAGCATCCAGGCGGGGCTTGAAGATCTCCAGAGAAGGGGACTCCACACCCTCCCTGGGCAGCCTCTGCCAGGGCTCTGGCACCCTCACCCCAAACAAGTTCTTCCTCACATTGCAGTGGAACTTCCCATGGTCCAGCTTGTGCCCGTTGCCCCTCGTCCTGTCCCTGGGAACCACTGGAAAGAGTCCGGCTCCATCCTCCTTCAACCCACCCTTTAGA
>NW_015090961.1:309286-316788 GCF_001431845.1 Calidris pugnax | reverse complement strand
CCTCATAGTAAAAAATTTCTTCCTGAGATCTAATCTGAATCTTTTTTCTTCCAGTTTAAAACCGTTTCCCCTTGTCCTATCATTACCCTTCCTGGCAAAGAGTCCCTCCCCAGCTCTTCTATAGCCACCCTTCAGGTATTGAAAGGCCGCTATAAGGTCTCCCTGGAGCCTTCTCTTCTCCAGGCTGAACAATCCCAGCTCCCTCAGCCTGTCTTCATAGGAGAGGTGCTCCATTCCAGTTGTGGCCTCCCCAGTGCAGAGCAGAGGGGGAGAATGACCTCCCTCCACCTCCTGGCCACACTCTTGATACCTTGCTCCCTTCAGGTCACAGCTCCCTGCCAGACTCCTGTCTGGGGCTCTGCGTTATCTCACCTCTCCTCCCGTGCCCGGCTGGCGGTGGGATGAAGGGCGGATGTAAATCCCAGTACGTGCTGGTTTGTCTGTCGCAAATCCATCGGCCTTTCTGCTTTTTATGGGACACCATCTATAAGGAAATACTTGGTGACCTTTGATCCAAGCAACAAGCGTCGCTGGAAACTACCTGAAACTCCACCTGTGGGTGACAAACCAGGGCAGTGGGTGACACTGAGCGGAAATGAAACGGGTAAGTGTGGAGGGAAAACTGCCCCATCAGAAATGCGGGATATTATTCCGTGTCCACGGGCCTGGTACATTCTGCTGCATCCATAGAGAGGTTGGTGCTGGTCTCTTCTCACAGGTAATTAGTGACAGAACGAGAGGGAACGGCTTCAAGCTCCAACAGGGCAGGTTTAGATTGAACATTAGGAAAGAATTTTTCACCGAAAGAGTGGTCGGGCATTGGAACAGGCTGCCCAGGGAGGGGGTGGAGTCCCCATCCCTGGCTGTGTTTAAGGGCCATTTAGATGCAGTGCTGAGGGACATGGTGTAGGGGAGGACTTTGTAGAGTAGGGGAGATGGTTGGACTCGATGATCCCAAGGGTCTCTTCCAACCTAGACGATTCTATGATTCTATGATCCAGGTTTGGAGCCGTTCCCTGCTGAGGGCCTGCTCCACATCCCAGCTGTGACAGGGGTGGATAAGCCACCTCGGGGAAGCATTTGGGAGCTGCTGGGTTGAGGAGAGGTGGGGGCTCCGTTCCCGGCTGCCTCAGGGAAGGACGGAGCGGTCCCGGGAGCAGCAGCGCCCGTCGCTGTGACACCCCCTGCCCTGATCCACAGCAGCTTGTACAACACTCAGCAGATGCTCTGCAGCACCTTCTCCTTGGCGGGGTCACCAGGCTGCAGGGCTGAGGGTTTCAATTAACATGTTCCACTGCCTTATTTCTAACATGATTCCATCAGCAGATCCCTCCACAGAGGCGGTGCTTCACTGTATCGGGGCTTGTGCAGGTGAAGGGAACCCGGGTGGCCTTGGTGTTCCCCTCCCTGCCCGCGGGCTCTCCATGGCCACTTAGAGCAGCTCGTGTGGTGCGTTGTTTTTTTTTTTATAAAAAAGAGACATATTTATTTAAAACAAAACACTCGGCCAAGGGGCAATCGTGGGCGTGTTAACCAGATAAACTGAAAAAAAAACCAAACAACAACAAAACAAAACAGGAAAAGGGAGTGGGGGAGGCCCGTCCCCGGACCCCCAGCCGGCGGGGGGGCTGGCGGATCCCCCGGCGCCGTGTTCTCGCCCCGGTGGGGCTGTCGCCGCCGCCACCGCCGCCTCTAGAACTCGAAGGTGCCGAAGTGAGCGGCGCGGCCGCCGGCCTTGGGCTGCGGCTTGTACCCGATGCGGTCATTGATCATCTGCTCCCGGCTCTTGTGGTCAGCGCCCAGCGCCATGGCCGCCGCCGCCGCCTCCTCGCCGGCCGCCGCCACCTCCGCCTCCTCCCGCTGCTTCTTGCGGCTCTGCGGGGCAAAGGGGCCGCGTCAGGCCGCCGCCGCCGCCGGACGGGGGATCACCGACCCTCCGGGGGCGGCCGCGGCCGGTCCCGCTCGCACCTCCAGGTCCTTCCGGATGCTCTCGAACTCCTCGATGTCGTCCAGCTTCAGCTCCAGCCGCGTCGGCTTCCGCCGCAGCATCGCCGCCGCCCCGCCTCAGCCGCCGCCGCCGCTCGGGGCCGAGCGCCACTAGGCCGCACCTCCCAGCATACCCCTCTCCCCGCGCCACACCTCCCGGCGTGCCCCGCGCGTCCTGCCGCTGGGGGGCACTGCATCTCCCGGCGTGCCCCACGCCCCCCGCTCTGACACACCTCCCGGCGTGCCCCGCGCGTCTTGCCGCTAGCGGGCACTGCATCTCCCGGCGTGCCTCGCGCCCGTCCGCTCTGACACATCTCCCGGCGTGCCTTGCGCGCCCTGCCGCTAGCGGGCACTGCATCTCCCGGCGTGCCCCGCGGCTCCCCTCACTCAGCGGCACCTCCCGGCGTGCCTCGCGTGCCCCGGAAGTGGTCGTGAGGCGGCGGGGCTCGTTAACGGCGCGGTTGGTCCCGTTCCCCCCCTGCCTGCTCTGCTGCCATGGCCTCCGTCCGGGCACCGGCGGCGCGCGGTGGCGCCCGCCCCGCCGTGCGGGCCCCCGCACCTGCGGAGGGTTGGGGGGGGGGCGACTCCGGGCCCGTTACCTGCGCGGGGGTGGTACCGGCCCGCCGGCCCCCAGGAGCGGGGAGAGGCCGGGGGCCGAGCCGGGGGCTCGCCTTAGCTTTGGGGCACGTTGGGGTTCACCGTGGCGGAGAGGCCCCGGTGGGGGGAGGCGCCTCGGTGACACCAGAGTCATTCAAAGGCCCGCGACCGGAGCACTTGGCGCTTTTCACGCGTTTTTACGGAATCCTTTGTTTTTTCTTGGAAAGTTGGTTGTAACGCTCCTCTGCTGGGAGGAAGGAGCTGTTCGCCTTTCGTCTCCCTGGGCTCTCCAGCGGGGGCACTGCGAGCTGGCGGGTGGCGTCGCTCCTGCCTGTCCTGAGGCTTGTTCAGCGGGATTGAGAAAAGCTTCATCTTCTAAAGTTTGGGTTTTTTTTTTAAATCAAAACCCCAGAGCCTTAAAAAGAAGTCCGAGCAGATAATAAAGAAACAGAAGATGAAACGGTCTAAACTAAGGAAGTTATTTAAGATGGCATTTTACTTTTGTTCTTTGCACTTGGTACGCAGCCCTATTGTCCAGGATTAACCCCTCACGTACAATCTCGGGGTCTCCCCATGACGTACGTGCTCACTCGCTGTAGCAGAGCGGTTCTTTCTTGCACCACCCGGCCCGCCGGCCCCCAGGAGCCGGGAGAGGCCGCGGGCCGAGCCGGGGGCTCGCCTTAGCTTTGGGGCACGTTGGGGTTCACCGTGGCGGAGAGGCCCCGGTGGGGGGAGGCGCCTCGGTGACACCAGAGTCATTCAAAGGCCCGCGACCGGAGCACTGGGCGCTTTTCACGCGTTTTTACGGAATCCTTTGGTTTTTCTTGGAAAGTTGGTTGTAACGCTCCTCTGCTGGGAGGAAGGAGCTGTTCGCCTTTCGTCTCCCTGGGCTCTCCAGCGGGGGCACTGCGAGCTGGCGGGTGGCGTCGCTCCTGCCTGTCCTGAGGCTTGTTCAGCAGGATTAAGAAAAGTTTCATCTTCTAAAGTTTGGGGTTTTTTTTAAAATCAAAACCCCAGAGCCTTAAAAAGGAGGTCCGAGCAGATAATAAAGAAACAGAAGATGAAACGGTCTAAACTAAGGAAGTTATTTAAGATGGCATTTTACTTTTGTTCTTTGCACTTGGGACGTAGCCCTATTGTCCAGGATTAACCCCTCGTGTACAATCTCGGGGTCTCCCCATGACGTACGTGCTCACTCACTGCAGCAGAGCGGTGCTTTCCTGCACCACCAGGCTGTTCATTCTCTCTTTTTGAGCCAAACCACTAAAAGTTCTCTTTACCTCCCAGGCCACAAAGAGCAAACCTGCAGAGGAGGGCGATGCACCCCCGCCCAAGAGAGCCCCCATCTTCTATGGCAGTTTGGAAGAGAAGGAGAGGGAGCGTCTGGCAAAAGGCGAATCGGGGCTGCTGGGAAAGGAGGGGATGAAGGCTGCGATGGAGGCTGGCAACATCAACATCAGCAGTGGTGAGAATGTTTAACCACTTTTATTTTTTTTCCCATTTCGCTCTGGAATGTGACGCTTTCAAAAGTCTTTTGATCAACGCTTGAGCCTAATTTAAAGTGAAAAATGTCGCCTGGGCTGATGGCTCTTTGTTGGGATCCTCCTGTTGGATCTTGTGCCCGGTTGTTTTCAATCCGATGGTTTTGTTTTCTGTTCAGGTGAGGTCTTTGACCTGGAGGACCACATGAGCGAGCGGCAGGCGGAGGTGCTGGCGGAGTTTGAGCGCAGGAAGAGAGCCCGGCAGATCAACGTGTCCACTGATGACTCGGAAGTGAAAGCCTGTTTGCGAGCCCTCGGGGAGCCCATCACGCTCTTTGGAGAAGGTCCTGCAGAAAGGAGGGAGAGGTGCTGTGTCTGCCCTGACTGTTCAGGGAATCGGGGAATTGTCAGAGTTGGAAGGGATCTCTAGAGCCCATCCAGTCCCACTCCCCTGCCAAAGCAGGGCTGCCCAGAGCAAAGCACTCAGGAGCATCCAGGCGGGGCTTGAAGATCTCCAGAGAAGGGGACTCCACTCCCTCCCTGGGCAGCCTCTGCCAGGGCTCTGCCACCCTCACCCCAAACAAGTTCTTCCTCCCATTGCAGTGGAACTTCCCATGGTCCAGCTTGTGCCCGTTGCCCCTCGTCCTGTCACTGGGAACCACTGGAAAGAGTCCGGCTCCATCCTCCTTCAACCCCCCCTCTAGACACTTGGAAGCATGAAGAAGGTCTCCCCTCAGCCTTCTCTTCTCCAGGCTCAAGAGCCCCAGCTCTCTCAGCCTTTCCTCAGCAGGGAGATGCTCCAATCCCTCCATCATCTCTGGTGCCCTACGCTGGACTCTCTCCAGCAGTTCCCTGTCCCTCTTGAACTGGGGAGCCCAGCACTGGAGGCAGGATTCCAGTTGTGGCCTCCCCAGTGCAGAGCAGAGGGGGAGAATGACCTCCCTCCACCTCCTGGCCACACTCTGCCCTACGCAGCCCAGGATCCCACTTACCCTCTTGGCCACAAGGGCACATTGCTGGCCCATGGATAGTTTACTCTTGTTTGATAAACTCTCAGCTTACCCAATTCCTGACATTTTCCTTGCAGTCGAGGTGCAGCACGTGCTGGCAGTCAGTCACGCTTCGTTACGCTGCAGCAAGAACGCTGAGGCAGAAAGAATGGCAGATGGGGGTTATTTGTCAGGTTCTCTAAGAGTTCACTGAGTGAATATGCCTTAAATGTTTTTCTTTCTAGATTAAGAAATATCCTTTCGGTGGTTGGCACAGATGCATTAAAAAAGACCAGGAAAGATGACGACAGGTCAAAAAAATCCAAAGAAGAGGTAAAGGCCTCTCTTGGTCTCTCCGTGCTGCGGGAGATATGTGTGATGCTCTTTGAGATGCCTTATTTGGACATTCTCTTCTATGTCCAGGAGTTCTGGTTTTGATCATTCTGTGGATTCTTATGTCATCCTCTGGGCTCCTTCTGTGTTGCCCATTTTAGCAAAACTGGCAGTTTGTTACCTTAATCAGGAGCGTTAAGCCTGGCCTGTAGTGCAGGTCAAAGTGAGCGCTGTGTGCAGCAGATAGACAGGAGATGGGACATTTGGACTCTTCGTTAGTGTAGCAGGTCCTTCCTTGTTTGTCTTCCTACTTGGGGAAAAAATAATAAGTTCCTGCTACTGCATCTCTTTCTGCCTGTGACGCTGCCTTCTTTCTGCCTCTCCTTTCTCTTTTCTGAGTCCAAATTTTCCTTACTAGTTTGGGGGGTTGCTATAAGAAATAAGGAATATTTTTGCGGCTCTGGGCTTTCTTGTTAGTGGGTGATGGGTAGGAAGGGAGGGGGTATAATCATCAGCTCTATGTCCTTAAATGAAATGAGTTGGTGTTCAATGGGAGTGTTCTTGAATGAAATGGCAACGTGTCAGGATCTGGCCTGTAGGGCAGAGAGTTTGACTTTTCTCTCTTAATTCCTTTTTCTGGGGCTTATAGTTACACAAAATGCCCTTAAAAAGAGGCCTTAACACAGCAACATTTAAGAGCAGATGCTGTGGTGGCACTTAGGTACTAAGGAGAGGTCATCTAAGGTACCTGAATGAAAGAGCAGCATCACATTAGTTTTTTCTTTGTTTTTGTTTTTTTTTTCTTACAGTATCAGCAAACCTGGTACCACGAAGGACCACGCAGTCTGAAAACGGCGAGGCTGTGGCTTGCGAACTACTCCCTCCCCAGGTGAGATGAAACAGCGAGTGGAGGAGGGAGACACAGCCTTTTTAAAATCTGGCCGCTAATCCCACTCCTTTCCTGCACAACGCGGGGAATTTGAGATCAAAGGAACGGGGAACACAGAATCACAGAATCTTCTAGGTTGGAAGGGACCTTAAAGATCATCTTGTCCAACTGTCAACCCAACTGACAAAAATAGACACCCACACAACAAACAAGGAGCATCATCACTAAACCAGACCTCCCAGCACTACATCAACCCGGCTTTTGAACACCTCCAGGGATGGGGCCTCAACCACCTCCCTGGGCAGCCCATTCCAATGCCTGAGAACCCTTTCAGTGAAAAAATTTTTCCTAATATCCAGCCTGACCCTCCCCTGGGGCAACTTGAGGCCATTTCCTCTTGTCCTGTCACCTGTGACTTGGGAGAAGAGACCGACCCCCACCTCTCTACACCCTCCTTTCAGGGAGTTGGAGAGAGCAACACCCACTGGTAGGCGAGACTGGTGAGCTTAGGGCTTGAGTTCTCAGTGACCGACTGTAGCATTAGCCCAGTTTGGGGGAAGAAGAGGGGGAAAAACCGGTTTCCACGACAGGGCAGGAAAAATGCAGGGCCTTGTTACTCCATCTTTCCTCTCCACAGGGCAGCGAAGCGGTTAGAAGAAGCCCGGCTGCTCAAAGAGATTCCAGAGGCGACCAGGACATCGCAGAGACAGGAGCTACACAAATCCCTGCGAGTAGGTGTTGGCAGCACCTCAGCTGCTGTGTTTAAAACTTTGCTGATTTCCCAAGAGAGAGCTGCCCAGAAGTGTCATTTTCTGCACGGGTCACCTGTTGGAAAGCTCTGCTTTTCCTCTCTTTCCCTAGGATACGCATAAAGCATGTTCTAGCTCTTTTCCCAGTGATTGAGAGATGTACCTTAGTTGTTATAGAATCATAGAATCACAGAATTGCCCAGGCTGGAAGGGACCTCCAAAGGCCATCTAGTCCGACCCCCCCGCAGTCAGCAGGGACACCCCCAACTAGACCAGGTTGCCCAGGGCCTCGTCGAGCCTCCCCTTGAATATCTCCAGGGATGGGGCCTCAACCACCTCCCTGGGCAGCCCATCCCAATGGCTGAGAACCCTTTCAGGGAAAAAATTTTTCCTAATATCCAGCCTGAACCTCCCCTGGGGCAACTTGAGGCCATTTCCTCTTGTCCTGTCACCTGTGACTTGGGAGAAGAGACCGACC
>NW_015090961.1:300659-308942 GCF_001431845.1 Calidris pugnax | reverse complement strand
CTCTGGACCTGCTGGCAACGCTTCTTTTGATGCAGCCCAGGATGCGATTGGCCTTCTGGGCTGCAGCTGCACACTGCCTGCTCATGTCCAGCTTCTCGTCCACCAGAACCCCCAAGTCCCTTTCCTCAGGGCTGCTTTCCAACACCTCACCCCCTAGTTTGTATTGGTGGCGAGGATTGTTCCGGCCCAGGTGCAGAACCTTGCATTTGCTCTTGTTGAACCTCATGAGGTTCACCTGGGCCCACCTCTCCAGCCTGTCCAGGTCCTTCTGGATGACATCCCGTCCCTCTGGTGTATCGACAACACCACACAGCTTGGTATTGTCCGCAAACTTGCTGATGGTGCCTTTAATCTCCCTGTCTATATCATTGATAAAAATGTTAAACAGCACCGGCCCCAGCACGGACCCTTGAGGAACACCATTTGTGACTGGTTTCCATCTGGACTTTGAGCCACTGAGTACCACCCTCTGGATGCCACCATCCAGCCAGTTCCTTATCCACTGAACAGTCCACCCATCAAATCCGTACCCCTCCAATTTGGCAATCAGGATGTTGTGGGGGACCGTGTCAAAGGCCTTACAGAAATCCAGATAGATGACATCCATAGGTTGCCCCTTGTCTACTGACCAAGTCACTTTATCATAGAAGGCCACTAGGTTAGTTGTTCTAATTCTTTCTTCAGCGATTCAGAGAGATGTACTTTAGTTGTCCCCTGGGGAGGCAGAGGGATGAGGAGCCGTCCCCGCGTTGCCTGTGAAGCTGAAGGGGTTGATTCCTGGCTCTGTCACAGGTTTTGCTGGCGGGGAAGGGACCTGTGGAAGGACCTTCTTCCGCTACAACGGTCACTAGTGCATAAAACCCAGGGAGATAAGAACCAACGCAGGAATGCAAACCATGTTGTAGATGACTCTGAGATGCCCTTTTCCAGCATGTTAAGTCAGATTCCCCTGGCTTAACCGAGCAGAGAGGCTCAAGCCCAGAGTGCTGGCTCTCTAATCCTGCTTACGCCCAGGGGCATTAGCTGCCAGAGGATTTGCTTCTCCCCTGAGCGCACCGCCTGCTCTGCTCTGTCTGCTGGTATCCCTTGGGTGAGTTGTAGGAAGAGGCCAAAGCTACAGTAACTTCCCTGTCAAAACTAGTTTCAAAGCAGCCTGTGGGGCTGTTGGTGGCAAGTACCATGAGTGGCACAGTGTGAGCTAAGCTGTGCCCCAGGGCCGTGCTGGCTCACGTTGGCCAGGCTGCCTTGGTGGCCCTCCTGCTGGGAGCTGGAGTGGCTTTGAGGTAGTTCCTCCCTTTAAAAATGACTTTCCAAAGGCCTCTGCCACATCCTGAGTACATTGGCCTCCTGTCTTTGGCCAGGGCTTTCACCAGGTCATTTGTACTTCACTCATTTGTTGTTTCTTTGGTTACAGTCCTTGAATAACTTCTGCAGTCAGATTGGAGACGATCGCCCGCTGTCCTACTGCCACTTCAGCCCCAACTCCAAACTCCTCGCTACGGCCTGTTGGTATGTTCTCTGTCACAGCAGTTGCTGCAGGGGCTGGGAGAGCAGGAGTGAAGGAGAAGGGTGTTATTGGAGACCTGTGAATTGTGAGAGTTCAGAAATTATATGTCTTCCTGCTCTGAGCTCTGTCTTCACCCCATTTTAGAGCTTAGCAGAGGTTTGAGTCTGTCGGTCTGGGTGGTTGGTTGCCCAAAGCGTGGTGGTATTTTAAGCCATTGCAGAACCCCCCGGGAGGGTTTGGAGCTCTGTGTTTGAGCTCTTCTTTTTGCCATTCCTGTCTACGCTGACGTCTGTTTCTTGTGTTCAACAGGAGTGGGTTGTGCAAGCTCTGGTCCGTGCCCGACTGCAACCTTGTCCACACCTTACGAGGTAGAGAACAACTTTCACTGAGACTCTTTGCTTAGTTCTTTGGTTCCCCTCTGGGTTGAGCTCCCAAATCTGAATTACTTTGTGACTCAAAACACAGTGTTCTTTGGGCAGGTTTTATTCTAATGAGAGCATCCCTCAGGCTCACAGAGCATGGGCACGTGTCTCATAATCAAGAGGAAGCCCTGGCCTTTCTCTTAGATCCAAGACCTGAGTTCGTTGTTTTTCTTTCTGAATGATCTTGTTTTGTTTGGTTTCAAAACCTGGTTTGAGTCATTTTAAGCCAAGTATCAGCATTTTTGGCCAGGTCACATAACAGCAGTGAGGTTCATGGAATCATGGAATTGTCAGAGTTGGAAGGGACCTCTAGAGCCCATCCAGTCCCACTCCCCTGCCAAAGCAGGGCTGCCCAGAGCACAGCACTCAGGAGCATCCAGGCAGGGCTTGAAGATCTCCAGAGAAGGGGACTCCACACCCTCCCTGGGCAGCCTCTGCCAGGGCTCTGCCACCCTCACCCCAAACAAGTTCTTCCTCACATTGCAGTGGAACTTCCCATGGTCCAGCTTGTGCCCGTTGCCCCTCGTCCTGTCCCTGGGAACCACTGGAAAGAGTCCGGCTCCATCCTCCTTCAACCCACCCTTTAGACACTTGGAAGCATGAAGAAGGTCTCCCCTCAGCCTTCTCTTCTCCAGGCTCAAGAGCCCCAGCTCTCTCAGCCTTTCCTCAGCAGGGAGATGCTCCAATCCCTCCATCATCTCTGGTGCCCTACGCTGGACTCTCTCCAGCAGTTCCCTGTCCCTCTGGAACTGGGGAGCCCAGCACTGGAGGCAGGATTCCAGTTGTGGCCTCCCCAGTGCAGAGCAGAGGGGGAGAATGACCTCCCTCCACCTCCTGGCCACACTCTGCCCTACGCAGCCCAGGATCCCATTGGCCTCTTGGCCACAAGGGCCCATTGCTGGCCCATGGAGAGTTCACTGCCCACCAGGACCCCCAGATCCTTCTCCTCAGCAGTGCTTTCCAGGAGATCCACCCCTGACCTCTATTGGTGCCTGAGGTTCTTCCTCACCAGGTGCAGGACCCTACACTTGCCCTTGTTGAATCTCATGAGGTTCTTCTCTGCCCAGCTCTCCAGCCTGTTCAGGTCACACTGGATGGTGGCACAGCCCTTTGGAGTGTTCAGCCAGCCCTCCCAGTTTGGTGACATCAGTGAACTTGCTGAGGGTCCACTCTGTCCCCTTACCCCGATCGTTGATGAATATGTTGGACAAGACTGGGCTGAGTATTGACCCCTGGGGGACACCACTGGTTACAGGCCTCCAGCTCCACCCTGGTCCATTAATCACAACCCTCTTAGTTCTGTCCCAGCCAGCTCTCAGTCTACCTCACCCTTGAACAGTGGTCACAACTTCAACTAAAGACAAATGTAAGGACAAATCTCTTGATTCATGTGTTGAATTTTCACTACGTTTTGAGGGTTACAAACGTGGGTGCTGCTGGAAGTGCAGTTTAGCTGTTTGCAGGAGAGATGTGTCTGGGATGTGGCTGGTAGCTACAAGGCAACTTCACCCAAGGTGGGAGGACAGTGAAAGTGTTCACTGGTACCTGACTAATTAGTAACAACGAAATGCTGTTTTTCTGAAGAACAGGCCGAGTTCATGGAGCAGGTTATGAATGTTGATTTTCCTTTCTCTTAAGGACATAACACCAACGTGGGAGCAATAGTCTTCCATCCCAAAGCCACCATCTCCCTGGACAAGAAGGACGTGAATCTGGCCTCCTGCGCGGCCGACGGGTCTGTCAAACTCTGGAGCCTCGAAAGGTCAGAACGATACCAGACAGGTCACGTTGCTGGTTTGGGGTTACACTTGCCCTTGTTGAATCTCATGAGGTTCTTCTCTGCCCAGCTCTCCAGCCTGTTCAGGTCACACTGGATGGTGGCACAGCCCTTTGGAGTGTTCAGCCAGCCCTCCCAGTTTGGTGACATCAGTGAACTTGCTGAGGGTCCACTCTGTCCCCTTACCCCGATCATTGATGAATATGTTGGACAAGACTGGGCTGAGTATTGACCCCTGGGGGACACCACTGGTTACAGGCCTCCAGCTCCACCCTGGTCCATTAATCACAACCCTCTTAGTTCTGTCACAGCCAGCTCTCAGTCTACCTCACCCTTGAACAGTGGTCACAACTTCAACTAAAGACAAATGTAAGGACAAATCTCTTGATTCATGTGTTGAATTTTCACTACGTTTTGAGGGTTACAAACGTGGGTGCTGCTGGAAGTGCAGTTTAGCTGTTTGCAGGAGAGATGTGTCTGGGATGTGGCTGGTAGCTACAAGGCAACTTCACCCAAGGTGGGAGGACAGTGAAAGTGTTCACTGGTACCTGACTAATTAGTAACAACGAAATGCTGTTTTTCTGAAGAACAGGCCGAGTTCATGGAGCAGGTTATGAATGTTGATTTTCCTTTCTCTTAAGGACATAACACCAACGTGGGAGCAATAGTCTTCCATCCCAAAGCCACCATCTCCCTGGACAAGAAGGACGTGAATCTGGCCTCCTGCGCGGCCGACGGGTCTGTCAAACTCTGGAGCCTCGAAAGGTCAGAACGATACCAGCCAGGACACATTGCTGGTTTGGGGGTTATTTTGTGTTATTAACCATTGGACATTTACCATCCTCCTGCAAATAGAACCTTTTCTTGTCGTTACACCAGTGCAATTCCTGGCCTCAGTATGTGCCACCTTCTTCTGCAGGAAAAGAGATCCCCCTGAGTAGGGGGAGGTGAGGGGAAATGGCCTGAAAAGAATCAAGTCAGAATTGCTGCTGGGCATCAATAAACTGCTTTGGGTGATGGATGGAAGATTTGGAGATTGTTTCATTCTGACCTTTTATTTAGAAGAAAATTTCCCCTCTTGGATATTAAAAAATGAACTTCAGAGTTATTGGGAAATACCAGTATTCAGAGAGGGACCAACCAGATAAATACATGCCCATGGACCATACATCATTCAGGAGTAAAAACAAATGGCTCTGTCCTTGCACAGTGTAGTTTTGGAAGATGCACAGCATCTGTCTGGAGCCTGTGAAGAAGAGAAGGGTGTAGACACTGAACGTTGGCCCTGTTTGAAAAGCAGAGCCCTGCAGAGCAGCTCCCACATCCTCCGTTGTTTATCCTTAGCTGAAAGGCACCGTTTCTAATTGCAGGAGCAGACCTGTGTGAAGGGACAGCTTGGTAATTAGTCTCATGTGAGCACATCTCTAACTGGTCTGCTGGAAAGAAACTCTTAAATGCTCTTCAGGTCTCCTGCTGAAGGCAACTGCCCTGCTACCTGTAATTCTGGGAGAAGAAATAATTTCTCCTGCTGCCTGTAATTCTGGGAGAAGAAATACTCTGTTCTGCCTGCCCTAATTCTGGGAGAAGAAATAATTTCTCCTGCTGCCTGTAATTCTGGGAGAAGAAATAATTTCTCCTGCTGCCTGTAATTCTGGGAGAAGAAATACTCTGTTCTGCCTGCCCTGGGATTCCTTGGAATATCTGGATTTGCTGTAGTTTGGGGTGTGTTCTGTGGAGCGGCAGGAAAACTCCCTGCTGCCCAGGGAGCCCGTGCTTTGTTTCTGCTGTTAGTTCTCTCCAAGTGCTATTAACGAGCGCCTTGTTGATTGGCAAGAAATAATTATCCCAGGAGAACTTTATAACCAATGTGAATGTGGGTCAAGGGGTCTCACTTGGAGCTCTAGCTGTGTGAACAAAAGGCAGAATTCGGAGTCATTAGTGAAGACTCTGATGCTTGTGTTTAATTAGCACCTCTCTTGCTGCCACCGCGATGTTTGCGAAGGCCTGGCTAGAACTGGCCACCTCTGACCAGTGTCCCACCGTTTCTCTTTCTGTTTTTCAGTGATGAGCCGGTGGCAGACATCGAAGGACACAGCATGCGAGTGTCCCGTGTGATGTGGCACCCGTCTGGGAGGTTCCTGGGCACCACCTGGTACGGAGAGGGGGTTATGTGCTTTGTGACATGTTCCCACCAGCTGCCTGGCTGGTAGCCCAGCGGGGACCGCTGCTTGGCCACGGAGGAGCACAGCGAGGGCAAGGGTTGGCCATTCTTGCTGACAGCTGGGCTGTCGCAGTGTAAATAACACAAGTCATTGGGATTCCTTTCTCTGCCCCTCACGTCAGACCCTCCTGGTCCCCAGTTGGAAATAAAAAGCCCACGGAATTAGTGAAATATAGAATCATAGAATTTCCCAGGCCGGAAGGGACCTCCAAAGGTCATCTAGTCTGACCCCCCCGCAGTCAGCAGGGACACCCCCAACTAGACCAGGTTGCCCAGGGCCTCGTCGAGCCTCTCCTTGAATATCTCCAGGGATGGGGCCTCAACCACCTCCCTGGGCAACCTGTTCCAGTGCTCCACCACCCTCCCAGTGAAGAACCCTCTCCTCATCTCCAGTCTAAATCTGTTCCCCTCCAGCTTGAAGCCATTGCCCCTCGTCCTGTCACTGCAGGCCTTTGTAAACAGGCTCTCCCCAGCCTTCCTGTAGGCTCCCTTCAGGTACTGGAAGGCTGCTATTAGGTCTCCCTGGAGCCTCCTCATCTCCAGGCTGAACAACCCCAGCTCCCTCAGCCTGTCCTCGTAGCAGAGGTGCTCCATCCCCCTGATCATCCTTGTGGCCCTCCTCTGGACCCTCTCCATCAGGTCCACGTCCTTCTTATATTGAGGGCTCCAGACCTGCACACAATACTCCAGGTGAGGTCTCACCAGAGCAGAGTAAAGTGGCAGAATCCCCTCTCTGGACCTGCTGGCAACACATCTTTTGATGCAGCCCAGGATGGGATTGCCCTTCTGGGCTGCAGCTGCCCACTGCCTGCTCATGTCCAGCCTTATCCCGTTATTCTCCTCGGAGATACATTTAGTTGGACAAATGCTTTGTTTTTCCAGCTACGATCACTCGTGGCGCTTGTGGGACTTGGAAGCTCAGGAAGAGATTCTCCATCAGGAGGGGCACAGCAAAGGGGTCTATGACATTGCCTTCCACACGGACGGGTCTCTCGCTGGCACGGGGTGAGTTTGCTTGGCAGCACGACTGCACGTGGGATCCCATCGAGGTTTTGTTGCTGCCTGATGCCCCAGCGGTTTCCGCAGGTGAGGCTGAGGGTGCTCCAGCAGCTGCTGAAGTCTCTGATGGGTAATTCACAGAATCACAGAATCTTAGTGGTTGGAAGGGACCTCTGAGATCATCGAGTCCAACCACAAAAAAACAAAAAACCAAAAACAAACCAAAACAAACAAAAAAAAACCAAAAAAAACCCAAAACAAAAAAACCAAAACAAAACCAAAAAAACCCAAAACAAAACACACCACACCAAACGCCCACCAAAAACACCGCACCCACCAACTAAACCCCACACTCAACACCTCACCTTAAACCAATAACCTTGGGCACTAGAGCATGCCCTGAAGAGCCACGTCTACACGGTTCTTAAATCCCTCCAGGGGTGGTGACTCCACCACCTCCCTGGGCAGGCTGTTCCAGGGCCTGACCACCCTCTCAGTAAAGTAGTTCTTTCTAATATCTAATCTAAATCTCCCCTGCCCCAACTTCAGACCATTTCCTCTGGTCTTGTCGTTCGTCCTTTGGGAGAAGAGGCCAACACCTGCCTCTCTACACCCTCCTTTCAGGTAGTTGTAGAGGGCAATGAGGTCTCCCCTCAGCCTCCTCTTCTCCAAACTAAACATGCCCAGTTCCCTCAGCCTCTCCTCATAGGACTTGTTCTCCAGGCCCCTCACCAGCTTGGTGGCTCTCCTCTGGACACGCTCCAGCACTTCAATGTCTTTCCTGGGCTTCTGTCTTCTCAGAGGCCTGGATGCCTTTGGCCGGGTGTGGGACTTGCGCACGGGACGCTGCATCATGTTTCTAGAAGGCCACCTGAAGGAGATCTACGGGGTGAACTTCTCCCCAAACGGGTAAGAAAGGGCCTTGCATGGTTTACAAAGGAGCTCCGAGTCCAAACGGTGACGTGTTCTTCCTCTGCCCCCTGGCAGGTACCACGTGGCCACGGGCAGCGGTGACAACACTTGCAAGGTGTGGGACCTCCGCCAGAGGAAGTGCATCTACACCATCCCTGCCCATCAGAACCTGGTCACGGGGGTCAAATTTGAACGTAAGTGTCTCCTGCCTGATATTCCTTATCCTGCCTGTCCTAAGCTGAGGTGGCAGGGGATGGGGCAACTCAAAAACCACACCTTCAGGTCCAAAAGGCCTGGTTAGCGGAGAAGATCTGTCACGTTTTTATTTGAAAATCTAATTATTTTTTTTTTCTCATTTCTTTTTTCTCATCCTCCTCTGCCCGCAGCCAATCACGGCAACTTCCTGCTCACGGGCGCCTATGACAACACGGCAAAGATCTGGACT
>NW_015090961.1:276077-291532 GCF_001431845.1 Calidris pugnax | reverse complement strand
ACCCCCCCACCTCCCTGGGCAGGCTGTTCCAGGGCCTGACCACCCTCTCAGGAAAGTAGTTCTTTCTAATATCTAATCTAAATCTCCCCTGCCCCAACTTCAGACCATTTCCTCTGGTCTTGTCGTTCGTCCTTTGGGAGAAGAGGCCAACACCTGCCTCTCTGCACCCTCCTTTCAGATAGTTGTAGAGGGCAATGAGGTCTCCCCTCAGCCTCCTCTTCTCCAAACTAAACATGCCCAGTTCCCTCAGCCTCTCCTCATAGGACTTGTTCTCCAGGCCCCTCACCAGCTTGGTGGCTCTCCTCTGGACACGCTCCAGCACTTCAATGTCTTTCCTGGGCTTCTGTCTTCTCAGAGGCCTGGATGCCTTTGGCCGGGTGTGGGACTTGCGCACGGGACGCTGCATCATGTTTCTAGAAGGCCACCTGAAGGAGATCTACGGGGTGAACTTCTCCCCAAATGGGTAAGAAAGGGCCTTGAGTGGTTTACAAAGGAGCCCCGAGTCCAAGCAGTGACGTGTTCTTCCTCTGCCCCCTGGCAGGTACCACGTGGCCACGGGCAGCGGTGACAACACTTGCAAGGTGTGGGACCTCCGCCAGAGGAAGTGCATCTACACCATCCCTGCCCATCAGAACCTGGTCACGGGGGTCAAATTTGAACGTAAGTGTCTCCTGCCTGATATTCCTTATCCTGCCTGTCCTAAGCTGAGGTGGCAGGGGATGGGGCAACTCAAAAACCACACCTTCAGGTCCAAAAGGCCTGGTTAGCGGAGAAGATCTGTCACGTTTTTATTTGAAAATCTAATTCTTTTTTTTTTCTCATTTCTTTTTTCTCATCCTCCTCTGCCCGCAGCCAATCACGGCAACTTCCTGCTCACGGGCGCCTACGACAACACGGCAAAGATCTGGACTCACCCCGGCTGGTCCCCGCTGAAGACGCTGGCGGGACACGAGGGGAAGGTGATGGGGCTGGACATCTCCCTGGACGGGCAGCTCATCGCCACCTGCTCCTACGACAGAACCTTCAAGCTCTGGACAGCAGAGTAGCTCAGAGGTGCTGCTGCTGAACTGCAACAGAAGCGTTAATGGCTTTCAACTAAGACTTGCTTTTTTTTTTTTTATATTAAAGGAAGAAAAAAAAAAGGAATGGACTATTGGAACACACATTACTGCAGCTGCAGCCACTGCCTGGTCTTGGGCTGAGGTGGTTTTGAAGCACCTGTATTGGCCAGGGCTCAGCTGGAGACACATCTTGGGTGATGTTTTTCCACTTTTTTTGTTTTGATACTGCAGACACCGCTCTCTGCTGTGAGTTGGAGATGATCCATCTCCAAATGGATCCAAATGATCCGTCTCCAAATGGCTGCTTCCCACCTCCCTTCCAAGCCAGGCTCCCAGGCTTCCTCCAGCCTCTTGTGAACATTTGTAGGTGGCCACGGAGCACCTCGGGTGTGCTGTGTTCAGCTTCTGCTGACACCCTTCTTCCCTTCCATGTTCCAGGAGTCTTTGGTAGGAGTCTGTAGCTTCAAACATGATTTGTGTTTAAAGAAGAAAAAGGAGCTGTGAGAGGTAGAGGAAGCCCGTTTGCAGAGGGGGTGTGAGCGTGGGGGCTGTACCCCTTTGTGTTCACTCACGGGGGACATTAAAGGCCGGGGAAATTGTCTGTTCCATGAACCACCATGAAGTGACTGTTTCAAATCCACGTTCAGCTTCTGTGTCTCACCTGAAGTGACAGGAAGGCGGCTGTTTCAGTGTAGGATTGTCCTGTTCTAACTTCCACCCTGGGGAGCTTTCTGCTTTGTTGTTTATTTTATAAATTGAGGTTTTGCAAATGTGTTCTGGAAAACCAAAACAGGTTTTGGATGTGCACCCCCGGCTGGGGAAGGGAGAACTGACAGGTACTTCACACCACACGCTTTGATTTCTCTCCACTATCCCAAAACCTTCAGGAAAAGATGGATTGGTCTCCCCCTTCCCAGCTGAGGAGCAGTGTCCCTGGTCCTTGGGAAGGTGAGCAGGTTCTGCTCTCAACGCTCACGCTGCAGTTGGAGTTTGTGTTTTAAGAAAATAAAACCCAAGCCCCCTCACGAGTTTAGATCCCTCCTGGCAGAGTCAGGGGTTTTCTCCTGGCAGGATGGTGGCATCTGCCAGGTGTTGTGTGTTCACTCTGACTCCCAGGGAGATGCCATGGGACGGGAGGCAGCAACTAAGGCAGAAAAACATTTAATTGCATAATTATTGTATAATCTACATTTGCAGCTACATGTGCTCGAGCGGGTCCTTCCATGTCTCCTGAAGCACCAGCTCAGGTGCCTGTGTGAGCCTGGCACCAGCACAGGGGGCTCCTGGCCAGGACAAGCCCCCCAGGGGCTTTCTCATCAGGTGGCCATTCACAGGTCAGTCCTGGCCCAGCAGTTGCCCAGTGGGCCCCCACGCTTCCCGCTGCCTTAGGAGGAAATCTCAGACACCAGTGGATGTTCTCCAGTTACACTCCTGCTGGTCCTGGGGTACAGATCCCAGGGCAGGGTTTCTGTCGGAGCGTTTGGCCCCGTTGCAGCTCAGCTCCTCCTCAGCCCCACCACGTGGAGCTTTTGGACAGAAAATCCAGGGCTGGCTCTCTGGAGAAGAGGAGGCTGAGGGGAGACCTTTTCACCCTCTCCAACTCCCTGAAAGGAGGGTGTAGCCGGGGGGGGTCAGTCTCTTCTCTCAAGTCACAGGCGACAGGACAAGAGGAAATGGCCTCAAGTTACACCAGGGGAGGTTCAGGCTGGATATTAGGAAAAAAATTTTCACTGAAAGGGTTCTCAGGCATTGGAATGGGCTGCCCAGGGAGGTGGTTGAGGCCCCATCCCTGGAGGTGTTCAAAAGCCGGGTTGATGAAGTGCTGGGAGGTCTGGTTTAGTGATGATGCTCCTTGTTTGTTGTGTGGGTGTCTATTTTTGTCAGTGAGGTTGACGGTTGGACAAGATGATCTTTAAGGTCCCTTCCAACCTAGAAGATTCTGTGATTCTGAACGCAGCTGCGATTTGGCTTTTTTAGACAGCTCTAGTGCCTTCCCACCACCCACAAACTGAAACCATCAGTCCCCCTGCCCCACTGGTGCCACCTCGCTGGGCCCCGGGCACGAGGTCTCCTGCTGTTTGCAGTCCCGGGGAGCTCTCGGGGACTTGTGTCCCAAAAGGTTCCTGGGGTCAGAGCACGGCCACCTCCTCCAGCGCCGCGTCCGCCCGCTCCCTCGGCCGCAGCACGTGGATCCCCGCCTTCAGGCTGGCGCAGAGCAGCGCGGAGCCGTCGCAGGCGGCCAGCGAGGCCAGCGGGCCAGCTCCCTCCAGGCACAGGGTGGCCAGGCAGGCTGGGGGGGAATCACAGAATCACAGAATCTTAGTGGTTGGAAGGGACCTCTGAGATCATCGAGTCCAACCACAAAAAAAACCAAACCAAACAAACAAAAAAACCCCCAAACAAATACAAAACACACCACACCAAATGGCCACCAAAAACACCGCACCCACCAACTAAACCCCACACTCAACACCTCACCATAAACCAATAACCTTGGGCACTAGAGCATGCCCTGAAGAGCCATGTCTATACGTTTCTTAAATCCCTCCAGGGATGGTGACTCCACCACCTCCCTGGGCAGGCTGTTCCAGGGACTGACCACTCTCTCAGTAAAGTAGTTCTTTCTAATATCTAATCTAAATCTCCCCTGCCCCAACTTCAGACCATTTCCTCTGGTCTTGTCATTCGTCCTTTGGGAGAAGAGGCCAACACCTGCCTCTCTCCACCCTCCTTTCAGGGAGTTGTAGAGGGCAATGAGGTCTCCCCTCAGCCTCCTCTTCTCCAAACTAAACATGCCCAGTTCCCTCAGCCTCTCCTCATAGGACTTGTTCTCCAGACCCCTCACCAGCTTGGTGGCTCTCCTCTGGACACGCTCCAGCACTTCAATGTCCTTCCTGTATTGAGGGGCCCAAAACTGAACACAGCCCTCGAGGTGAGGCCTCACCAGTGCCCAGTCCAGAGGCACGATGACTTCCCTACTCCTGCTGGCCACGCTATTCTTGATACGAGCCAGGATGCCATTGGCCTTCTTGGCCACCTGGGCACACTGCTGGCTCATGTTAAGCCTGCTGTCTACCAACACCCCCAGGTCCTTTTCTTCCAGGCAGCTCCAGCCACTCTGCCCCAAGTCTGTAGCGTTGCCTGGGGTTGTTGTGACCAAAATGCAGGACCCGGCACTTGGCCTTATTAAACCTCATCCCATTGTCCTTGGCCCATTGATCCAGTCTGTCCAGATCCCTCTGTAGAGCCTTCCGACCCTCAAGCAGATCAACACTCCCACCTAGTTTGGTGTCATCTGCAAATTTACTGAGGGTGCAAGGGTGCAAGGGAAGGGAGATGGCAGTGGGGACACTGGGTCTGCGGAGATGAGACGGGACCAGACCAACCTCCTGGCTCTGCCCAAGGAGGGTGAGCTGCTCCCCTCCCTGTCCCACATCCCTGTGCCAAAGGAATCAGGAGATGTCCTCTGGAACACAGACCCTCCGCCCCCGTCAGCCCCACAGGGATCTGTGTTGCCCAGCTAACAGGGAGCCAGGCTGAGGTCGGACTGTACCCCTTCCCTGGAGAGGAAGTGGGGATGGACAGACGGACAGACAGTGACTTACACCCTTCCTGAATCAAGGCTTATGGCTGTGAAGGCAACAGCATCCAAAGCCATGTCCAGTCCTCAGCACAGGAAGGACACAGACCTGTTGGAGCAGGTCCAGAGGAGGCCACAGAGATGCTGGGAGGGCTGGAGCCCCTCTGCTGGGAGGGGGGGCTGAGAGAGTTGGGGGGTTCAGCCTGGAGAAGAGAAGGCTCCGGGGAGACCTTAGAGCCCCTTCCAGTCCCTCAAGGGGCTCCAGGAGAGATGGGGAGGGACTCTGGATCAGGGAGGGGAGTGATGGGACGAGGGGGAAGGGTTTGACATTGAAAGAGGGGAGATGGAGATGAGATGTGGGGAAGGAATTTTTCCCTCTCAGGGTGGTGAGAGCCTGGCCCAGGTTGCCCCGAGAAGCTGTGGCTGCCCCATCCCTGGAGGGGTTCAAGGCCAGGTTGGAGGGGGCTTGGGGCAACCTTCCAGGTTCCAGGAAGGTCCCTTCCAACCCAAACCATTTTGTGATTCTAAAAATGCCACTTGGGGCCATTTACTCTTGTCCCATTGCCTGTTCCTTGGGAGAAGAGACCGACCCCCCCTGGCTGCACCCTCCTTTCAGGGAGTTGGAGAGAGTGAGAAGGTCTCCCCTCAGCTTCCTTTTCTCCTGGCTGAACACCCCCAACTCCCTCAGCCTCTTGTTCTCCAGACCCCTCACCAGCTCCGTTGCCCTTCTCTGGACCTGCTCCGGCCCCTCGATGTCTTTCCTGTTGTGAAGGGTCTAAAACTGGACATAGCCCTCGAGGTGGGGCCTCAACAGTACCCAGAACAGGGGAATGGTTCCTGACACAGGCCAGGATGCTGCTGACCTTCTTGGCCACCTGGGCACCCCCCTGCCCTGCCACTGGATTAGAGTAAAACCCCGAGATTCCAGGCTTTGTTGTGCCCATCAGCACTGGGAGACAGAAACCACGCATTTTTCAGTGGTGCCCAGGGACAGAACAAGAGGAAATGGGCACAAACTTGAGTATAAGAAGTTCTATGATTTTGTTATCCCAGAGGGAAGCACATGGCGTGGGCAGGACCATCCCTTACCTCCGGTGTCCCGCTCCCAGACCTTCACCGTGCTGTCGTACGAGGACGTGGCGATGCTGGGGGTGGGCACCAGGCCCTGTGGAAGGAAGAGGCAGGAGGTGGTGGTCTGGAGATGTCCTCTGTACTCCCGCACGCAGTCCCGGGTCTGGCGCAGGTCCCACAGCTGCAAGGAAACAGGCAGTGCTGAGAGCTCGGGTCTGTCCCCCTCACTCGCCAACAGGGAGCTGCTTCACAAAGGAAGGGAGATGGTTTTGGATAAAGAGCTCCTGGCCAAGCCTCCAAGTACAGTGGCTGCTGCCTCTGTCCCCTGCTCATGCTCACAGTCCTGGAGGACTTCAAACCCCAAAGGATTTCCACCACTCCTGTCTGTTCCAGCGTGTGCCTCCACCCATTGACACTGGTGGGCTCTGTGGGCAGAGACCCCTGCTCATGCTCACAGTCCTGGAGGACTTCAAACCCCAAAGGATTTCCACCACTCCTGTCTGTTCCAGCGTGTGCCTCCACCCATGGAGCCCACTGGTGGGCTCTGTGGGCAGAGACCCCATCTCCAGCCTGATCCCGGCCTCAGCCCTGCTCCCCCGGGATGGGACGGTCCCTTCCATCTGATGCTCACACCCAGGGTTCTCCTGCTGAGAACCCGCAAGACTGAACCCCCGGTTTGGAAACACCTCGAGCAAGGGGTCCCTTACAGGCCTTCTGCAAGAACATCCTCAATGCTGCTACTGGCACAAACCCCCAGAGCTTTAATTGGGAAGAATTTCTGCTTAAAGAAGGTACAGCAAAGGGCTACCAGAATGAGGGGCCTGGAGCATCTCTCTTACGAGGAGAGGCTGAGGGACTTGGGTCTGGTTAGTCTGGAGAAGAGAAGGCTGAGGGGGGATCTGATCAACACCTATAAATACTTCAAGGGTGGGTGTCAGGAGGATGGGGCCAGGCTTTTTTCAGTGGTGCCCAGGGACAGGACAAGAGGGAACGGGCACAAACTGGAACATGGGAAGTTCCATCTAAACATGAGGAGGAACTTCTTTGCTGTGAGGGGGGCAGAGCCCTGGCAGAGGCTGCCCAGGGAGGTGGGGGAGTCTCCTTCTCTGGAGACATTCAAACCCACCTGGACACGTTCCTGTGGGACCTGCTCTGGGTGGCCCTGCTCTGGCAGGGGGTTGGACTGGATGATCTCCAGAGGTCCCTTCTGACCCCATGGGATTCTGTGATTCTCTG
This sequence comes from Calidris pugnax, assembly GCF_001431845.1. Lineage (NCBI taxonomy): Eukaryota > Metazoa > Chordata > Aves > Charadriiformes > Scolopacidae > Calidris > Calidris pugnax. The sequence continues at coordinate 284,584 of NW_015090961.1, read as the reverse complement.
AGCAGAAGACTCACCAAAGGGACAGGCAGGAGGACATTAAGCTCTGGCCCCGGCTGGTGACACCAGCAAAAGGTCAATGCAGTGGGAGCAAGCAGATCCCTGGAGCACCGATCTGTTGCTCTCTGCTGTTGGCTGTGGACATTGGAGAAAAAAACCCCAGAAAGGGCAGGACTTGCTGCCCAGGGGACTCACGGTGGCCTCGCCGCCCTCCCCAGCGCAGCCGCTGCTGGTGCTGAGGCAGAGCCGCCCGTCCTGGCTCACGTCGCAGCTGGTCTGAATGTGTCCCTTGGCTGGGAAGGTGTGGGCCACCCGCAGCTCCCGGCTGTCCCAGACCCTGCAGGGGACGGGAGTGGGGAGGGAGGACTCTGGGGCCAGGATAGGCTTCCCCCGGTGTCCTCCCACACGCACTGTCCCTCAGGGGAGTCCCCGTCCCTCCTCCCAGCACGCCGAGCTCCCATCCCTGCATCCATCCGCCCTGGATCCATCTCCAGCCAGAGCAGCTGAGCTCAGCTTTCTTTTATTAATAAATTCTCCTTTTTTACCCGCAGTCACCCCCCAGGGCTGCTTACTGCCACCGCTGTCCCCGTACTGTCCTCCCCTGGCAAGAGACCACGCTCCAAAACCAACGTGAGCTGGAAGGTGGTTTCCAGCCCCCGCCCAGGGTACAGGAGACCAGGTGGTTGTGACACACAACCAAAGAAACAGCCCCTTGTGCACCAGCACCTGCCATAACCCCCAGGTGCCCCGGGCTGTAACTCCCTTCTCTGTGGCCACGTGTACGATTTACCTGACGGTTTTATCCTCTGAGGTCTGGACGACGTAAGGCTCCCCAGGAACCCAGCACAGATGTGTGACCTGCGGAGAGGAAAGGGTGAGCAGAAACCTGCCTTGGGGTGCAGACCAGGCCGGTGTCCACCCATAGACACCGAGCCACCGAGGTCCTGTCCTCTCCCTCCTCCTGCTGGGTAATGGGCAGGAAATGTTGGATGAAGAGTTTTTCTGCTTCCCACCAAAGCTGTCCCCTACAGGGTTTGATCCCAGTGCAGTTACTGGGGGTTCTTTGCAGGCAGGGAGGTGCCAACAGCCCAACAGAGCCATGGGAACATGGGCACCAGAATCATAGAATTGCCCAGGTTGGAAGGGACCTTTCAGATCATCAAGTCCAACCATCAACCCAGCACTGCCCAAACCACCACTGACCCATGTCCCTCAGCACCACGTCTACTTGCCTATAAATACCTCCAGGGACAGGGACTCCACCACTGCCCTGGGCAGCCTGTTCCAATGTTTGATAACCCTTTCAGTCTAAAAAATTTTCTAATATCCATCCCAAACCTCCCCTGGTGCAACTTGAGGCCATTGCCTCTTGTCCCATCGCCTGTGACTTGGGAGAAGATGGCTCCCACAGCAGCTCCACTGCTGGGCTGATACCGAAGGAAATGCAACCCCCGCTGCACAACGTGCGTCCCAACAGCTCGGAGTTTGAGCATTAATAAATCACCGTATTTCTCTTGGTATCTTCATGCTCCTGGGTTTGTTGTTACCTGGAGATGGGAGTAACCAGCCTCAAGCTCTGGGCTCCCCAGGTGCAGAGGCGACCTGTGTGGTGGCCCAAGGGCTTTTGTAGCACCAGGCTCGGGGCAAATTCCCTCTACACGGCCTCATGTGCCAAACAACTGAGCGAGGTGCCACCACGGGATACAAGGAACCGGGGCCTCCTACCAGATTCCTGGAGATGGCAGCTCTGCCCAGACACTCCCCGGTCTCTATGTCCCACTTGCAGACGGTGTTGTCCCGTGAGCCCGTGCACAGCCAGGAGGCATCTGCAACCACAGGTAATGTAAAAAAAAAGGAGTCAAGAAGAGTTGCCAAGGAGTCCCCGGGGAAGAGGAGCATGTTGTTCCTCACCTGGGCTCACAGCCAGCCCAGTAACAACCAAGTCGTGTCCCAGGAAGCGCTGGCTCGGCCCCGGAGCCCCGTGAAGCTCCCACATCATCACCGTCTTGTCCCGGGATGCGCTGAAGACTCTGTTTGAGGCAGAGGTGACCTGCCAAGGATGAGATGGGAGAAGCTGGTTCACCTCCTGACCCAGAGGAGAACCATGACCGGGGAGAGCCCGACCTTCAAGCTTGCGTTTGGCCATGCTGGATGTGCCCGTGCTGATCGCTTGATGCCCACGCTGAGACTCCTGCTTCCTTCTACTCTGCCAGACCCTGGCCATGGGCAACCACCCCCTCCAAGCAGGGCTGGTGGAGCCGCCAGCCCCAGTGCCATTGCTGCAGCCCCGACTGTGCTGTGGGGGACACTGGGCAGTGAGGGTGTGCCACCCACCAGTGGGACCCACCTTCTCACACAACCAGGGAGCTGGATGGTGGGTGGGTGTTTGTGGTGGACTCTGTTCTCAGAAACCATTAACTTAATGGGAAAAACTTCCTTAAAACCCCCAATGAGCCCAGTGCATGGTCACTTTGAGCACTGGAATGAACAAAGCCCCCTTCATCCCTCCAATACCCCACAGCATAAGAGACCCAGACCCACTGGGACTGTCCCCAGCTGGAGGTCCACCGGCCACCCAGTGCACACGTGTGTCTTTGCTCATGTTTCCCATGTTTGGTCTCCAAGTAGCGCTTTGGCTTTGTAATCAGGATGCCAGAAGGAAAATTAAAGCCCCACTGTTCCCAGACCTGGCTGATTTGTAGCACAACGACAAGCCCAGTGGAGTGAGACCTGGAGAAAAGTGAATGGTGCCTCTGAATTAAAAACTTGACCTAGTAATTCATGCTGAGTTATTGCTACACGGTCTCTTGGAGGGGAAGCCAGGCATACGTCCAAGCCTCCTGGAGCCCTGTTTGGTCTGGAGGTAACCCCCCCGTACTGTTTCCCTGGACAGCAAAATATCAGTTGGGACCCTGGGAAAAACCCAAGGTGTTCTGATACCCTGGTCTCTCCTTCTGTCATTCCCAGTTCCCCAGTTTCTGACCAGAGACCCCAGTGCTCACCTTGGTGACCTCCCGCTGGTGGCCGAGGAACCGCCGCAGCTCAGCCCCGGATCTCCAGCTGCAAACGGCCACGCTCTGCAGGGGAGGGAGAGGCACTCAGGAAAGGTCCATGGACGTTCTTGGTTACGTTACACCCAGACCCGTGCACAGTCCGAGCTTGAAAAGGGAACAGATTCTTCTGGTTTCAAGCTCCCATGGCAAACACAACTGTCTGTAGAGCCCATCCATTGCCAGGTACCGTAAGAGAAGGGCCAGTCCAGCGATTCCGAGCCTGGGTGAGAGCATTTGATGTGATCTGAGCCCTGGAGAAGATTCTAAAATTTGGTTCAATGTGCTTCCGCGTGTGCCCTCACTCTAAGCTCATCTTTTCTTTTTAATTCAGGGACTGAGTAAGTTGCTACTATTCACAGAGATGTTTAAAGCTCAACATTCAAACCACATCACCTCATCTTCTCTCTGTCAATACATTTTCCCGCCTGTGACAGTGCTCTGTGCTCTGTGGCAGGGGGGTACCTCACCTTATCCCTTCCCCCCGACACGCAGAGGTCTGGTGTGAGAGCAGCCACAGTGGTGACACCGTCGGTGTGTACGGGGTCGTGTCGCCGAGGGGCTCGAGCGGGTCCCGTTTCTTCCATGGAGCCAGTGGCCCTGCAGCAGAGAGGCAGTGATGGGAGCTTCAGGGGGGTTTTAGGGCAAAGTCAGGGTGTGGTTTCCCTCTTGAGAGCAAGGTCTGGGAAGGGGCACCACTGCCTGGGCTGGAGAAGGACATCACCTGCCTTTAGAAAGCTGAAGAGAAGCTGTGAATTGACAAATCCCTCCTGAACTAGGTGGGATGGAGGGGACCTGTTGCACCTCTAGAGTTGCTAAATACTTAGAATCGTAGAATCATAGAATGGTTTAGGTTGGGAGGGACCTTAAAGCCCACCCAGTGCCACCCCCTGCCCTGGGCAGGGACACCTCCCACCACACCAGGTTGCTCCAAGCCCCCTCCAACCTGGCCTTGAACCCCTCCAGGGATGGGGCAGCCACAGCTTCTCTGGGCAACCTGGGCCAGGCTCTCACCACCCTCACAGCAAAGAATTCCTTCCTGAGGTCTCATCTCAATCTCCCCTTTTTCAGTGTCAAACCTTTCCCCCTCGTCCTACGGCTCCCCTCCCTGATCCAGAGTCCCTCCCCAGCTTTCCTGGAGCCCCTTGAGGGACTGGAAGGGGCTCCAAGGTCTCCCCGGAGCCTTCTCTTCTCCAGGCATCTCCAGGCAGGAAGATCACCCACCTTCCTGCCAGATACCAAATTATTTCACCTTGCCGAGGAAGGCTGATGACAGTCTTTGAAGAGACAATGGACCGGTTTGGATATTTGGGGCAAACAGCTGCCCCTGGGGCCATCAGAGCTCTGCTGTCACAGAGCGAGACCACGCTTACAAGCTCGGCCCCTCCTGCAAGCTGTGTTTGGGATTTCAGGCCATGAAAGAAGCTGAGCGGTCTGTGGACTGCTCACCAACCAAAATCTGACTCATACGTTCAATAACGAAACTAAAACCACGTGCTTGCCATATTCTCTGTTCGTTTGCTGTTCCCCAGTCAACAGGTTGCCCAGAGAAGCTGTGGCTGCCCCATCCCTGGAGGGGTTCAAGGCCAGGTTGGAGGGGGCTTGGAGCAACCTGGTCTGGTGGGAGGTGTCCCTGCCCAGGGCAGGGGGTGGCACTGGATGGTCTTTAAGGTCCCTTCCAACTCTAACCATTCTCTGATTCTATGATTCATAACTGGTTTGTTAACTTAAAACATGTTAATCTGGGGCTGTCTTACCTGTACTTGGTGGTGTGGGAGCTGATTTTACTCTGCAGTTTCCCCATCGCCCGGCCGAGGAGCCCGGCTCCCGCTGTGACCAGCAGCGCTGAGCATCACACCAGCATCTCAGGCACCTGCTGCTGGGACAGGACCTGGGGGTGAGGAGACATGGCCTTACTGGGAATCTAGAGAGGTTTCTGCTTGCTACATGTGTGGGACAAAGTGCTGATAATGTTACCTACATCTAAACTTCATTTAGAATAAGAGGAAAAACTCAAAACCCCCGAGGATGGGACATCTGGAGGCCCCCAGTCAAACCTTTTGCTTAGAGCAGAGGCAGCTTCAGAGCTGAGGTTACTGGGACCTTACAGCTGAGCTGTGATCCATCCATCCACAACAGAGATGGAGCTGCTGCCTGTAATTCTTCTAGCATCTCAGACCTCCTCTTACTCCAGTATCCAAACTTGACTTCCATATTTCCCGGAGATCCCAACCTCTAGACTGGCAAACACAAACACCTTCAGATTGAAGCTCGACCAGCGGGTGGGACTGCATCTTTAGACCAAGAGAACTGCAGTCACAGGCAGCCTGAACTTCACTGGACCAGCCTGGCTTAACATAAAGCTCAACGTGGTCTTTCCATGGGCTGAGGAACACCTTGGGAACAGCAGCTTCTATGTCCAAACCCCAGGTCCGGGCTAGATAAGACCATCTTGCTAAGCCAGATGCCTTCAGCAAAGAAATACTTGCTGTGCAGGCTGAGACCAGCCTGCCCTGTCCCAGGTGTCCCTCACAAGCGACACCACAACCCCCAAAGCATCCCCCATCCGGGTGGAGGAGCCTCCGTTGGAGCTGGGCTCGGCCGAGGCAGCGTCTCTCCCTCGTACCCTCCCGGGTCACAGACCCAGCAGAAACCAGTCTCAATGACAGTGAATTACCACCTGCAGTAATTGGCTTCATCTGAGCTCAAGACATACTAATTGGATTTAGTCTGTGCCTCAGCATTCCCGGCTCCTGGGACAGGAGTGTGCTGTTAATAAAAATCAGAAAAAAAAACCCCACCTGCTCGATCCAGCAAATTAAAAATGTGCTTCAAGGTTCTGCCCACAAAAACCTGAAAACCACATACTCCAAGCAAGAGGGGTTGGGTTTCTACAAAAAAACATTCCCTTTCTAATTTTACCCCGACAGCCTTTGTAATTAGCAATTAGTAATACCCAGTTAATCTCCACCTGTTCTCCCCGTGAATTTGCAGGTTCAATAGACGTGAAGAACAATAAACCTCAGAGCTGAAGGGCAGGGAAATTCGGCAATTTCCCTCTTTCAACCAGAGCTGGTTCAGTGCAGCAGGAACCAACCTCATTTTTCTTTGACAACGGGAGAACCTGGGAAGTTGTTTCTCCTGCAAAACAGCATTCTAGGAAAAAAACTAAGATGTAAATTCCGATTTTTTAATTACGGTGTTAATTACTCTGTTTCCCAGCCAGCAGTTTGTCTCCCCTCTCATGTGGTTAATGTCCACGTGTGACCATCCCCACCTGCACATCAAACCCAGCGGGTCCAAGGCAGGGAGAGCTGCTGCTGCTGGTGGAGGCTGCAAGGAAAGCAGGAGGTGGATTTTCTGTCCCTGTTCTCCTGCCCACTGCAAAAAAAAAAAAGAAAAGTGGATTTTTCTGAATCCTGACCAAGGACTGTAGTTGCTCGGGCAGGACGTTCATCTGAGGTTTCTCTATCTGCAGGCTTCCCTCCGGGTGTTGAGCAGGAACCTGGTCCATCACAAAGCCCTGGGATCCTGCAGCGACTCATCCCCACAAAGCTACGTCTCTGGAGACTGAATTTGAGGCTGGGGGCTCTCCCGTGCTCCCTTCCCCACAAATGCAAGACTGAACAGAAATCAAAAATGTTTTTTTACTAGATTGCTTTTAGAAAACTAACCCGCTGTGCTGCCCCAGCCTGTCCAGACGCTGCAGGACAACCCGTGCCCTGGAGCTGACGATCCCCAACAGCAGTGGGAACAGAAATCACAGCGGAGCCCCCTCCACATTTTCATGGGGTGTTAAATGTCCCTTAGAAGAGGGGTGTCACACCGTCTGTGGGGAGGGGACAGGGGCAGCCCTGAGTCCCTATAGCCAGGGATGGCCCCACAGCAACAATCCAGGTCCCTATAGCCAGGGATGGCCCCAGTGCAATGATGCAGGTCCCTGTAGTCAGGGGTGGCCCCATGGCAGTGACAGCTGGGGCTATCCCCGTGGGTAGTAAATGGGGTCATCCTGGGTCCCATATGGGGAGGAGCCCCACAAGTAGGATGTGGGGCAGCCTGGTGGGTGCGCTATGGGTATAGTCCAGGTCCCTATAGCCGGGGTAGCCCCTGGGAAGGGTATGGGGACAACACAGGTCCCTATAGCCAGGGTTGGTCCCACGGCAACCATGCAGGTCCCTATAGCTGCGGATGACCCCACGGCAATGATGCAGGTCCCTATAGCTGGGGGTATCCCCGTGGGTAGTAAATGGGGTCATCCGGGGTCCCATATGGGGAGGAGCCCCGCCAGTAGGATGTGGGGCAGCCTGGTGGGTGCACTATGGGTATAGTCCAGGGGTGGGTGCGCTATGGGTATAGTCCAGGTCCCTATAGCTGGGGTAGCCCCTGGGAAGGGTATGGGGACAACACAGGTCCCTATAGCCAGGGTTGGTCCCACGGCAACCATGCAGGTCCCTATAGCTGCGGATGACCCCACGGCAATGATGCAGGTCCCTATAGCTGGGGGTATCCCCATGGGTAGTAAATGGGGTCATCTGGGGTCCCATATGGGGAGGAGCCCCACAAGTAGGATGTGGGGCAGCCTGGTGCGTGCGCTATGGGTATAGTCCAGGGCCCTATAGCTGGGGGTGGCCCCATGGGTGGTAAAGGGGTGCATCGTGGGTCCCTGCAGATGGGGGGAGCCCCACAAGCAGGATGTGGCAGATGCACTACAGGTACAGTCTGGGGCTATAGGGACCCAGGGAAGCGTATGGGGACAACACAGGTCCCTGTAGCTGGGAGTGACCCCCCCGGCAATGATGCAGGTCCCTATAGCAGGGGGTGTCCCTGTGGGTGGTAAAGGGGTGCACCCCAGATACCGTATGGGGGGTAGCCCCACAAGTAGGATGTGGGGCAGCCTGGTGGGTGCGCTATGGGTATAGTGCAGGTCTCTATAGCCGGGGTAGCCCCTGGGAAGGGTATGGGGACAACACAGGTCCCTATAGCTGGGGTGACCCCATGGCAATGATGCAGGTCCCTATAGCTGGGGGTATCCCTGTGGGTAGTAAATGGGGTCATCCTGGGTCCCATATGGGGAGGAGCCCCACAAGTAGGATGTGGGGCAGCCTGGTGGGTGCGCTATGGGTATAGTGCAGGTCTCTATAGCCGGGGTAGCCCCTGGGAAGGGTATGGGGACAACACAGGTCCCTGTAGCTGGGGATGACCCCATGGCAATGATGCAGGTCTCTATAGCTGGGGGTATCCCCGTGGGTAGTAAATGGGGTCATCCGGGGTCCCATATGGGGGGTAGCCCCACAAGTAAGACGTGGGGCAGCCTGGCGGGTGCAGACCAGGTCCCTATAGCCTCGGCATCCCCAGAGAAGGCTGTGGGGCCGCCCCATGGGAAGGCGACGGGGCCGATTTAGGTCCCTCCAGCGGGGGTTGCGAGGCTCTGGGGGCAGCCGCAGCCCCGGGCACCCGCCG
>NW_015090961.1:255112-267423 GCF_001431845.1 Calidris pugnax | reverse complement strand
GTAGTTGCTCGGGCAGGACGTTCATCTGAGGTTTCTCTATCTGCAGGCTTCCCTCCGGGTGTTGAGCAGGAACCTGGTCCATCACAAAGCCCTGGGATCCTGCAGCGACTCATCCCCACAAAGCTACGTCTCTGGAGACTGAATTTGAGGCTGGGGGCTCTCCCGTGCTCCCTTCCCCACAAATGCAAGACTGAACAGAAATCAAAAATGTTTTTTTACTAGATTGCTTTTAGAAAACTAACCCGCTGTGCTGCCCCAGCCTGTCCAGACGCTGCAGGACAACCTGTGCCCTGGAGCTGACGATCCCCACAGCAGTGGGAACAGAAATCACAGCGGAGCCCCCTCCACATTTTCATGGGGTGTTAAATGTCCCTTAGAAGAGGGGTGTCACACCGTCTGTGGGGAGGGGACAGGGGCAGCCCTGAGTCCCTATAGCCAGGGATGGCCCCACAGCAACAATCCAGGTCCCTATAGCCAGGGATGGCCCCAATGCAATGATGCAGGTCCCCGTAGTCAGGGGTGGCCCCATGGCAGTGACAGCTGGGGCTATCCCCGTGGGTAGTAAATGGGGTCATCCTGGGTCCCATATGGGGAGGAGCCCCACAAGTAGGATGTGGGGCAGGCTGGTGGGTGCGCTATGGGTATAGTCCAGGTCCCTATAGCTGGGGTAGCCCCTGGGAAGGGTATGGGGACAACACAGGTCCCTATAGCCAGGGTTGGTCCCACGGCAACCATGCAGGTCCCTATAGCTGCGGATGACCCCACGGCAATGATGCAGGTCCCTATAGCTGGGGGTATCCCCATGGGTAGTAAATGGGGTCATCTGGGGTCCCATATGGGGAGGAGCCCCACAAGTAGGATGTGGGGCAGCCTGGTGGGTGCGCTATGGGTATAGTCCAGGTCCCTATAGCTGGGGGTGGCCCCATGGGTGGTAAAGGGGTGCATCCTGGGTCCCTGCAGATGGGGGGAGCCCCACAAGCAGGATGTGGCAGATGCACTACAGGTACAGTCTGGGGCTATAGGGACCCAGGGAAGGGTATGGGGACAACACAGGTCCCTGTAGCTGGGAGTGACCCCCCGGCAATGATGCAGGTCCCTATAGCAGGGGGTGTCCCTATGGGAGGTAAAGGGGTGCACCCCAGGTACTGTATGGGGGGTAGCCCCACAAGTAGGATGTGGGACAACCTGGTGGGTGCGCTATGGGTATAGTGCAGGTCCCTATAGCCGGGGTAGCCCCTGGGAAGGGTATGGGGACAACACAGGTCCCTATAGCCAGGGTTGGTCCCACGGCAACCATGCAGGTCCCTATAGCTGTGGATGACCCCACGGCAATGATGCAGGTCCCTATAGCTGGGGGTATCCCCGTGGGTAGTAAATGGGGTCATCCGGGGTCCCATATGGGGGGTAGCCCCACAAGTAAGACGTGGGGCAGCCTGGCGGGTGCAGACCAGGTCCCTATAGCCTCGGCATCCCCAGAGAAGGCTGTGGGGCCGCCCCATGGGAAGGCGACGGGGCCGATTTAGGTCCCTCCAGCGGGGGTTGCGAGGCTCGGGGGGCAGCCGCAGCCCCGGGCACCCGCCGTGGGGGCCGCCCCTCCGCGCACTCACCGGGGCCGGTTCCCTCCATCCCGTCCCGCCGCCTCCCGCCCGTCGCCCGGCTCGGCCCGTCCCGTCCCGGGGCGGGGCTGTCGGTGCGGGCGGGGCCAGCCCACACAAGGTGACCCCATGGGGATGGGGGCTGGCCGTGGGGCTGCTGGCAGGGTGTGGGGTCCCCTGTGGGGAGGTGGGTTCTCTGTGGGTCTCCTGGTAGGGTGTGGAGCCCACGCAGGGGGTCCCCCGTGGGATTGGAGGCTGGTTGTGGGGCTGCTGGCAGGCTGTGGGGAGGGTATGGGGACAACACAGGTCCCTATAGCTGGGGTGACCCCATGGCAATGATGCAGGTCCCTATAGCTGGGGGTATCCCTGTGGGTAGTAAATGGGGTCATCCTGGGTCCCATATGGGGAGGAGCCCCACAAGTAGGATGTGGGGCAGCCTGGTGGGTGCGCTATGGGGGAGGTGGGTTCTCTGTGGGTCTCCTGGTGGGGTGTGGACCTCACACAGGGGGTCCCCCGTGGGGATGGGGGCCGGCCATGGGGCTTCTGGCAGGGTGTGGGGCCATAGGTGTCCCTGGTGGGGCATAGGGCCATGTGAAGGGTCCCCCGTGGGAAGGGGGCTTCTGTGGAGTTTCTGGCAGGGTGTGGGGCCATATAAGAGATCCCCTGTGGGTAGATGGGTTATCTGTGGGGCTCCTGGCAGGCTGTGGGGCTGTATGGGGTCCCTGGCAGGATGTGGGGGTCGCTGGTGGGCGTGGGGCTGTGTGTGGGTTCTCTGTGGGGACGTGGGTTCTCTGTGGGTCTCCTGATGGGGTGTGAAGCCCACACAAGGTGACCCCCGTGGGGATGGGGGCTGGCTGTGGGGCTGCTGGCAGGGTGTGGGGTCCCCTGTGGGGAGGTGGGTTCTCTGTGGGTCTCCTGGTGGGGTGTGAAGCCCATGCAAGGGGTCCCCTTGCGATGGGGGACTGGTTGTGGGGCTGCTGGCAGGGTGTGGGGCTGTGGGGGACCATGTGAGGGGTCCCCCATGGTGAAAGGGGGCTCTCTATGGGGCTCCTGGCAGGCTGTGGGGCCAGATGACAGGTCCCCATGGTGAGGAGAGATTTCTATGGGGTGGTGCCCGAGGACCCTGGAGCCGTGGGGCTGGCTGGGGGTCCATCTGAGCATGGGGGGCCACCATCACCCCCGTGTGCATTCCAGAACAAGATCGTGGACCGGTGCGAGCGGCTCCAGCTGCAGAGCGCGGCCATCGCCCGGCACGTGGACCAAGTGCTGCCCGCCAAGGACCAGGCCGTCCTGGTGAGTCCCTGCCCCGTCCCTGGCGTCCCCCCGCCATCCCGTGGAGCTCCCGGGGGGCTGGTGAGGATGGGAAAGGGTTGTCCCCCTCCCACCCCATGGCTGGCGCAGGAGGAGTGCCACGGCGCGCTGGCCGTTCCCTCTTTGTCTGCCTAAAAAATGTACACAATCTATACGTTTCTTGGTGTCATACACAATCCATATGTTTCTTGGTGTCAGCGTGCGGCCATCACCAGTCCCACCAGGACCAGGGTCTTAGCGGTTCCTGGTTTAATTTGGGCTGGGCTGCCACTGAGGACAAAAGACAGTTCTCACAGGGGTTGTTTCTCACTCCTAGTGAATCCAAGAGGACATCTGAGGGATGGGACTCTGGTCCCTCGCCGGTTGTCACCAGGGTCCCAGGGTGTTATGGTTTGAGAAAACCCATAACAATCTATTGTCATTTAGACAATTATTCTTTCACTCAATGACCCCTCCCCACCCAGAAGGGGGAACCGGGGAACACAAGGGTTGAAATATAAATAGATTTAATAGACTAAGACTAAGTAATTAACAATAATACTAAATAACCAGTATTCTTTTAGGGGCAAGTTCTCTGGACCCGCCGCCATCAAGGGAGAGAGAGCGACACTGCAGACTTTTCTAATTTATATTGAATGTGACGTTCATGGTGTGAAATAACCCTGTTGGCCAACCCCAAATGCCCAGGCCTTGCTCCTCCTCTGGCAAGGCTCAAAAACACTAAAACCTTGGCTCCCTCAGCCGCTCCTCATACGATTTGTTTTCCAGCCCCCTCACCAGCTCCGTTGCCCTCCTCTGCACTCGCTCCAGCACCTCCAGATCTCTCTTGGATTGAGGTGCTCAAAACTGGACACAACACTCGAGGTGTGGCCTCACCAGTGCTGAGTATAGGGGCACAATCACCTCATTTAGACAATTATTCTCTCACTCAATGACCCCTCCCCACCCAGAAGGGGGAACCGGGGAACACAAGGGTTGAAATATAAATAGATTTAATAGACTAAGACTAAGTAATTAACAATAATACTAAAGAACCAGGGTTCTTTTAGGGGCAAGTTCTCTGGACCCGCCGCCATCAAGGGAGAGAGAGCGACACTGCAGACTTTTCTAATTTATATTGAATGTGACGTTCATGGTGTGAAATAACCCTGTTGGCCAACCCCAAATGCCCAGGCCTTGCTCCTCCTCTGGCAAGGCTCAAAAACACTAAAACCTTGAATCCCACAGAGCCTGGCTGGCTATAAAGTAAATATTTTCACCAATTCAGGCTCCCTCAGCCGCTCCTCATACGATTTGTTTTCCAGCCCCCTCACCAGCTCCGTTGCCCTCCTCTGCACTCGCTCCAGCACCTCCAGATCTCTCTTGGATTGAGGTGCTCAAAACTGGACACAACACTCGAGGTGTGGCCTCACCAGTGCTGAGTATAGGGGCACAATCACCTCATTTAGACAATTATTCTCTCACTCAATGACCCCTCCCCACCCAGAAGGGGGAACCGGGGAACACAAGGGTTGAAATATAAATAGATTTAATAGACTAAGACTAAGTAATTAACAATAATACTAAAGAACCAGTGTTCTTTTAGGGGCAAGTTCTCTGGACCCGCCGCCATCAAGGGAGAGAGAGCGACACTGCAGACTTTTCTAATTTATATTGAATGTGACGTTCATGGTGTGAAATAACCCTGTTGGCCAACCCCAAATGCCCAGGCCTTGCTCCTCCTCTGGCAAGGCTCAAAAACACTAAAACCTTGAATCCCACAGAGCCTGGCTGGCTATAAAGTAAATATTTTCACCAATTCAGACACTAGAATCTTCTAAAAGTGCAATTTTCCCCAGCATTAGAAGAAAAGTTAGTCCTGTGTCTCTCAACCCAGGGCACAGGGTTAGGCCAGGAGACAGGTTTGGGACTGGGTGTCCCTCTGCTTGCATCATGGTGATTAGGATGGTGTGGGCTCAATTAGCAGAGTAATCTTCACCGCTGAGCCCACAGAGAGGTGCTGGGTGCTCTTGCTGGGGTTGTGGTGGGGCTGATGGTTCTCCTCTCTCCTGGCTCCGGCAGAACGCAGCCAACGCGGCGCGGGAGCTGGCGATCCAGAGGCTGGATTTTGTGGGGAACGCCTGTAAGAATGAGGAGCAGCGGCTGCTGGAGGAGGTGCAGGCGGAGGATGAGCGGGCACACCAGAGCATCCTCACCCAGCAGGTCCACTGGACCGAGGCTCTGCAGAAGCTGGCTGCCCTCCGAACCTACCTGGTGGACATGATCACCAACCTGGATGACCAGGACCTGGTGGTGAGTACTGCTCCTTGTACCCAGGGACAGGCTGGTCAGCCCAGAAGTGACCCAGACTTTTTATCATGGATATTATGGGACTTAATTAGGTGTCCAGCAGCTTGCTGCACTGACAGCAAGGAGGCAGAGTTGGACAGGTGTAGCTTGGGAAAGCTCTTTCACCTGGTCTTGATAAGCCCCCATGACTTCTTGGTGGTTCCTTGAGCATCTGTTCTGCCTGATTCTGCTTTTGCTTGCAGTGAGGTCCAGACCAGCCAGGCTCAGGTCTCCAACCTCTTGGCTTCAAGCTGCCAGCTCAGGACAGACCTTCTCTTCCAGCAGTCAACTGGGCCACCAGTTCTCTAGTGTTCTGTCTAGTTTGAGTCAAAACATGACCCTTGAGATCACGTGCAGTTCTTCTTGAAGGTCTGCCCTGTTTGGGATACTTCTGTTTGGGATATTTACCCAAACAGTTCCTCTCGTAGGCGCGAGGGTGGACATCACACCTCCTCTTCCTCACACTCAGCCTCTGCTGGCCACAAGAACCTTGTGAAGAGGAAACCAGAACTGATCCCCCAGGCAGAATGGCTGTTCCTTTGGTGGGAATTGCAGCTCCTTTCCTGCCCCAGCATCTCAGCTGGCCAGGCTGTGGCCTTGCTGGAGAGCAGAGGTTGGATAGTGAGGTCCATCGGACAGCGAGACCCTCAATTTGTCCTTTTGCCATGTAGTGGAGGAGAAATAGGGATTGTACGTTCTCCACCTGGGATTATTGGTGTTCATGTGTCTCGGGAATGGATCCATGTCCCATCACAGGGAGGTAAAAGGCCTGTGGAGACATTACCCCTAGCTGGATGTGGAAATGTATTGCCCTCAGCCATTCCCACTCATTTTCCGAGTCAGGGAGTGGAAGGTGCTGCAGCTGAAGAAAATGGGTGTTTGACACTCGCCCTGCTCCCCAGGGCCCACGTTGGGGTGAGAAGTGGTTTGCCCAGAGAAGCTGTGGCTGCCCCATCCCTGGAGGGGTTCAAGGCCAGGTTGGAGGGGTCTTGGAGCAACCTGGTCTGGTGGGAGGTGTCCCTGCCCAGGGCAGAGGGTAGCACTGGGTGATTTTTAAGGTCCCTTCCAACCCGAACCATTCTATGATTCTCTGGGTCAGAAGGAGGACAGTGCTCTCCGGGTCCTGGGTTTGCTGAGCCCCAACCTGTGTTTGGGATTTCATGTGTGGGGATTTCAGCCCTGGTGACTCTTTCTCTCCTTGTCCCCAGCGTGCAGAACACGAGATCTTCGAGAGGTCAGTACCTGGCTGCTCCTGCTCCCTCACCCCTGCTCCACGCTTGCCTGCACCCCCACGGCTCCCGCTGGCCATTGCTGGGGCAGCAGGTGACACCCCCTCTCTCCTCCCTCGCGCTGCTTTTGTTGAGGACAAGGACCGAGCACAGAGGTGCCAGTGTGGCCTCTCATCTCTGCTTCGCGTGCCATGCTCCAGCTCAAGACAGAGCATCAAGACAGAGGTGGTGGACTCTCCTTCTCTGGAGACATTCAAACCCACCTGGACACGTTCCTGTGCAACCTGCTCTGGGTGGACCTGATTTGGTGGGGGGGTTGGACTGGGTGATCTCCAGAGGTCCCTTCCAACCCCATATGATCTATGATTCTGTGATCCCAGCACCTGGAAATGCTCCATGTGCAGTGTCTCCCCGAAGGCACTGCTGGGATGTGCTGGTCCTTGCTCAGGGGAGACCTTCTCCAGCTCCTTTAGTTGGAGAGAGATGGAGCCAGCCTGTCCCTGGCCTCTTGGCAGTGGGTAGATTGGCTGGTCTTTTTTCAGTGGTGCCCAGTGACAGGACAAGAGGGAATGGGCACAAACTTGAGTATAAGAAGTTCCACCGTAATGTGAGAAGAATCTTCTTTGCTGTGAGGGTGGCAGAGCCCTGGCAGAGGCTGCCCAGAGAGGTGGTGGGGTCTCCTTCTTTGGAAACATTCAAAACCCGCCTGGACACGTTCCTGTGGGACCTGCTCTGGGTGGCCCTGCTCTGGCATGGGGTTGGACTAGATGATCTCCAGAGGTCCCTGCCAACCCCATAGCATTCTGTGATTCTCTGACTGTCCTGGGAAGCTGGCGTGCTCCGTGCCTGGGGGCTGCTGGCCCAGAGGGGCAGTGTGCCCAAGCTCCCGTACCGAGCCCAAGCTCCACACTCGCTGCCTCCTTCCTGCTTGCAGGGAGGGGAGAACCAAGTGTGGGTGTCAGCGTTTCTGACGGCCATCCCCAGTAACCCTGGGCCGCCCTTCCTTGAGAAGGCACCTTGGTGGCTGCATTTTGATGCATTTATTTCCGTGGCTGCTGCCCCCGGGGATTTTCAGGAGCATTTTTGCCTGGACCCTGCCTGTAGAGAGTGAGAAATGGTCCACAGCACATCACCAACAGCCAGTGCCAGAGCCTTCATTTACAGCCAGGAGGTCATGTGTGCTGCAGGCTACAGGAACGCACAGACCCTCAGCCTCCTTGCCCTGCTGTATGAAACCCTTGTCCTGGTTTGTTCTCCTGCTGTTACCCTCTTTTATTGATACAGAGGGAAAATCTGGTTCTTTCACTGCAGCCTGTCCATTGGGCTCCTCTTGTGCCGCTCTCAGACGCCTTTAATCTGTGTTTGCTGAGCGAGGAGCCTGTTGACTCAGGCTGCTGGGATTGTGTTTTGAAACACTGAGGTCCTTTCAGGAGGGACTGTAATCTAAGCCAACCGAAAGTACCGCTCGGGAGGAGGGAGGAGAGTTTGTCCAGAAACCCCCCGTGCAGTTTCGCTGCAACAAGTTTCTCTTGCAACTGCCCCAGCTCATGTTTCTTTCCTACTTCCTGGTGATCTTAAACACCTCCTAGCACTGGTCAGTAAGTCATCGTATTTTGAAATAACTCTTTGTTTTCCTTTGCTAGGACGGAGGTGGCGGAGGGAATCTTAGAGCCACAGGAGTCCCTGAAGTTAAACTTTAATCCAAGCTGTGTTCAGAGTCCGCTGCTGGATCGACTGTGGGCCTCTGCTGTGCTCTGCTGCGTCGCAGGTCGGTGTCTCCCTCCGTCCCATGCTCTCTGGGCATTCCTGCCAGCTCATTCATGTCGTGCTGATGTCATGTCAAAACATCCTGCCCAGGACACGGGCATCCTGCCCTGCTCTGCTGTCCCAACCCCCTGCCCCCTGGGGGGGCAACAGCGGCTGGAGGAGGTTTGGGCCGGGGGGGACAGGGGCTTGAAGGAGCTGGTTGTGGCAAGAGGAGAACAGGACTGTGTCTTTCATCAGCTCTGTTGATTAATCTCTCTTGGTTTCTTGGATCACTTGCAGTGAAGCTGATGCTGCCGTAGGAATCTCTGCCACAGAAACTCCTCTTTATTGCGTTTAGCGCTCTCCTGCTGGTGAGTTTTTTGGTGAACTCACCCACGTGGCGTCTGTGAGACGCTCTGACGTGTGGAATGAGAAGTGAGTGAACGCAGGAGCTTTCTGATGATAAGCTGAGCTTGTGGCTGTGCACGAGCTGGTGGTTTGTTGGAGGCGTTTGTGGTCTGGTTCAGCTCTTGCTGAATGGCTGAGGTCCCATCGGAGGCGTTTCTCAGACCACTGACGTGCTCTGGGTAGGGTTTTACCAGGTTGGTGTTGGCTCTGTTGAGCAGGGAGAGACACTGTTCTTCTGGCTGTGATCTGCTTGAATAGCTGATTGTGAAATGTTTCCTTTTACTCTCTCTTCCAAGCCATTGTCCTGTCACTGCAGGCCTTTCTAAACAGGCTCTCCCCAGCCTTCCTGTAGCCCCCTCAGGTACTGGAAGGCTGCTATTAGGTCTCCCTGGAGCCTCCTCTTCTCCAGGCTGAACAACCCCAGCTCCCTCAGCCTGTCCTTGTAGCAGAGGTGCTCCATCCCCCTGATCATCCTTGTGGATGATCATCCTTGTTTCCTTTTACTCTCTCTTCCAGGCCATCGTTAGAGCGTTCCAAATATATTTTTTGTTCCTCAAAGGTGGCAACACAATTGGAAAACGTTTGTCCCATGTGCCACCTCATGAACAATCCCTGGGGTCATCTTCCCAAAGCTTTTGCATTAACCTTTGGTTTTTGCTCATCTCGCTCTTGATGCTGATGACCAGTTCCCAGATTTTCCCTGTGTCCAAGTCCCTCCCCAAGGTACACGCTTCCGGATTTTATGACTCTTGTATTTTCCAGCATAAGCTCAAAAGTCTGTGGGTACTGGACAACACTGTCATTTGTTTCTTCTACTGCAAACTCTGGTGTTGCTCTCCCTTTGTGATTAATTTCTCTCTGTTTTGAGTCTCTGAGCACTGGCAGCCGTGCAGACTCTTGCAGGTGTACGTTGGCAAAGGTGAGCAGGTTCTCAGCAGAAGTTCAGAGCTGTCAAGCCATGCAGGAAACCTTTCCATGATTCTCTTTGTTGTGACATGGTTTTCTTACAGATTCCTTTCCCAATAGCATCCTTATCAAATGTAATGACTCTACGGCATTCAATCCTAGGAGTGAGTCTGTTGGTGCTATTATTACACCCTTGGTTTGTGGGTTTGGGGTTGGTTTTTTTGGCTACATTTGACATTGCACACTGAGGATGCCTGCCATATCCTTGTTTATCTCACTGGTCCATAGTCCACCCAGGACCCAGCCTGAGCAATTTAATATTAACTGCAGGCGTACTATGGTCCTAACTTTCATTAAGACATGGGACTGTTACGTTTCACTTGGTGGTCCCTCCTTCCAAAGGCTGCTGAACAGGTGACAGACTTGTTGATTTGCTTGAAAAGAGTAAATTCCTAGCCTTGACAGTTTGCCCCACAGCCTCTTCAAAGCTTTAGAAACCAGCAGGCAAAAGAACCTGGGAGTGGATTTCGCTCTCAAAACCAAACACGATTCCTCTGATGCCTTCACTTGGCATCCTGGCTTCTGTATTGCTTATGTTTGGGGTTGGCAGCTTCTTTCTGAAACCAAGAGATGATGTAAAACTTCTGGCACTGTTCTGGGAGGGGTCTGGGTTCATGGCCCCCCGTGTTAGTCCTGCTGGGGGGCAGGGAAGTGGCGATGCTGGTGGGAGACCTGATGGAGGACCCTCTGCAGGGGTGACACAGACTGAGGCTGTCCCAGCTGGCTGAGACCTTGGGCTGCTCCACGGTGACCTTCTGCCCCAGGGATCAGGCTGGCTCTGGCTATTCCACCTTGGTGCCTAAATCTAGGTATGAGGAGTTTCGTTTCAGATGTACGAGTTTGGAAATGGGAACTTAGTTTTTTAAAGGTAGTACAGCTAATACACACCAATTTGATTGGGGATGTTGGCTGTGTTAGCATACTCAGCATCCCTCCTCCCTCTGGAGTGGCAAGGCTGCTCCCGTGGGCACTGCACACAGAGAAAATAGATTTTGGGGTGAGATGAGTTCCCAGTGAAATTGTTCATCAGACTATATGGGAATATCAGAGGGCAGATTTGATCATGACAAAACGGGAAGGTTTGCTGATCTGAGTTTACTCTGCTGTTACTCTGGCAGCATTTCCCCTCCCTCAGGTGCTCCCCTCGCCATAATTCCACAACGAAGCCCCACGGCTGTCGCTGGGGTGGCATTTCCTCCTGCAGATGACCCCTGTATGTGAACACCAGAATGCAACCCCCTGCTAGATGTGTGGTGCACAAGATGAGGTTTAGCGCCTTTCTTCTGTCAGAGGAAGATAAAAGTCTCATGCTGCTCTGTTTTCTGTGAATTCATAGCAGTGTCTGGCTTCCTGGAAAGTCAATCTACAAACAGGCAGTGTGGGGAAATACAGTTGAGGAGACCTTCGGAGGGTACCGTGCAGAGTGTTTGGTGGCTGCTGGGTGAAATAGATCATCAACGGAATGGGGTTGTCTGCTCCAGCTGGAAGGGGATGCTGGCTTCAGCTCCTCTTTCTGCTCACCGGTGCCCGCAATAGCTGCCACCTAACGCGTGAGCCTGCGTGGTGTTTCCACTGTGTAGAAACCCATCATCCAGCCTTGGTTTGTGTTTCCTGCCCAGGAGCACCAGGGTGGGTGCAGCCCCAGGAAACCCCTCGACCTGTTCTGCTCGGAGGGATGACCTGGGTCCATGGATGCTGGAGCAGGTTGGGCTCTGGGACAACCCCATCCAGGCTGCAGCGTGATGGTTTGATTCTTTAAGGGCCTCATCCTGCCACGTACTGGATGCCGAGCAGAGGCTGGTTGGGAAATAACGTGATATGGTAGAAGCCACACGGTGAGGAGCCTTTTGCCGGTGGTGGGGCTGGGAGAGCAGGTGACTCATCTGCCCCAGCCTTGTTCCTGTGGCGGTTTGAGACCTAAAATGTGAGGGTGAAGGAAGGCAGGGCAAGGAGGGGCACCCACAGGCAGAAACTCAGTCTCCCCGGGAGCCGGTGAGTCAGCTGGGCATCAGCTTCTCTTTGCTGAGCGAACTTGCAGAGCGAGGGAAACCCTTTGTGTGCTTCTTCAGCTCTCACACCTGGTCTGGGACCCGCTGAGGGTCTGTCACCCGCTGTGTGGGTGCTGTCAGGTCTCTGACGTGGAGCAGACCCTCAGCGGGTACAACCATCCTCCGTCCAGCCCCGCTCTCCCCCCGCTCGCTGGGTTTGTGCTGTGGCACAGGGGCAGCCTCATAATTCAGGGCAAAACCAAGTTGGGTCGTGGCTGTGCTCATCTCCAGTGCCTGGTGCCACCTCCGAAAAGCTCCACCTGCCCCAAAAGCACTCAGAGTGCGTTGATAAGTGATTTGGGCTTTACAGGAGGAAAGGGATTTCCCCTGCCCAGCCCTCTCCATTCCTCTGTTCCTCCTCATTCCGGTATTACCGGTTTTGCAGGTTTTCTGCAAATGGCCCTGCTGTCCTTGTGCAGGCCCTTGGCTTGCCCTGGCCCAGGGAGAAGTCACCCGCAGTGGGGATGGGAGGGGACAGGGGCTCGGATATAGGTTTCTCCCAAAAGCGGGATGAACTGAACGTGCTTAGTTGCGTTTCGTGGGAAAATCGGGCCAGGGTCAGAGTAAGATGAGCAGCATCTTCTCTGACTCTGCAGGGTTTCTAGTGCAAGGCTGGAGAAGTGGAACCTGGGCTTTGAGGAGTCTCTGCCTTGTTCTTGAGGGGGGAGGCTGTGGGGCCG